>NW_028261393.1:2983305-3310805 GCF_051295495.1 Thamnophis sirtalis
GCAAAGCCGCACACCCCAAAAGTGGAAACCACCTTTCCCCCCTCTGCAAAACGCAAGAGCCCACCTACCCTGCACGGGGCTAACGTCCTCCTCCAGCCGACAAATGGTTCGAAGCTCTGAAACCAGCCACGAGCAGAGCGTCATGAATCGAGGGCTGGAGACCCCAGCTTCAGCCACCTCGGTGAAGGTTTTTACGGACGGAAATCTACAAATAATGATAACAATAAAGCCAAGATAACCTCCACAGTCCCAGGGCACCTTTGGGGTGCAATCACCGCTTGAGAGCCGAGGTGGCGCAGTGGTTAGGGTGCAGTACTGCAGGCCACTTCAGCTGAACTGCTAGCTGCAGTTTCGGCGGTTCAAATCTCACCGGCTCAGGGTTGACTCAGCCTTCCATCCTTCCGAGGTGGGTAAAATGAGGACCCGGATTGTGGGGGCGATATGCCGACTCTGTAAACCGCTTAGAGAGGGCTGAAAGCCCTAGGAAGCGGTATATAAGTCTGACTGCTATTGCTATTGAATGCGGCGGCATTGACATCATCAGCACCAGGCCATTGCAAGAGGCAGCTTTACGTGGAGTTTACGTTTAAATTGGATTGGGGATTTTCATTCCCCTATCGAGTCTTTCCCAAGGATCTGGGATAGGGTTCCCCAGGGTGTTTCCCCCCTGCCCCCCAAGAGGCAGCTGGACTTTCTGGTTTATCTTCAAAGGCGTTTCGCTTCTCATCCAAGAAGCTTCTTCAGCTCGGCTTGGCTCATTCCCCACCCTCCAGTCCAGCTGAAGCAGTTCAGCAAAACATCCTCAAAGAAAAAACAAGGAAATCCAGGTGCCTCCCGAAAAAAAACGCCTTTGGGAGCAACGTGACCAGGAGGACTGGGAATCTCTACAGACTTTTAGCTATTCAATTTGGGATGAAGACCCTTGGAATGGGGTGGGAGCAGGAAGGGATTTTTTCCAGAGGGAAAATTGCAGACTCCAGGAACCATTTGTGACCCTGAGGACACAGAGGAACCTCCAAGTGGCCTCAACGACCCTCTCAAAAGGATGCAAGGGACCAGCTGTCTGCAAGGAGGATAAATCCTTCCATTCCCCACCATCATCCATTCAGAGCTGAAGAAGCTTCTTGGAGGAGAAGCGAAACGTCTTCAAAGAAAAACCAAGAAAATCCAGTTGCCATTATCCCAGACTGAGAATCTCATAGACCAGTGTTTCTCAACCTTGGCGACTTGACGATGTCCGGACTTCAACTCCCAGAATTCCCCAGCCAGCATTCGCTGGCTGGGGAATTCTGGGAGTTGAAGTCCGGACATCTTCAAGTCGCCAAGGTTGAGAAACACTGCTCTGCAATAACCCTGCGAGGTAGGACAGGCTGAGAAAAGTGGGGCGAGCAGCGAAGGCTCCCCCTGGAATCCTTCACCCGCAACCCCCCCACCCCACCCCCGCGACTGACCCTCGGCCCCGCCCCGGCCCCTGGCTCCGCCCCCGCTCACCCCTGCACGTCTTCCGCCTCCATGTCTCCGCAGGAATTCCCCCCCCTCCCTAACCCTCGAACCGAGCGCAAGCCCTGCAGCCCCTCCCCTTCAAGCAGAGGCGGCGTTCCCCATTGGCTATAAACCGTCCGGGCTCTTCCTTACAGACGTCAAACCAAAGGA
Organism: Thamnophis sirtalis; assembly: GCF_051295495.1. NCBI lineage: Eukaryota > Metazoa > Chordata > Lepidosauria > Squamata > Natricidae > Thamnophis > Thamnophis sirtalis. Next base: position 2,984,959 of record NW_028261393.1, read on the forward strand.
CCGCCAATGATAGCACGGGCTTTTTTAACAACCCCCCCCCCGTGGCGCCCTTAGCGCCTGTGATTGGCCGACGGCTATCATAGCAACCGAAGGGGCTCCTCCCACCGCGCTTGGGCTTGTTGTTGTTGTTTTTTTTTTTCCCCCGGCCAATCGGGAGTTCCTTCTAGCGGGGATTTAAAAAAAAAAAAAGAAAAAGAATCGCCTCTCAGAACGCCCGCAACACTCATCAGCCAATGGGAAGACGCCCCTCGCGGACGCTCCCCCCTCCTCTTTCGCTATGGCAACGTGCCAGGCACAGGAGAGTAGCGGAGGGAAAAGTATCAATCGCCGACCAATCGGAGCGCGCGGACGGCTGCGGGGGCGGCGTTTGGAGGAACAGCTGGCCGCCGGGTTCCTTTGACGCGTTTCCCGGGAAGAGCCGCTTCCGAACGGCCTTTGCCGACCAGGCGCTGAGCGCGCGCAGAGTTCTTCCTTTTGACGCCGGGCTTTCTTCTCAGGGGAGGCATAGGTGTTACGTGTGTATGCACAAACATGCGTGTTTTCTTTTTCTTTCTTTTTTTTCGTTTCTGTTATAATTTTGCACCAGTGAGGTTAAAACCAATTTCGTTGCATTTAAGTACAATGACAATAAATATTATACGAATCGAGGGTGTGGATGTGCTCCCATTCGGTACCTAAAGTGGTTCTAAATATTGTTCCGTTTAATTTTTTCCCCTATTAATTTTCCCGTTTAATATTTTCCCTATTTAATTTTTTCCCTGTTTAATTTTTTCCCTTATTTTTTCCTATTTAATTTTTTCCCTGTTTTATTTTTTCCCTATTTTATTTTTTCCCTTATTTTTCCTTATTTAATTTTTTCCCTATTTTATTTTTTCCGTTTAATTTTTTCCCTTATTTTTTCCTATTTAATTTTTTCCCTATTTTATTTTTTCCCTATTTTATTTTTTCCCTGTTTTATTTTTTCCCTATTTTATTTTTTCCCTTATTTTTCCTTATTTAATTTTTTCCCTATTTTATTTTTTCCCTGTTTAATTTTCCCTGTTTAATTTTTTCCCTTATTTTTCCCTATTTTATTTTTTTTCCTTATTTAATTTTTTTCCTTATTTAATTTTTTCCCTATTTTATTTTTTCCCTTATTTAATTATTTCCCTATTTTATTTTTTCCCTATTTTATTTTTCCCCTTATTTTTCCCTATTTAATTTTTTTCCTTATTTAATTTTTTTCCTTATTTAATTATTTCCCTATTTTATTTTTTCCGTTTAATTTTTTCCCTTATTTTTCCCTATTTTATTTTTTTCCCTTATTTTTCCCTATTTTATTTTTTTCCTTATTTTATTTTTTCCCTTATTTTATTTTTTCCCTATTTTATTTTTTCCCTGTTTAATTTTTTCCCTTATTTTTCCCTATTTAATTTTTTTCCTTATTTAATTTTTTCCCTATTTTATTTTTTCCCTCTTTAATTTCTTTTCCTAATTTTTTCCCTATTTAATTTCTCCCCCTATTTAATTTTTCCCCTGTGTTTAATTGTTGCCAATCTTAATTTTAATGCTTTCATGTTTTTATGCTATTGTAAGCCGCCCAGAGTCTCTCTCAAGATAGTGGGGAGAATATAAATTCGGTAAGAAAATTAGAATATTTTTTTTCCCCGTGTGATTATTGTTAATCTTAATTTTAATGTTTTTATGCTATTGTAAGCCACCCAGAGTCTCTCTTGAAAGAATGGCGATAATATAAATTTAATAAGAAAATTAGAATATATGACTTTTTCCCCCCTTTCTCCAATTGGAGGTGGAGACCCTTTTGAGAACTGTAGGCAAGGAAATGTCATTTTAATGTATGCCAATGAGTGTACATTCAAAGGGACAACAAAGTTAGTCTGAAAGTCTATTTGCCAAAATAATTCAAGAGGCGTGATGTATGGTGTAGAACCGTGATGGCAAACCGGTGGCACGCAGAGCCCTTTCTGGGCATACATGCCACCACCAGCTGTTCTTCTGGTTTTCAGCCAGCTCATCTTTGCGGGCGCCAGAGCACTGGAAAACAGCCTGAAAACAGCCCCCCAAACAGCCAAAAACAGGCTGTTTTTCCACACTGGCCAGCTAGTCTTCGTGGGCACCAGTGCTCTGGAAAATGGCCAAAAACAGGCCTTTTGGGGGGGATTTTTGGCTGTTTTCAGAGCCAGAAAATGGCCCGAGAAACGGCCTAAAACCCACCCAAAAACAGGCATGCGCGCACTGGCCCGCTGGTCTTCGGGTTTCCGGTGCATCCATGGCACTTGTTGCCAAAAAGGTTCGCCATCCCTGATATAGAGGGTGGAAACTGAATTCAGATTTTAAACAATTATGTGAAACCAACCAATAAAAACAGAATTCTACAGAGGGTAGGAGTAGAGGAGAAGTAAGGGAAGGAAGAAGGGGAAGGAGAGGAGGAAGGAAGGAAGTAGAGAAGGAAGGGAGGGAGAAAAGAAAAGAAAGAGAAAATAAGGTGGTGTCATAGCAGGTGTGAAGGATGGTAAATAATACATTCCAAATTATACCTTATACCCTTTTAAATGGAATAATAATAATATAAGAATGGCAAAGAAAAAGAATAATTATGTGAATGTATACCTATAACTGCATGTAAGAGAATAGATGACAGTAAAAATATAAAGCACAATATAGGTAAATAATACTTGATCATAAGTAGCTAAGTATAAATAAATAAATAAAAGTATATAAAAATGATAATGAATAACGAGATTATAAATGCAAGATAGAAATGTATAGAAGGGAAAACACTAACTGCAAAGAAACCGATTCGGAACTGCTGTATGATATACGATGGAACTTATTGTTCCTATGTTGTTTTTAAGTTATGTGGTTATTTTTGTTAATGTGTTTATGTGTTCTGTTGATGTGCTTATGTGTATAAAACAAAATAAAAAATAAAAAAACAGAATTCTACATCACTTGTCAGTATGGAGTTTAAGATTGCAATTGAGGGTGAAACAGACTGTTGTGGACTAGTAACTTGGATCAGTAGTAGTGTTTATGACCCTGACTGTAGTTTATTGTGGCTTTTCCAATCCAAGGAAACTGAGGTTTAACCACTGCCCAAGTTTTTAGAAGGGAGCAGGAGAAAAGGATTGGTGTAGGGGGAGAATAAAGGGAACCACTTTTTATGTTGTTGCTGGAAAAGAAATCATTTCGGTACGTGGCGAGGATAAGAACGCAAATGCCAGGCTTCTTCCGTTAAGTGTAATGGTTTTTTTTTTCCTTTTTAATTTACATTGTACAGTTTTAAATAATAAGAGCATTCTCTTCCAGTGCCCCCCTGTGCCATTCTTTTAAAAAAATTTTTTTTTTAAATACACAGAAATTCCAATACCGAATATACAAATCTGATAAAATACTTAAAACAGGAAAGAAATAAAATAACTTGGCAACCACATTAGGAGAAAGAAAAGGAAAGGAAATATGGGACATAAACTTGGGGTTTGGTTTCCGTTGACTTCTTCCCTTCGCAAAGACCTAAAAATGAAAGAGAGCATCTGCCCACAGGTAAGTAGCCTCTTGAAGGATGGGGCACTCCCCCCCCCTTCGCCCCAACCTTCCCCGTTCCCCCATCTCAAGGTCCGCCCCTGTTTGAGCACAGCCTTCCCTGCCGAGAGCTGGCGTGTTACCTAGGCATTCGGAGAGTTGCAATCCTAACGGGATTCCATGCAATCCCAAAGACGGTGCTTCACGGAGGAAAGGCAGCCTCTGAAATTCAGGATTTTTTAAGTTCTGGATCCAAGCAAGAAATTAGAAATATAAATAAATATTTCTGAGGAAAAAAATGGACGCGAGCCAGCAGAATTCGATCGGTGAATTCGCTGAATGAGATTGAGTTGGAATAAATAAAGAGAGATTAGCAACAGCAATAGCAGTTAGACTTATATACCGCTTCATAGGGCTTTCAGCCCTCTCTAAGCGGTTTACAGAGTCGGCATATTGCCCCCAACAACAATCCGGGTCCTCATTTCACCCACCTCGGAAGGATGGAAGGCTGAGTCAACCTTGAGCCGGTGAGATTTGAACCGCTGAACTGCAGATAGCAATCAGCTGAAGTGGCCTGCAGTACTGCACTCTACCCACTGCGCCACCTCGGAGATTGGGGTCACAAGGAAAAGAAAAGGGGGGGAGGCAATCCCCTTAATTTACGCAAAATTTTAGGCTGGCTGAGTCAAGGAAGTACGTACAGGCAGTCCTTGACTTAACAAACCATCCGTTTAGTGACCGAATCTACAACAGCAGTGAGGAAAAAGTGACTTATGACACTTAAGGACCACTGCAGCATCCTTATGGTCATGTGATCAAAATTCAGATGCTTGGCAACTGGCATGGACTTAATGACGGTTGCCGCATCCTTTGGCAAACTTCAAATCAATGTGGAAGCCAGATTGAGTCCGACGACCAACGTGTTACTAATTTAAAACTCCCGGACTGGCTGCCTGGAGAAATTCTGGGAGTTGAAAGTCCACGGTGTTTTTAAACTTGCCAAAGTTGGACTAACACCCCCCAGATATCTCTCCTTAAGACCCCGTAGTTCCCGGATTCTTTGAAGTGCTTAAACTGAATCCAGTGAGTAAACTGGAATCGGGCATAATTTACATAAGAATTTTTTTTTAAAAAGAAAATAAATAAATACTGGGGTTGCGTCAGTAAACTTCCTAACTAAACAACGACATATTATGGGGTTCAACCGATTTTTGTGCTTTGGAGATTTCATTGAAACAGAACACAGGAGAAAGTGAGGTTTGTGTCGAACCCCCCCCCCCTCTTGTGACGGGAGATGCGCTCTGGCCCCGCTCGTGGCTTAGGAAAAGATGCATTATTGATGTCAAAAAGGGGGAGAAAGCCCACCTGTCCCTTTGTTTTTTCTCCCTATCCCTCCCCCCCATCCCTCCCCATTTCCTCTGCCCCCACCCCCACCCCCAAGTGCCATTTTCTGCAGCGCAGTTCTGCCATTGAAAAACCTCCCTAAGGCCGTTTGGAATGCAGGGGACTAAAAAAAATTCTTCCTCCCGGTGCTTGTCAATAGCACCCAACTTTAGCCAGGGATATTGCATCCTCTCCAACCGATCGTAACAAACAGGAAAATAACAAGGTGTGCGCTTTTTTTGTGTGTTTGTGTATACCCTGTAAACCGAACCCTGTCTGCGCGAGGAGTAGCCTTTGGAAACGAGCCGTACAAAAATCTCGAGACGCAAAGTGCGTTGATCTGGGCTTGGCTTTCGGGCATGAAGAACCACAAAATCACCAAAAAGTAGATATATATATATGTGTGTGTATGTGTGTCTTTGGTTATTCAGGTTTTCTCCCGCGTAAAATTGGAGGTGTCTTGGCGACGTTTCGACGAAGTCTCATTCATCATCTTCAGGCTTCGGACGAAGCCTGAAGATGACGAATGAGACTTCGTCGAAACGTCGCTAAGACACCTCCAATTTTACGCGGGAGAAAACCCGAATAACCAAAGACCTACATATTAACACCCGCGAAAACCTCAGAAAACATATATATATATTAAGGGCAGGATGCAGGCGCCATCTTAAGTCGTACTAAAGATGTTCCTTTCCCCAAAACTGGAATATGCATCTTATCCCATAATAAATTTTGACCTAAATGAGGAAATCCACTAATATCCCCCCCCTTTTTTTTTTCTCTTCGTCATCCTTCAAGCTTGACATATCCCACAAATACAAGGTTTAAAATTCTGGAGGCTCCCTCAGCCGCTCTACAGCTAGTCCTTGACTTACAAACGTTCATTTAGTGTCTGAAGTTACAACGGCACTATAAAAAGGGGCCTTTATGACCCTTTTCCTCACTTATAATTGTTGCAGCAACCCTGTGGTCACATGATCAAAATTCAGAGGCTGGGCAACTGGCATGGACTTATGACGGTTGCAGCGTCCCGGCGGGGTCACCTTTTGCGGCCTTCTGACAAGCAAATTCAATGGGGAAACCAGTTTCACTTAAGAACTGTGTTACTAATTTAACAACTGCAGTGATTCACTTAAGAATTGAAGAAAGAAAGAAAGAAAGAAAGAAAGAAAGAAAGAAAGAAAGAAAGAAGAGAGAGAGAAAGTAAGAAAAAGAAAGAAAAAAGAAAGATATATCATAAAACCTGGCAAAACTCACTTAACAACTGCCTTGCTTAGCAACAGACATTTTGGACTCAATTGTGGTCATCAAGGAATATCTATATTTTGTTGTTTGCTTTAGGTGAGCAAACAATAACAGGAAATTGTGATTTTAATGTGCTTTTCTCTGCTTAAAAGATTCCATGCATTCTCACACCACCTTTCCTTAACCTATCACACCACCTTTCTTTCCTTAAAACTCTTCCATTGGGTTCAGACAAACACGGCCTGAGCAGAAAAGGGAAGGCAGAAAACTAAAACTTTTAGGAATAAAAATTGCCCTTTTACACTTTTAGGTTAAAAAATTTCAACATTTTACACCAGACTGTAAAATTGGACACTCTCAGCTAGCTCTTAACTAGCCTACAGATGCCGAAAACTCACCTAGAAAACATCAAGACCCTGATTTTAAAACACAGCCTGGGCTATTTTATTTTATTCTTATTTCTTAATAATAATTAAAAAAAACCCCACCTCTTCCATCCATCCCTTTGCTAGAGGAAATCTGCACATCTGCTTTAAATAGATTATGTAAACCGTACCTATCTGCCTAACAGATTATTTTGCATAATTCCTACAGATTGGAAGTTTGGGGTTATTTCAAGGAAAAATTTGGTTTTTGCTTTTGAGTCGAGAGGAAAAGGGGTGTGAACCGCTAAAGCAGGAAACGATATAACCTAAATGGAACTAAATTAGAGGATTTCTGAAAAATCGAACTCGCAGGATTTTAAGTGCTCTTATTCCACTGGTGGCTGGACCTGAATATTGTTGACTAACGCGGAAGAGATTTTAAGATTTAGGGAAATATTGTCTCAGCCCACCTGAAACCTAAGACGTGTTGCATGCAAACCAGGTCTCATTTTTCCAGGTAAGCCAAAAGACATTTTTTTTATGCACCGAAGTTTATCCACGTCCACGTTTTCCTTGAAAACCTTTTAACAAAAATATAACCTGGTTAAAAACGTTGTGCGTTTGTGTCAGGCATTGTATTTTGTGCGTGGTGTGTGGCCCCCCCGGGGATGTGGAGAAAAAGCTTGTGCCCCCTTCTAATGGGTAAAGCACAGAGAGAAAGAAAGATTAAGAGGATAACAGAGTTGGAAGGGACCTTAGAGGGCTTCTAGTCCAACCCCCTGCTCAACCATTCGTCGAGCGACTGTTCGAAGTGACAATGGCACTGAAAAAGATGACTTGCAACCTGTCCTCACACTTAACAACCGTTCGGCATTCTCACGTGATCAACATTTGAGCACTTGGCAATCAAAATGTCTTTCTGATGATTGCCATTTGCGACTTTCCGAGCAAAGTCATTGGAGGGGGGTGGGTGGGACTTGCTTAACGACTGTATCGTTCATGTAACAACTGCAGGATACCCTTAGCAACGATGACAAAAAGGTCATAAAATCGAACGCAACTCATTTAACAACCAGCTTGGTGAGCCACGGAAATTGTGGCACCCATTGTAGCCTTACTACCTGTAATGCAGGTATTAAATTGGGATTTAATTTTCTCTTGGGATTTTATCCAGGGATTAAATGGTCTTTTAAGGGGAAAACAGTCAGGAGAAAAATACAGGGCGGGGCATAACCTTTTCCTAGGGGGTCACAGCAACACTTGTAATAACAACACAAATAATTCATACACCATTCGAAAGCCCATCAAAAACTGAGTTTATTGACACGATTTAATAGTCAGTATGACCACCATTAGTCCTTCGAACAGCATTCAAACGAGGTGCCTCTCGAAAGGCAATGCATTTTATTCTGTCAATGATCCTTTGTTCTTCCGAATCGAATTTTCCAGCCATTCTTAAAGCAAATTTAACATTTAATAGCTCATTCAATTCAGTTTTTTATGGGCTTTAAAATGAGGTGTCGCGGAAGTTGTAAACTGCTGTCGATCTTGCTGTGACCCCCTAGGAAAAGGTTATGCCCCGCCCTAGAATTGCAAAATAATGACTGTTTGAAGATTTGTTGTGTTCTTATCCACCTCGTTTGAATGCTGTTCGAAGGGCTAATGGTGGTCATACTGACTATTAAATCGTGTCAATAAACTCAGTTTTTGATGGGCTTTCGAATGGTGTATGAATTATTTGTGTTGTTATTACAAGTGTTGCTGTGACCCCCTAGGAAAAGGTTATGCCCCGCCCTGTACGGCTGTCCTTGTTTCAATATATTTTTTAACGGCCGTGTTTGATTTTAGCCTGGAAATGCCCGACAGACTTCTGTAAGTCTGGGATCAGTCCAGGTAGTTCTCGATTTACAAACATTTGTTTCACAACAGTTCAAAGCTACGTTGACCTCAGGAGAAAAGGGACTTACGTCCTGTCCCCGAAATTACAACTGTTGCACCACTCTCGAGGTCACGGGATCGGCAATTTTAGGCGTTTGGCAACCAGCTCGCACTTACGACGGTTGCAGAGCCTTGCGGACACGTGATCCCAATCTGCGAACTTCCAAGAAGTAAAGTAAATGGCTCACATTACAACCGTACCGATTTACAATGAGAGTACTTGAGAGACCGCCTCCTGTCAATTACCTCCCTGCGACCAATTAGATCGCATAGACTAGGCCTCCTCCGAGTTCCATCTGCCAGTCAGTGCCGACTGGCTACTACACGGAGGAGAGCCTTTTCAGTAATAGCTCCGACCCTTTGGAACGATCTCCCCGTGGAGATTCGTACCCTCACCACCGTCCAGACCTTCCGCACAGCCCTTAAGACCTGGCTAGCCCATCAGGCCTGGGGATAAAGATAATTTGTCCCCACCCGAATGATGAATGAATGAATGTTGCTTACTATTTTACTTCTATGTATTGTTTTGCGTCTATTGTCTGTACCCTCCCTTCCTTATTTTGTGTAAGCCGCCCTGAGTCCCCTTAGGGGAAAGGGCGGCCTATAAATACTAATAAACATTCAAACATTCAAACAATGGAAATTCCTCTCTCAGATACGGTCATAAGTTGAGAACTACCAACACAGGGAACCAGGGGCTGGGGGTGGAGGGGTGGGGGGGAATCTCAGAAAGAGCAGCCTGATGCAAAAATATTAGCAAAAATCGGAGCCCCGGGTAACCTCTAAGTGTCCAAACATAATCGCGAGAACTTCTGCCCGCCTTCCGGGTAACGGAGTTAATGCCAATCGGAAACAAGGCGCATCCTTCTCCGGTTGGCGCAACCTTACAAAGCAAACACAGCTTGAGCAGAAAGCTAGAATGCCAAGCAAATGACCCCCCCCCCCCTGACTGGAAAAGACAGGAGGGGTTTAATATTACGACTTTTTTTTTAACCAATCGGGCGCCCAGATTGTGTCTCAAACTACAATTTCCAGCAGGCCGAGTTCTGGAATTGTGAAAGAGGAGGGAGGGTGGGTTCAGGATTTAATGACAAATCCACCACTCTCCTCTTCCTGAACCCTCACCATACCAGCAAGAACTTCTTATACACTCATGGAAAGCAGCTTTTGAAGACAGAGACATGTCCAGGACATCATGCTCCCCCCCCCCAAAAAAAATACAGGTAGTCCTCGACTTACAACACTTTATTTAGTGACTGTTCAAAGTTACAACGGCCCTGAAATCAGCCACTTCCGACTGTTTTTCACCCAACTGTTGCGGCGCCTCTATGATCACGTGATCAAAATCAGATGCTTGGCAACTGACTCATATTTATGACGGTTACAGTGCCCCGGGGTCATGTGATTCCCTCTTTAGCGACCTTCGGACAAGCAATGGAGAAGCCAGATTCACTTAACAGCCTCGTTGTTAAGAAGGGTAAGGGATTCACTTCACACGTGTGGCAAGGGAGGTTGTAAAGTAGGGCAAGACTCACTTAACAAATGTCTCACTCAGCAACAGAAATGTGGGGTTCAATTGGGGTTGTAAGTCGAGGACTACCTGCACCCAGGACTTAAAAACCGGGACTGCGATGGGTCGGGAAAAGGAAAGGAGAACAGGATGAGATCCAAAAAAGAGAGCCATCTTCTCGTCACCCATGATGAGCTCCCGTCCTAAGGCCAACGCTATTATATTTCAGTCTTTAGAACAGAGGTCTCCAACGTTTGCAATTTTAAGACTTGTGGACTTCAACTCCCAGAATTCCTCAGCCATCTGGCTGAGGAATTCTGGGAGTTGAAGTCCACAAGTCTTAAAGTTGCCAACGTTGGAGACCCTTGCTTTAGAAGACATTGGGGGTGTCACAGGGAGGACGAGGAGCAAGGAATGCTTGCCTGATTGGTTTGCCAAAATACACGGCTGGTCGGTGAAATCCATCTCGGTGGAGGTTGCCCAAGCCTGCCTTGGACTCATCCAAACATGTACAGCAAGGACGGGCGGAGCTTATGGATGTTACCGACATTGGTAAAACACGGGATGCTTTTGGAGTTCATCGTAAACTTTGGTCAAAATTACGGCGTAGTCCTCTCATTTTGTTTTGCCGAGTTCATCTCCCCTTTCCTTAAAATAAACCCTCCCCCAAAAATCAGCCCTAGAGAGAATATCGCAGGGAGGGGAAGGGGGAATACATGCCTGGTGTGCACCCATGACAACTTCTGACCATCTTGCTTTCTCTTTCTTGCAATAAAGTAAGTCCCATGTTGGGACCGAAAATCATCCCGTGAGGTCTCCCAGGAGTGCTACCAACCATCCTCACCCAAAGGGGTGAAAGGGAGTGTGGGAAGGGGAAGAGCCGGCTGGGGGAAGGACTAGAACCCCAGCAAGCCTCCGTCTGGGAGGAAAGCTGCCTGCCTTACGCCCGTCGCGGCCTTGGTGGCAAAAACAAAAACAAAAACCCCAAATGGCGCGTCCGGTAATTGCTCAGTTTCACCGGACGGCTTTGTGCTTGCCACCGCAGCAACCGCAGCGCTCACCGCAGGAGTAGCAGGCGTGGAGGGGTAGGTAGCAGCACATGCACGGGACCACCAAGGAGAGGGTGGCCAGAGCCAGCCAGCGGATGCAGAAGTGTGGGTGGCCAGTGTCGCAAGAACAAGGGTCCGAGTACTCCCCTTCCGAGTCTGACATGCAATGGTAGAGCATGCTCTCGGCACACCACATACAAGTAAACTGGTAGACACAGTGGCCGATGGGGTCTGGCGCATCCTGGCACTGTCCCCGCCCGTTTTCTTCGTTGTTAAAGACATCCCGGCAGTAGACGCACCGCGAGGGCACAGTGTCCTCTTCCACACCCATGATGGCTCCAGGGGGCGCCTGTGGTGACTGCTGTTGCTCCTTCACCGGCTTGTGTTTCATGGGAGAGGAAGCCCCATGGATCCGGCAGGAGGGCGAGGCCTTGGGGTCCTTGAGCCGCCCTTCCGCCCCAGGGGGAAAGCTGTACTCCTTCTCCCGGGGAGATCGGCTGCCCCGTCCGCCCTTCTCAAAGTGTACGCACAGGTCGATCTTCTCGGGGTCTGCCTGGTGCTTCTGAACCACGGCCCGCCGGTAGTCCTCGTAGCCTTTGGTGACCCAGGGACAAGGGGTGATGCTCTCCAGCTCCTCCTCCTCTGGGAGAGTCAGCTGCTGCAAGGGCTCGGCTTGCACCTGAGGGGGGTGGAGAAGAAAAGGATGGAAGTCATGCCCAAGAAATTCAAGAAGTGGGTGGAGGGGGGGGAGGAGGAAAAAGAGGAGAAGGGAGGGGAGAAGAAAAGGGGGAAGAAAGAGGAGAAGGAGATGATAATCAGAGTAGAGTAGTGAGGAAAGGGGAGAGGAGGAGAGGGGAGAGGAGAGACGTGAGGAGAGGAGATGATGATCCTGACTACGCACCGGTCCAGCCGAGCTCGCCCCTTGTGTTGAACTGAAGGGGAACTCTTCAGAAATGGGGGTGCGAATAAAGCAGGTGGAGGAGGACTCGCTGGTCACAATGGTGATGGGTTTGGGGAGCATCTCCTTCTGGCTATTTGAGGAAGACTCACTATCTGTGCGCACCTAGAGAGAGAGAGAAGCCACAAGGCAGAGGTTATGCCGAGTCCGAGAGCAGGTCCCCGGGCTTTTCATTCAGTTGCCCCTAGCACAAAGTAGACTTGTGACCAAATAGAGGAGCCATCTTTTACAGGTAGTTGTCAACCACAAGATACTTCAACTGGTTGTAAAGGCAAAGTCGTTGCCAACTGTCACAATTGGGATCACGGGATGGTACAATGGTTGTAACTATCACAAGTGTGAAGATATTTAAATTTAGCAGCTGGAACAGTGGGGTTGTGCAGTGAGCCAGAACACACAGTTATGGTTGATTGGCAGAAGAGGGCTGGCTCCGGCATGAGGCAATCTGGGCTGTGATTGGTTGCTGTGGGTGCAAAGGGGGAGGTTCCCTTTTTTCCCGCCTTTTTCTTCTGTGTGCCCCTTGCTTGCTCTCTGATTTACCTCACGATTCTCCTGCTTGCCTGATTAGCTAGTTTACTGTATATAAATGTATTTATTTCTGCAAAACTGCAAGTTCGTGTCAACATCTCTTGATTCCATTTGGACATCGGCTGCGGCAACTCCCTGACAGTGCTACTCTTTGAAAAGGACCCATAAAAGAGAATATTTGTATCTCTGGGCTGAACTGAGAGATCCTTCATTGCATAATATATTTATATATATATAGAACTACAAGTTTGTGTCAGCGTCTCTGACTCCGTTTAGATACCTGCTGCTCAAATTCCCTGGCAGCGCTACTCTGAAAAATAACAAAAAAGAATATTTTTAGCTCAGGGCTGAACTGAGAGGTGTTTTGTTTTCCTGACTTTGGTGGTTTTCGGTCAGACGTTTCACGACCCAACTAGGTAACATCATTCCTGCTAATAGTAGTAGTAGATATTTAAATTTAGCAGCTGGAGCAGTGGAGTTGTGCAGTGAGCCAGAACAACAGCTAAAGCTGATTGGTTGTGCTGGCTCCTGCGTGAGGCAATCTGCGCTGTGATTGGTTGCAGTAGGTTCGAAGGGGGAGGTTCCCTTTTTTCCCCGCCAATTTCTTCTGTGGGCCCTCTTTGCTCTGTGGTTTGTCTCACGATTGCCTGATTATATATCGATGTAAAATATATGTATTTATATAAAACTACAAGTTCGTGTCAGTGTCTCTGGCTTCATTTGGACACCAGCTGTGCAATTCCCTGATAACGAGGACCAGTGGCAGCAGAGGTGGGTTCCTACCAGTTCGCATCTATTCGGTAGAACCGGTTCGTCAAATCTACCGAACCGGTTAGAAGAGGTTCCACCAGTGGACCCGGAAAGCAGGCCACACCCACAGAAGAGGTTCCAAAGATTTTTGAAACCCATCATTGACACACACACACACACAAACACACAGAGAGAGAGAGAAAGAGAGAAAGAAATAAAAAAAGAAAAAAGAAATAAAAAGTGAGAGAGAGATGAAAGAAAAAAAGGAAAAAGGGACAGAGAGACAAAAGGAAGGAAGGAAAGAGAGAGAGAGAGAGAGAGAAAGAGAAAGAGAGAAAGAAAGAAAAAAAAGAAAAAAGAAAGAAAAAGTGAGAGAGAGATGAAAGGAAAAAAGGAAAAAGGGACAGAGAGACAAAAGGAAGGAATGAAAGAGAGAGAGAGAGAGAAAGAGAAAGAGAGAAAGAAAGAAAGAAAAAGAAAAAGTGAGAGAGAGATGAAAGAAAAAAAGGAAAAAGGGACAGAGAGACAAAAGGAAGGAAAGAGAGAGAGAGAGAAAGAGAAAGAGAGAAAGAAAGAAAAAAGAAAAAAGAAAGAAAAAGTGAGAGAGAGATGAAAGAAAAAAAGGAAAAAGGGACAGAGAGACAAAAGGAAGGAAAGAGAGAGAGAGAGAAAGAGAAAGAGAGAAAGAAAGAAAAAAAGAAAAAAGAAAGAAAAAGTGAGAGAGAGATGAAAGAAAAAAAGGAAAAAGGGACAGAGAGACAAAAGGAAGGAAAGAGAGAGAGAGAGAAAGAGAAAGAGAGAAAGAAATAAAAAAAGAAAAAAGAAAGAAAAAGTGAGAGAGAGATGAAAGAAAAAAAGGAAAAAGGGACAGAGAGACAAAAGGAAGGAAAGAGAGAGAGAGAGAAAGAGAAAGAGAAAGAAATAAAAAAAAGAAAAAAGAAAGAAAAAGTGAGAGAGAGATGAAAGAAAAAAAGGAAAAAGGGACAGAGAGACAAAAGGAAGGGGAGAGAGAGAGAGAGAGAGAGAGAGAGAGAAAACACATGGCCGGCAAGCCACTCCTACCAGGTCACATGGCCTGCAAGCCACTCCCCCAAAGGAGGCCACACCCACAGAGTAGGTTTGAAAAAGTTTTGAAACCCACCACTGAGTCATTTTTTACCCCAGTGCCCTTGTAACTTTGAATGGTGGCTAAAAGTATGATTGTAAGTTGACAACTACTTGTAGTATCAGGCATTGGAGAATGATTTGAACCTTACTCTGGCCATGCAAAGGACAAAAACTTTTTTTTTTTTTTAAAGGGTGTTTTTCCATTCCTTCCTTGGCTAACACGGATGAGAAAAACCGCTTTACAATAATCAGAAAACATCCCGTTCGAAGTAGAAAACGGACTCACAGGAAGGGCTTCGTCCTGACCAGCTGCTTCATCCTCGGAGGACGAAGAGGAGCCGCTGGCACTGGAACCAGGGGAAGAAAAACCTGGAAGGTGGAGGTAAAAGTCTAAATATGTGCACAAAATTATACCAAAAGTCTTTTTTTAAAAAAAATTACAATAACAATAGGCCTTTATCCTGAATGAAATATGCAAACATGAAGAAAAAAAAATGAAAATGTATTTGTATGAAAAATGAAAATGTATTCAAAAGAATGAAAATTTTCTCATAAGCAGAGGTGTGTGCGTGTCCGTGTGTGTGTGTTTTGGATTTATATTGGCATGCTGCCTTGAATCGATGGGAGCTGCCGGCTATTATACATTTAAAATATTATTATTATACAATTGTATCACAGCGTCCAGTTGTTTCGCCGGATTTGGCATTGGTTACTAGTCGGACCCCACCCAGGGGCCTAGATACCAGGACTTAAAAATCAAAATTCAACGACTATGGCACAAACCAGCAGTGGTAATTCCAGTGGTAATCGGCACACTGGGTGCTATTCCAAAAGCACTGGAATTACATTTAAAACAGTTAAAAATTGACAAAATCACCATCAGTCAAATGCAAAAAGCCGCACTGCTTGGATCTGCACGCATATTACGGAAATACGTTACGACGTCCTAGGCCCCTGGGTGGGGCCCGACTAGTAACCAATGCCAAATCCGGCGAAACAACTGGCCGCTGTGATACAATTGTATAATAATAATAATAATCCTAAATTTATCGGACTTGAACATTCTGACTCTACAAAAAATCACTCTACTTGGAACAGCTTAAATCCTCCGACGTTACCTTAACAGTTCCTAGGTCTTTGGTTAGGACTTGAGCTGTTGAGCTATCAACCAGCCTCAAAGGCTGTGAATTCTCACCAAAGATTAACCAAATAATAATAATAACAACAATAACAATAATAATAATATTTAAAACAGTTAAAAATTGACAAAATCACCATCAGTCAAATGCAAAAAGCCGCACTGCTTGGATCTGCACGGATATTACAAAAATACGTTACGACGTCCTAGGCCCCTGGGTGGAGCCCGGCTAGTAACCAATGCCAAATCCGGCGAAACAACTGGCCGCTGTGATACAATTGTATAATAATAATAATAATAATAATAATAATAATAATAATAATAATAATAATAATAATAATAATAATAATATAAACAATAATAATATAAACAACAATAATATAAACAATAATAATATAAATAATAATAATATAAACAATAATAATAACAATAACAACCTATTGTCATCAGGGCACTTGGCACCATGTCCAAGAATTTTATAAGATATATCAACAAATTGCAGCTTCCAGCAATAACACCAGCAGAACGGCCAAAAACTGCGCTACTCGGAACATCTTATATTTTAAGAAGGTCCTTGGTTGATACCTAGGACGCTGGCAGCAAACCGTATCAACCATTAGCACCAGTCACTGGTATTTGTGGTGCATTTTTGAATGTTCAGTTGGCTGAATTTCATGTTTAATGAATAAAGTATATAATAATAATAATAATATCAGCAGTGATAGGTGTCTTGGGTGCAACCCCAAGAGAACTGGAGCTCCACTTGAACACCATCGGCATTGACAAATTCACCATCTGTCAATTGCAAAAGGCAGCTTTACTTGGAACCTAATCCATTCTGGGACGACACCTCTAATGTCATCAAATATCCACATCTGCCTATGCCAGATCTTTAGGAAGGGCTCAGTAAGTGGATAAATATGCCAGATCGAGTCTGAACATCTGGCTTGACAGTGCGATGAACCGTAATAATAATAATAATTCCAGAATGAACTCCTAAATTGTCTAAGCTAGTTCCAGAAATTCTCCAGTGTTTCCTGCATTCATTTTGAGTAAGGAAAAAGCCTAGTAGAAGACAGTGCAATTACTCAGCATTTCAATAACTCTCTGTAGTAATTACTGTGACCCTACAACTTCTTTACAAATTACTCCTATTTCAGGGATTGGTGGAACTCAGAAAACAATACCTAGAAGTTGATCAATGCTGCCAGCTTTGAACCCGAAATTTTCCATTGTAACATGCTTAATGGAAGTTGCCGTATTCCAGTGGCTCAGTTGCATAGCCTGGTAGCCCCCCCACCCCAACCCCCCCACCCTAGTTTCCCAGCAGTCCCCTCACCTTCTGTGATCTCCTTCAAAGCGGCTTGCACGCCATTCTCAAAAGTCACTGCATCTGCAGGGCTCTGAAAAGTGAGGCCAAACTTGTTATCCCCGACTTTCCAGTGGTGGAAAATGGGGTTCACCTTGTTGTAGACCAGGTCCCTTTTCAAGGCACACTCCAAGATGGTCTGCAGGACAGGAAGGAGGAGGAGGAGGAGGAGGAGGAAGAGTGGATGATGGGAAGAACAATTGGAGGACACCTCCCCTCCCCACACCTCATGCTGCCCACCGAGACTACGTTGACCTAAATGTGGAGAAAAGCTGACTTTTGCCTCTAAGATTAAGACTGGGTCTGATGGGGAAGTCACTTGAGCAAATATTAATATCCTGAATTAAGGATTGCTACAGTCTTACTGGTAACATCCCGTATGCTTTATCGTCTCCTGCAATGGAAGGAGAGGAAGGGTCCGCTAATGCAGTGTTTCTCAACCTTGGCTACTTGAAGATGTCTGGACTTCAACTCCCAGAATTCCCCAGCCAGCGAATGCTGGCTGGGGAATTCTGGGAGTTGAAGTCCAGACATCTTCAAGTAGCCAAGGTTGAGAAACACTGCGCTAATGTACTCTTAATCTCTTTGGTTTGCAACCGTCTGCCTCCTATCCCCTTCCCCATCCCATCGGTCTCACCGTCTGGTCCCGGAGTCGCTCTCCGTTGATCAGGTACTGGCGGCGCGGCCCTTCGTCAGGGAGCCGGACTTTACAGATGGTCACATGGCTCAGGCCACCACCGCCCATGGGCACCCAACCGCCGCTTGAGTCGTCTCGAGTCATCACCACAGCCCGCACCCGAACCATGTAACTGGGAGGAAACAGCAGAGAGGAAGGATCAGGTCAAAGCAATCTCCCCCCACCCGCTCCCTCAAACCAACCTGGGCCATTGCTTTCCCCAGGTGATGTCCACCAAGCTTACAGCTCCATCGCTACCCCAGCTGGGGAAGATGGGGTTGTGGTTTTTATGTGTCGGAGAAGGCTGATCTAGACATGGTTTCCACCTCCAGAAATTCAAGTTTGCCTTGAACTAACCGAGAAGGGCCCTGGACCACCAACTTCCAAGATGGTGCCTTCTTCTCATAAGTTGCAAGTTAACTTTTGAAGAGTCACCAAAAGTGGTGAGGTTGTGAGAGATTGAATTGAGTTTCTCTTTCCAACAACCTCAAGGATCTCCAGAAGTTGCAGATACTCCAACACTGGGAGTTTTTAAGAAGATATTGGACAACTATTTGTCTAAAATGGCAGGGGTGGGTTTCAACCGGCTCGCGGCGGTCCCTGCGAACCGGTTGGTCGGCGAACCCGGAAGTAAGTAACTTCCGGGAACAGCGACTGGCTCACCCGCCCGCCCGCGCTCCTTACCCGGTTTTGACGAGTTCTGCACTTCCACGCATGCGTAAGATGCATACAGCGCCTGCGTGATCCTCCAGGAGCAGCTGGAGCATCGCACAGACGCTAGTACGTATGCGTGCGCTGCGCGCATGCATGAGGATGCCGCCGGCCCCGTTCCAACCGAACTGGTTGGAACGGGGCGAGAAACCCACCCCTGTAAAATGGTATGTAGTTTCCTGCTTGAGCGGGAGGTGGGACTAGAAGACTTCCAAGACCCCTTCCAACTCTGTTGTTCTGTCATACTTCTACTTCAAATTTCTGCAGGGTTCACGTGGAATGAAGTTCCAGTTGGTGGTACCTAAATAGTGTATTTAACACACCTGTTTCTAAAAGCTGCTCTAGGTATCGTGATCTCTTCTCATGGGGAAAGGCCAGGTGGCCTAAAAGGTAAAAGCCCTGTTTGCTTAAGGCCCACCGTGAATCTGCCTCCTTCACCTGGAAGGCACCTCCTCTCCACGTGAGGACAGACGATGATATGCAAAGCAGACTTCAGAAGAAAAACAGGTCCCACGTGGACATCAAATATTCTCATTACTTATTAAGCCGCCCACACAGAGAATAGGAAAAGGGAGTTCAGATATTTTCCCCCTTCAGATTCACATGGGGATAGAATCGGTTTTACCTGCAAAGATAAGGCATTTTACCTGCAGCCCATCTTTTGCAGCAAAGCTCCCCAGGTAATTTTTTTAAAAAAATAATTTATTTTAAGTAAAATCAACAACCGAAAAGAATAACAGAGTTGGAGGGGAGTGTGAGGGTCTTCTAGCCCAAGACCCTGCTCAAACAGGAAATTCTATACTAATTATGGCCTTTAAAGCGCTCCATGGCTTAGGCCCAGGGTACCTGCGAGACCAAGGTGGCGCAGTGGTTAAATGCAGCACTGCAGGCTACTGCTAGATCAGCAGGTCAGCGGTTCAAATCTCACCGGCTCAGGGTTGACTCAGCCTTCCATCCTTCCGAGGTGGGTAAAATGAGGACCCAGATTGTTGGGGGCAATATGCTGACTCTCTGTAAACCGCTTAGAGAGGCCTGAAAGGCCTATGAAGCGGTATATAAGTCTACAGCTATTGCTATTACCACCTACTGCTACCGGTAGCCTCCCACCGTCCAGTGCGATCCCACAGAGTTGGCCTCCTCAGGGTGCCGTCGGCCAGACAGTGTCGGCTAGCGACCCCCAGGGGGAGAGCCTTCTCTGTGGGAGCCCCTTCCCTCTGGAATGAGCTGCCCCCGGAGCTTCGTATAATTCCCCGACCTCTGGTCCTTCCGACACGCCCTAAAAAGTTGGCTTTTCCAGCAAGCCAGCCTGGCCTGAACAAAACAAAATAAATGATTGATCACTGTTAATTTTAATTCGAATTTTTTATTTTAAATGTCATTGTCAATTTTAATTGGGTTTGGGATATTCTATTTAATTTTTTAAAACTTTTGTATTATGTCTTTCTTTTAATGTTGTACGCCGCCCTGAGTCCTTGGGAGAAGGGCGGCATATAAATCTAATAAACCATAAACCTATACCATTCCAGACAAAACGATTGTCCAAATCTCTTCTTTAAAAACTTCCAGTGTTGGAGCATTCACAACTTCTGGAGGCAAATTGTTCCACTGATTCATTGATCTCACAGCCGGGACATTTCTCCTTATTTCAAGATTGCTTCTCTCCTTGATTCGTTTCCATCCGTGGTTTCTTGTCCTGCCTTCAGATGCTTTGGATTTGACTCCCTCTTCTTAATGACAACGCTTCAAATATTGGAGCATTGCTATCCTGTCAACCCTACTCCTTCTTTTCATTAAACTCAAACAGACCCAATTCCTGCAACCGTTCTTCGTAGGTTTTAGCCTCCAGGCCTCTAATCCCTCTTACTGCTTTGTTCTACACTCTTTCCAGGGTCTCAACATCTTTTTTTTTATACTATGGTGACATCATATCATAAAATTATCAGCGCATTATAAAATGATCTGCAAAAGTAAAAGCCACAAAAATTAAAAACGTAGTCCGAAACATAGCCTTATTGCATCCGCTGAATCGCGGAATCGCTGAATCGGGGGGCTCTCGAAATATCCAGCCCCCTGGAGATTGTGGCTGTTGTATATTTTAATGTTGTTTGTGTATTATTCCCCCTCTCTTGTTTTATTGTAAGTCGCCCGGAGTCCTTCGGGAGTGGGCGGCATACAAATCAATAAAACTATAAACTATAACTAAAAACATAGCCCGAAACACTGAAAACCCAAATCCAGTTAAGAGGCCCCGGGAAAATCTCCCTCTCGAGCAGTGGAAATTAAGTAAGCACATAAGCAAAAGACATCATGGCTGAAAGTAGCATTATTATGCTGACTTCTCTGATCTTACAAAATTCACCTACACTCAAAGGGTGGTTTTTGCGAAACACAGCGGAACAAGCCGAAATGAGATTGGGTCGTTGAGGATTCATCCCTTTATGGAAAACTAGTTGTGTTATGGGTGCAAACTAAGCTGTCAGGTTAAGCCTTGGCCACTTGTACTTCAACTCCCAGAATGCCTCATCGTGGTTGAGACACTTCGTTCTAAATCCTCAAAGGTAAAAAGTTCAATAGGAAAATAGGGATTTATGGGCGAGACTCACAAACCCAACTTTTCACCTGACAAACTAAAAATAAATAATAGAAGAATGATTCACCTACTGACATCCTCCAAGCTGCCATGGATGACGATCTAAATCACTCTTTCCCAACTTTGGCCAACTTGAAGATATGTGGACTTCAATTCCCAGAATTCCCCAGCCATCATGGCTGGCTGAGAAATTCTAGGAATTGAAGTCCACCCATCTTAAAAGTGGCCACAATTGAGAAACGCTATGTTAAGCCAACATACAGTTTATTTGCTTGTACAAAACACATCAACACAACATTTCTGGTTTGCTAGCTTGAGTTTCGAGTGTAGTGTTCTACATGAATCTAGTTGTACAAGGACGACGAGAAAACCAAACCTTGAAGGTGGAAGCTTTAGGACAGAGGTCTTCAAACTTGGCAACTTTTAAGACTTATGGACTTCAACTCCCAGAATTCTCCAGCCAGCTCCACAAGTCTTAAAGTTGCCAAGTTTTGAAGACCTCTGGTCTAGGAGGTTGGATGTTGAACTAGCTGTGGGAGGACTCAAGATTGTGGTCCTCTGTAGGACTTCGGCCTAACCCTACCTTCTCAGACTGGCCTCCCTCCTATTTTTGTTGTTCGGCAGACTTCATAAACTCCTGAACAAAAGATTGCATTTAACTCTCAACAAAAAAGACATGGAAATAAGAGTTTTATCCAGAAACTCCAATTCAAGTCTTAACTCTAACTCGGCCAAATATGGCTGGCCTTACTTAATCCCAGAATTCCCTGCCCAGCAACCTTTTAAGATGTCTGGACTTCCAATATGTTGGCTAGGGAATCCTGGGACTTGAAGTCCATCCATCTTGAAGGGGGTCAATGTTGAGAGACATTCTTCTTTCTCTCCAGCTTCCCTTTCTCTATTTTTTTCCCCACCATTTGCATAGTAGCTTCAGCTGCCTGGCCTCATCATAATCTCATCCTTCGGCAAACAGATGCTTTTCAACGTCTTGCTCTCCGAGTTAATGATTAAACTGTCTGAAATGGAAGGCAGAAGCAGGAAAGGATGTTTGAGCTGATGGAAAGAATTCACAGACAGCTGTATGGAAGCAGACGACTTAATGGAGACCTTCTATGTGGGTTGGACTTCAAGTCCCAGAATCCCCCAAACAACAACTCAATAGGCCTTATGGCTTAATTTATTCAAAAACTTCCTTGATTACGGGACTGGAGGCTAAACCGTACGATAAACAGTTGCGGGAACTGGGAATGTACGGGCTAAAGAAGAGAAGGGGTGGAGTAACACAGTAGCATCTTCCAATACCAGTAGTCCTTGACTTACATGAGTTCATTTAGTGGCCATTCAAAGTTACCACGGCACTGCGACCTTCTGACGAGCAAAATCAATGGGGAAGCCAGATTCATGGGTTACTAATTTAACAACTGCAACGATTCACTTAACAGTGGCAAGAAAAGTTGTCCCATAGGGGCAAAACTCACTTAACAAACAAACAACTTAGCAACATAGATTTTGGGCTAAATTGTGGCCGTAGGTCGAGGACTACCTGTACTGGAAGGGCTGTCACGAAGAAGAGGGGTGGTGGTCAACCAATTCTCCTTAACACCTGAAGAAGTAACGGATGGAAATTTATCAAGGAGAGGACCAACCTTCAAATAAGGAGAAACTTCCTGACAATGGAATGACTTTCCTTTAGAAGTTGTGGGTTCTCCATCACTGGAGGCTTTCAAGAAGCGATTGGACAGCCATTTGTCCTTGAGCTTGGACTAGATTTGATTTTGATTTTTGATTTTACTTTATTTGTATGCCGCCCTTTTCCCTGGGGGGACTCAGGGCGGCTCACAATATAAGGGAAGGGGAAAAACAGACAAGTTACAAACATGAAAACAATACACCGTTAAAAAAGCACAACAGTCATACCATTCGAGTGGGGTTGGAGTCTTTAGCCCCAGGCCTGTCGGAACAGCCAGGTTTTAACGGCTATGCGGAAGGTCTGGAGGGTGGTGAGGGCACGAATCTCCACGGGGAGTTCGTTCCAGAGGGTCGGAGCAGCCACCGAGAAGGCTCTCCTCCAGGTAGTCGCCAGTCGACATTGGCCGGCTGATGGAATTCGGAGGAGGCCTAATCTATGGGATCTTATTGGCCTAGTGGAGGTAATTGGCAGCAGGCGGTCTCTCAAGTACCCAGATCCTATACCATGGAGGGGTTTGTAGGTGACAACTAGCACCTTGATGACCTAGATGACCTCCAAAACCCCTTCCAAGTCTGTTATTCTGTTACTCAGAGGATACAAGCCGCCAACTTCTACCAGCAAAGGATCAGGTTCATTTTAGGTCTAAGCTAACGCATCATTTCACTTTGGACACCTCTGGATCATCATCTACATTCCCGGGTCTGTGCCCACGTCAAGATTCCTCTCCCAGGCCACCAGCTCAGAGCTTACCACGTGCTCCAGACATCCTACAAGCTCATAAAATATATATTGAGCATCAAACTTCCCTCTGGTTAAGATCCACCTCTTCTGCTCGGGAGGTGGCCCAGAAAGAACATTTCTTACCCACCTCCCTTGGCAAAAATGGAAGCAAACCCGTGCCATTCTCCGCCTTCGCATCGGTTTTGCCGATTGACATCACCTCCCCACCATCCAACCCCGGAGTAGGTGGTTCTCCATTAGCGTTTGTTCTCGGCAGAGCGGCCACAAAACGAACAGGAACGTCCTTTGGGCTGATCAATTGATCAATCCGAATAAAGCTGGAAGGGGTCTCTGGAGGTCCTCTAGTCCAAACACCTGCTCAAGCAGGAGACCCTCAACCGTTTCAGACAAAGGGGGTGTCCCGTCTCCTCTTAAAAAGCCTCCAGTGTTGAAGCACCCACAATTTCCACAAGGAAAGCCATTCCACTGGTTAATCGTCTTCACGGCCGGGAAGTGTCTCTTTAATCCCAGATTGCTTCTCTTCTCCAAATAAGACCCTCGAGATCCCTGTCCATTAAAAAGCAAAGCTGGCGGAGGCTTTCTTAATTCACAATCGATTTACCGAAATCACCAAAAAAGGCAGCTAAAGATGGTGGCCATCTTGTTTGGCAAGCAAACATTTAATTTCATCGTCTCTAGATAGATCAAGCGGAGTAACCCTATCCAGCCCCCCCCCCCCGCTTTTTTAAAAAGGAATTTAAATTTAAAACAGGAAATTTAAAACGGCAGATTTCTTTTTCCCCAAGAAAATTTAAATTCCATCGTGAAGGCCTGCCTCCAACACTCCCTGGGTAGAATGCATCCATGCCAGTTTCCCCCAATCTTTCCAGATGTTTGCCTTCCAAATCCCCATCCTGGAATTCTGGGAGTCGAAGCCCAAACATCTGGAAGGCACTAAGTTTGTAAAGGCTGGAACAGCGACCGTGAATCGGTCGCAAGATCGAGGCAAACGACAAATTTGTGGTATATAATGGCTGGGCTGGATTTCAAAGCATCCTGCATTATTTGGGGGAACCTTTCAGCCTCCACCAAGAATTCTAGAATTTATTTCATGTAGGAGTCACGCAATTCCCCCTCTTCTTCAGTAAGCCTGAATCATTTTATAATCATTCTTATTTAGGAAATAAACAGAAAACGAACGCTCTCAACAAATCTGTCAGCGATCAGCTATCTCCTAATTAACCGTTTCTGTTTCAATCAAATATAGATGCATGTTACCCCAGGTTTGGAGTAAAAACACAAAATAATAATAAAATAAACCCATTGAAGAAATGTGATTTCAAAAGCTCCTGTTTGTGCAGTTCAAATCTTATCTACGATATGCATTTTAAAAAATAATAATTCCTTATTAAGGCAACATGCCGGAATAGAAATGTAGGGAAAATCCAAAGTAGAAAAAAGAAAGGAAGGAAGAAAGGAAGAAAGAAAGAAAGAAAAAAAGAAAGAAAGAAAGAAAGAAAGAAAGAAAGAAAGAAAAAGAAAAAAAGAAAGAAAGAAATGACTTCTCTGAGCATTAAATCAAATTAGTTTTAGCTGATCATCCATCGGTTTTTATCCTGCACACTCAAAATAATAAATAAAATCTGTAGTGAAATCTTTAGATTACATTAACAATATTCCTCTCTCCTTATATTCTCCTTTCCCTTCTGCAAAGAAAGATTTTTTTAAAAATTGTATTACAGTCTGTTTAATGACGTCAAACCTCTTTTCCCCAGCTTATGATTTTTGCTCATTAAAACCTATTAAGCCATTTTAATTCTCTTGCCCAGGATGGACGCTGTCCATTACTACCCCACCCCTCAATTTTTTTCCCCCCTGTCGGCTGCTCTCCAACTATCTCCGTGTAACAAAGAGGTGCCTTCTGAGAACTAAGTGGCACGATAACACGCACAGAGACACAAACGTATCCGCCAGCAAACAGGGCACTACGCGGGAATGAAACTAGCAGCTGAGTTCGGGGCAGGGGGGTGGGTGGGAGAGAGAAACTGCGTTTATGGCAAACAGATTAAACGCATAAAGGGGAAGACCACAATGGACACATCACCCAGCCGAGGAACAAACAACACACGAGAAACGAAGCATTTGAAAGAAATGCAAACGAATGGCAAAAAAAGGAAAAACCAGATAACTCGTTCGCAGCCCTGGCTACTGCGTTAAACTTGTGCCAGGAAAGGCCAGGCGTAGAACTTTGGTTAAGGAAACCCTGAATAATGGCTTCCGAAGCAAAACTCGGCGTGCTAGGCTAATTCTGAGCATCTCAGTTCCTCCTGGATGCTGGAGAGATGCTTGTCTGTGTGAGTGGGTGTTATATTCCTTGTTTGGTTTTTATTTCTTAAACAAGGCTCCAGAGTTTTAGAGTCAGGAAGATGGGCTCTTGGGAAAAAAACAGGACCCCTTTCTGCTAAAAAATACCAACTCAACTCACCGCCTTCACCCCCCCCCCCCGGCTTTCTTGCCCTGTGGTAAGAGGGGCAGCCAGTCAATTTGACAAATAATTAAAGTGAATCAATAAATGATTTGACGGCCTCTTCGACGCCTTCAAGAGGGACTCTGCCGCATGGGTGAGAAGGACCCCCCACCCCCCGCGAAGGATAGATTGTATTGACCCAGGTGAGAATCACTCACACACACACACACACAGACTCTCTCTCTCTCCCTCTCTCTCTCTCTCTCTCTGTCTCTGTCTCCTCGACTTACAATGGTTCAACGGCACTGGGAAAAAGTGACTTAAGACCGTTTCCCACACTTACGACTATTGCAGAGCCTCCCCAGGATCACATGTTTCTTTACCCAACTAGGTTAACTTCATCGGTGCCCGTAGGGGGTGTGGTTTACAAACAGAGAGCCAACCCCACTCCCAGCTAGCGCTGATAATGTTACCTAGTTGGGTAATGAAACGTCTGTAAGAAAACTCATAGAACGGCAAGGAGCCCACAGTCTCCTCCTCCTCCTCTTCCTGTCCTCCATTCCGCAAACCCCACTCCCTTCCGGCGTTAATGATGTTGCCTAGTTTGGTAATTAAACGTCTGCAAGGAAACCATCAAACTCAGAGAGAGAGCATCAAGGACCTCACAAATGGTCCTTGATTCTCCAGCCAGGTGGAAAGGCCCAGCTAGAGATCTAGAAGAGCCAAGATTTTTAAGGAGCAGGGGATGGAAATCCCAGAAGTTACACATTCAAAAGGGAAACGAAGATTGACATCCATTTCTCAAAAGAGATCTGTCAAGATTGGAGGCCTCCTCGGGCAATCAGCCTGAATACAGACTCCGATCTCGGAGATAGTCGAGTGCAAAGATTAAAAGATGATGGAGTTGTTGTGTGGGTGGGTGGAAGGGTAGGACCATCAAGTCACATCAGATGATTTTCATCGCCTTCATGACGGTGAGGCCAAAAGCGTGGCTAATTGCGGCATGGATTTTTTAAAAGTATTTTTGTCCGTCCGTCTGCTTCCCCCCCACCCCCCCGTCCCAGTATAGATGATCTATTCCAGTGATGGCAAACCTTTTCGGTACCGAGTGCCCACCCCGGAATACGTGTACATGCACGCGTGTGTGCCAGAATGCCAGAAAGCTAAAAACCAGCTGGTTGGTATGCGCATGGCTGTTTTTGGCCATTTTCCGGGCCATTTTCAGAGTGTTTTTGGAGCTTTTTCTGGACGGTTTTGCATGCTGTTTTTGGCCTGAAAAATGGCCCAGCAATATCCTGGGGTTTTTTTTTGCCGTTTTTTCAGTCCGTTTTCCAGTGCTCTGGCACCCGCAAAGAAATCAGCTGGCCAGAAATCAGAAGTGCAGCTGGCGACGGTGCACATGGGCACAGAGAAGGCTCTGCGTGCCACCTTTGACATGCGTGCCATAGGTTTGCCATCACGGATCTATTCTACCCCTGAGTTTGCTTTTATTCAAGTAAGGGACCTCCAAATATGCTAGTTGCATCAGGGTTTCTCAAGGTTTGCAATTTTAAGAGATGTGGACTTCGACTCCCAGAACTCCCTAGCCAGCCAAGCATTGAGAAACAATGTGACCCAGTGGTCATTCTGGATGGGGATGATGGGAAGATCTGGAACATTGGTGGAAAAAAATTCTGCTTTGTACCTGAGGCTTGCTTGAGCATTGTATGTATGTATGTATGTGTGTGTGTGTGTGTGTGTGTATGTATGTGTGTGTGTGTGTATGTGTGTGTGTATGTATGTTTGTGTGTATATATATTTATTTATTTATCAGCACAATTACAACATATATATATGTGTGTGTGTGTATGTGTGTGTGTGTTTTATTTGTGCTGATAAATAAATAAAGGGAGACTAGTATAGCAGTTAGCTTCCTCCCATAATTGGGGCTTACCAGGGGTTGTAAAAATCTAATATATATATGTATATATATGTATATATATGTACATATATGTATGTATGTATGTATGTGTGTGTGTATATATGTATATATATGTACATATATGTATGTATGTATGTATGTGTGTGTGTGTGTGTGTATATATATATATATATATACACACATACACACACACACACACACACATTCTTTTCAATGCTGAGCTGGCCTTAAAAGAGGGAGGGAGGGAGGGAGGGAGGGAGGGAAGGAAGGAAGGAAGGAAGGAAGGAAGGAAAGGAAGGAAGGAAGGAAGGAGAGGGAGGGAGGAAGGAAAGAGAGGGAAAAGGAAGGAGGAACAGGCCTTTTAAAATTGAAAGGATCGTCTATGTATTCTTTTCAATGCTGGGCTGGCTCAAAAATTATCTATAAAAAGAGGAAGGAAGGAAGGAGAAAGGAGAGAGTTGGCAGGAAGGAGAGGAAGGAAGGAAAGAGAGGGAAAGGAAAGGAAAAGAGGAAGGGACCTTTTAAAATTGAGAGGATCGTCTATGTATTCTTTTCAATGCTGGGCTGGCTCAAAAATTATCTATAAAAATAGGAAGGGAGGGAGGGAGGGAAAGAGGGAAGGAAGGAAGGAAGGAAGGAAGGAAGGAAGGAAGGAAGGAAGGAAGGAAGGAAGGAAGGAAGGAAAAGGGACTCCTTCAAATCGAAAGGATAACCCTGCCTCTTTGAGATGACAATTTCCACTGGACCAGAGGAACACACCCCAAATAACAATAAACGCATTTGAGCAGCTGGCCGCAAAATTTGGAAAATTATGGGCAGGGCGTCACGCTGGGAAAAACTGCTACGCCCATTTCACAGATCAGCCGGGATAAAACCATCACCGTCCACTTATGCAATGAGGTTTATCTACTTCCGGAATTCAATCCATGTTTTCTTCTGAGATGTTTTCCTGGTTTTTTGGGGATGGGTGGGCGAAGGCCTCCACGTCCCACTGCAGCTTTCCTTGCAAGAGGCTTTCCGCCCTGGGCAGGGAAGACCGGAAAATAAGGAACACTTTCAACTATCCACGCCTTTCCTTAAGCCCTTCGGATGAAAAAAAATTACTTTAAAAAACAAAAACAGGAATTTGGAAAAAAAAAATAGTTCAATATTTCTTAATTATGTCCCTAAAACCAGATAACGGCCGAGCATGGCAGCCCGAAAGGGCTGAGTTAAGGCTGAGTTGTCGTTACAAAACAGATAAGAGCTCGGTGTGGTACCATTTAAGCTGGTGTCGATTTTCTCCAATGTAAGTGAAGGTTGGCATGAATTTCTTGGAGGGTTACGAAGCTTTGGTCAAGATGTCCCTTGAGCCAAGGGGACTCTCAAGACTTAGGAGGTTTTGAGGTGCTGCCAGAGATTGGTGGTGGCCATCGGTTCTTTAATCTCTTCCCAAAATTAATTCCAAGGCTTGAGCACCTGCGCAGATCTTGACTCTACCCAAGCTCAACTCTAACTATCAAACCTGGTTTTTCGTAGCCAAGACAAGAATCCTCTTTTTAGTATCGGCTCACAGGCTTGGAAAAAAAGACAGCCTCGTTATCCTGAAAAATAAACTTCCAAGAAAGAAAGAAAGAAAGAAAGAAAGAAGGAAGGAAGGAAGGAAGGAAGGAAGGAAGGATTGATTCCAACCAACCAACCAGCTTACAGAAAAAAATTGCATCACAATCCCAGGCTAAAGACAAGCCATCTTTGAAGGAACTCCACCAACAACCTTTGAAAAGAAAAAAAGAAAAAAAAAAACAATATTTGGGAAAAGGTGAAACCAAAATGGGGAAGGAAAAGGAGGCGAGGTGAGACCCCCCCCCCTCTCCACCTCATTTCTTGTTTTTGGAGCCTTTCGATCATATTTGATGTTTTCCTGGCGCAAAGAGGAAAGAAGTCTACGAGAGGAGGAGGAGAAAAAAAAAGCGAACCCAGATCGACACCGCCAGACGAAAGGGATCTTCGAACACCCCAAAATATTGTGCCTCCCCACCCACCCATCCAAAATTTGCAGCAGTGCCGGCTGTTCCAGAGATGTTTGGGCCATCCTCAAAAATCGAAGAGAAATGGCTGGTTGGTTCCCTCCAAAGGGCCAGGGAGAGAAAGAAAGAGAGAGAGAGAGAGAGGAAAAAAAACCCCTTAGAAATATCAATCCCCAATATTATCCATATCTATCTATCTATATCTATCTCACAGTATTTTCAACATCCAGGTGACATCACAACGCGTTGCCATGGAAAGCGACATTATGTATTACAAGATCAAGAAGCAAAGTGAAGACACGTATTCCTCGTTTTGGTGGTCAGAGGAAGAAAAAGGAGGGGAAAGAGAAGAATTCTCTCTCTCTCTCCCCCTTTAAAAAAATTTTTTTTTAAAGTCTTTTTTAAAAGGCTCCCTGAAACACGACCCTTTTTCCATTTCACGAAAAGGCACACCGAACTAAAGCAAAACCCCCCATTTTCTAATGTCAAAGAGGTTTTCTTTTTATTTTCTAAGATTTTAAACTCCTACACAGAGAGAGAGAGAGAAACACACACACACACACACACACACACACACACACACACACACACACGGTGAAACCAGCAAGCCACAGCAATAATAATAATAATAATAATAATAATAATAATAACAACAATAACAATAATAATAATGTGAATTTCCCACATCATTTTCCCCCAAGCTTTTTTACTTTTACGGCTCTTCGTCAAGTAGGGATAAAACTGCCAGTGTGATTTCGAAGGGCTGGGAAAACATGCCGGGAACCGACACCTGGCCAGCCTCACTTCAATCCCCACCTGTACGTCTGTCCCCCCACCCCCACTCACCTCGCCCCTCCGGTACACACCCAAACAAGCCAGCAATCTGACATCTACAACAAGCCATCATGTCAACTGCAGAAAAACGTACGCACACCCCTTGAGCTCCTGGCATTCGATCCCCACTGGAAAAGGCACATCCGCCTCACTCAAGGTCTCCTGCCCGGGCACCGTATCATAAAGAGATCACCCACCACCACGTACCAATGAATATACGACCTACCCACCCACCCACCCACCCACCCTTAAAATAAAGCATCTCTCTTTGGAAGCCAAGTAGCAAAACGAAAAGTCAGCATCGTGCTGGCTTTTTTCCCTTTCAAGATCGAGACTTAAGAAAAAAAAACATTTTTCCTCCGACATGCAAAAGAAGGTTACAAAGATTAGGCCACATATATAGGCAAACACAGGCATGTATGAAATATATATATATATATATTTCCATATATGCGTATTCGTTGCACCTATGCATGTGTGCATCAATATCTATATATATATATATATATCTCCAGTTTCAAACCTTGGTGCAGAATTGTAGCCTGCGATGATGTATATATTTAGGAAGGAAGGAAGGAAGGAAGGAAGGAAGGAATAAAAATCTGTAGCCCCCTCCCCCTCGAAGTGAAAAGGATGCTGAAAGCTGTCAGCAGTCTCTTCCTTGAGATCTGCAAACCCACCTACCCACTCGCCCCCTTTCGTCGTTGTCGTGGTCCTCCTCCTCCTCCTCCTCCTCCTCCTCTTCCTTCGTCTTCCTCCTCCTCCTCCTCTTCTCCTCCCTCGCTGGGGCTACAGAGCAAGCTCAGACAAAATACGCTCTCTCTATGGCCAAGCTAGGCTGCCTGTTCCTTCAACCCATCTCAATGGAAACCCTGGTCTGGATTTTTGTGAATGGAGGGTCACATGACCTAGGCTAGGTTCTTTGTCCCGGTTTCTTGAATAAACAACAGGTGAACAGGGATGGGGAGGGGGGGGGATATTACATATATAATATCTATATAATATTTACACACACACACACAAAGACATAAAATAGTCAAATATGGATATTCATCCCAGGAGAGAGAGGGAAAAAAAAAATAAGATTTAGAGAAATGCTTTCTTTGAAGCTCCAGGGGTTTCAAAAAATGATTGAGACAATAACAATTAAAAAAAATTATTACTGTGACAAATTAGTCATAAGAGCCCCCCCCCATCCCCCCACCCCCGTAGACCCCATGCAAACGTAGGAGAGAAA
The DNA here is from genome assembly GCF_051295495.1 of Thamnophis sirtalis. NCBI lineage: Eukaryota > Metazoa > Chordata > Lepidosauria > Squamata > Natricidae > Thamnophis > Thamnophis sirtalis. The sequence continues at coordinate 3,016,673 of NW_028261393.1, forward strand.
GAAATTAGCTCACCACCACGGCCATTGCAGATATAGATATAGATATATATATATAAAAAAAAACCTGGCTGTTTTTTTATGAATGAATCCAGATTCGAGTGGCTTCGATTCACAAACAAATAGACCCCCCACCCTCTTTCCCTTCCTTCCTCCCTTTCTCTCTCTCTCTCTTGCTCTCGCTCCCTCTGTCGCTTTTTTGGGTGGGATTGAATTCCATTCATAAAAGAGAGAGAAGACCCACCTTCATCTTTCCGAAGGCAAAAAAGAAAGAAAGGCTCATTGAGAAAAAAAATAAAGGAGGGGGGATAAAAACCCACCATCGCGGGCGGCAGACAGTACATCATTCGAAGCAGGAAAAGGGAAGGAAGAAGAAGAAGAAAAAAAAAAAGAATTCCAGTTCCACCAGCGGATTATTATTATTATTATTATTTATAATAATAATAATATTTTTTAAAAAAAACAAGAATGATTGAATATATATATATATCTATGCCAGAAATCAAAGACGAGGCTCCCCAGGAAGATTGTTTTTTTAAAAAAATTTTTTTTAAAAAAAATGGGGAAAAAAGGGGGGGGCTTTTAAACCCTGCGGATTTTTTTCTCTCTCTCTCTCTTTTTTTTTTATGAATGGAGCTTTGAGATCTCCCGCGGCTTAGAAGGGAGAAGGCAGCAAAATCCCCCTTCATTCTTAAAATAATGCATCGTTAATAAGAGGCAGGAAGGCGAATTATTCAGAGTGGTGGTGGTGGGGGGGGGAAGGGAAGGGAAAGGGGAAAAAAAAGGAGGGAGGAAACCCACCCCTCCACCCACATAAGATAAGGAGATAAATCAACTCACTGAGGATGGACTGTGGTTGAAGCTGGGGCTTTGGGCTGGCATAGTCCCACACCGGAGGAGAATGACCCACGCACCAGTTCAACCTGAACGCACAGAGAAGGGGTCGATACTATATATATATATATATATATATATATATATATATATATATATATATATATATATATATATATATATATATATATATATATATATATATATATATATATATATATATATATATATATATATATATATATATATATATATATATATATATATATATATATATATATAGGCTGACGTCGGTGGTCATACTATATAGAGGATGGGAAAAATAGCAGCCATTTCTTCCCCTCCCCCCCCCCAGGAGGGGAGCACATTAAGCCTGGTAACTCTCCCCCCCCCAACTCAGCCCCCTCTCCCCCCCTCCCTAGAGAACCTGGCCCTCCCTCCCTCCCTCCAACTCCTTTCCACCTGCCCCAATGGCACAGCTGCTGCAGGCAGAAGTACTAACCCCCCCCAAATGGGGAGGGGGGGGCAAAGACAGGGGTTTATTTACACCAGGGCCAAAATATGGGGGGAAGTGGGGGGGGCAAGAATCTAAACCTGAGAAATGGGGGGGGAGGAAAAGTGGTAGGGGGGGGATTTCTACCTGGTCCTAATGCCCTGGGAAGATAGAAATTGTAATATAGACCCAGGGATGGGATGTGGGGAGAAGCTAGAGAATGGAAATTGCTGCAGAAAATGCGGGTGTGACTGAGCTGGGAGGGGTAGCAGTGACTGGATGATGTGTGTGTGTGTGTGTGTGTGTGTGTGTGTGTGTGTGTGTGTGTGTGTGTGTGTAAGGGGGGGGTGTTAAGATGCTGGTTCCCGAGTCGAAGCTTCTTCTCTTAATGAACATGAAGCTGCTTTGGCAAAGGGGTTGCAACCCCCCCCCCAAAACAATCAATTTTAAACCAAAGATGGGGGAAGGAAGAAGAGCTGGGGGCGAGGGGGGGGGGGCTTTGCTGGCTTTCTCCGTGCGTTTATTTCTTGATCCAGCCAATTTTTACAGCAAGCCCGATTTGCACACGGGACGACACGCTGGGCGGTTTGCGGTTTTAAAAAAAATCCACCGTATCGTATCTCGTAAAAAAAAAAAAAACAACCCACCCCTCCCATCCCCCACAGCAGTAACTACAGGGAGTCCTCGTCTTACAACGGTCCGTTTAGTGACCAAAGTTACAACGGCACCGGAAAAAAATGTGACTAGAATAGAATAGAATTCAGAATTCAAATAAATTCAGAATAGAATAATGAAGAATTTAGAGTAGAGTCAATAGAATAATGAATTTAGAGTAGAGTCGAATAGAATAGAATAGAATAGAATAATGAAGAATTTATATAATAGAGTAGAATAATGAAAAATGTAGAGTAGAATAGAATAGAACAGAATAATAAAGAATTTAGAGTAGAATAGAATAATAAAGAATTTAGAGTAGAACAGAATAATGAAGAATTTAGAGTAGAGTAGAATAGAATAATGAAGAATTTAGAGTAGAATAGAATAATAAAGAATTTAGAGTAGAGTAGAATAGAATAGAATAATGAAGAATTTAGAGTAGAATAGAAGAATAATGAAGAATTTAGAGTAGAATAGAATAATAAAGAATTTAGAGTAGAGTAGAATAGAATAGAATAATGAAGAATTTAGAGTAGAATAGAAGAATAATGAAGAATTTAGAGTAGAATAGAATAATAAAGAATTTAGAGTAGAGTAGAATAGAATAGAATAATGAAGAATTTAGAGTAGAATAGAAGAATAATGAAGAATTTAGAGTAGAATAGAATAATAAAGAATTTAGAGTAGAGTAGAATAGAATAATGAAGAATTTAGAGTAGAATAGAAGAATAATAAAGAATTTAGAGTAGAACAGAATAATGAAGAATTTAGAGTAGAGTAGAATAGAATAGAATAATAAAGAATTTAGAGTAGAGTAGAATAGAATAGAATAATGAAGAATTTAGAGTAGAATAATGAAGAATTTAGAATAAAATAGAATAGAATAATGAAGAATTTAGAATAAAATAGAATAGAATAATGAAGAATTTAGAGTAGAATAGAATAATGAAGAATTTAGAGTAGAGTAGAGTAGAATACAATACAATAGAATAGAGTAGAATTCTTTATTGGCCAACTGTGATTAGACACACAAGAAAATTGTTTCCGGCTCTCAATGTACATACAACATAACATACATTTTTCACACTTAACAGCAGCAGCCTCACGATCACGTGATCAAAATCCAGCTGCTTGGCAACGGGTTCATCATTATGACCGTTGCCGTGCATCCCGAGCTCTTGTGATCCCCTTTTGCGACCTTCTGGCAAGCTGAGGTTCGGGGCAAGCCAGATTCACTTAGCAACCTGAGTTACTAACTTATCGACTGCAGCGATTCACTGAACAACCATGGCGAGAAAGGTCATAAACGGGGGGGGGGGAGGACGGGGGCAAAGCTTACTTCACAAATGTTTCACTTAGCAACAGAAATTGGGGTGTGTGTGGTTTCAATGGTGGCCGTAAGCCGAAGACCTGCTGTAAACAATCAAGTCAGTCACTTGATCGGTTCTGTCTCCCGGGGCCCGCTGGACAAACCACATTTTTAGAGTCTTACAAAAAAGCAGTCGTACTTCAGGGGAATGAGGTTGCACAGAGAAGGAGCCACCACTGAGAAGGCCCAGTTTGGCAGTCCAAATTTTATATATGTACAGTATATAATGGAAAAGAATGCCTGCTGGCAATTTCTGGTCAAATTATTTATCCATTTATCGATCTTAGAGCTCTGCCTACCTGCCTGCCTGCCTGCCTGCCTGCCTGCCTGCCTGCCTGCCTGCCTACCTACCTATCTAATCTGATAGATAGATCTTTCTGTCTATCTATAGGCCTCTCTCTCTCCCTACCTATCTACATCCATCCATCCATCCATCCATCCATCCATCATCTATCTATCTATCTATCTATCTATCTATCTATCTATCTATCTATCTATCTATCTATCTATCTATCTATCTATCTATCCATCCATCCATCCATCCATCCATCCATCCAATCTGATAGATCTGATAGATAGATCTGTCTTTCTGTCTGCCTGTCTATCTATCATCTATCTATCTATCTATCATCTATCTATCTATCTATCTATCTATCTATCTATCTATCATCTATCTATCTATCTATCTATCTATCTATCTATCTATCTATCTATCTATCCATCCATCCATCCATCCATCCATCCATCCATCCATCCATCCATCCATCCATCCATCCATCCAATCTGATAGATCTGATAGATAGATCTGTCTTTCTGTCTGTCTGCCTGCCTGCCTGCCTGCCTACCTACCTACCTACCTATCTATCTATCTCTTTTATCTATCTATCCACATCTATCTATCTGTCTGTCTGTCTGTCTGCCTGCCTGCCTGCCTGCCTGCAACCGTTCATCGTGTGTTTTAGCCTCCAGCCCTCTAAACATCCTGGTTGCTCTTCTCTGCACTCTTTCTAGAGTCTCAAAGTCTTTTTTATAGTGTGGTGACCAAAACTGGATGCAGTATTTATGTGTGGCCTTACTAAGGCTTTATAGAGTGGTATTAGCACCTCCCTTGATCTTGATGGTATCCCTCTGTTCATGCAACGTAGGATTGGATTGGCTTTTTTTGGCTGCCGCTACACCCTGCTGGCACCCATTGCCTTAACCGGTGCTTAAAATATCCCCCACCAAGTTCTAATCCTGTCCTTCCTCTTGATCTCAGGGCTGGTCTGGAAAGCTGCCAGCCCTGCGAGGTAGGCCAGTTGAGGAAATCAGACTCCACAAGGATGTTGGACCAAAAAAACCAAGCTTCAAACCCTGATAGGATTTCTCTCTCTCTCGCTTCTAACTCGCCTCATGCAACACTCCACATATACAGCTAGTTTCTCAACTTACAACGATTTGCCCTAGTGACCGTTTGAAGTTACCGTGCCGAAAAAAGTGACCTTGAGTGTGATCGTTTTTCACACGTATGACCATTGCCTCATCCCCGAGGTCGCACAATCAAAATTCAGACACTTGGCCATTGGCTCATCTTTACGACAGTTGCAGTGTCCCGGGTTCACATTGACCAGCAAAGTCAATGGGGAAGCCAAATGCGCTTAACAACCGTTTAAAGCTGGACTACTGTAACGCTCTCTACATGGGGCTGCCCTTGAAGAGTACCCAGAAGCTTCAACTGGTCCAGAATGCGGCTGCGTGGGTTATCATGGGGGGCACCCAGGTGCTCCCATGTGACACCCCTTTTAGGCGGCCTGCACTGGTTGCTGGTTATCTTCCGGGTGCGATTCAAGGTACTAATTATGGCCTTTAAAGCGCTCCATGGCTTAGGCCCAGGGTACCTGCGAGACCACCTACTGCCACCGGTAGCCTCCCACCGTCCAGTGCGATCCCACAGAGTTGGCCTCCTCAGGGTGCCGTCGGCCAGACAGTGTCGGCTAGCGACCCCCCAGGGGGAGAGCCTTCCCTGTGGGAGCCCCTTCCCTCTGGAATGAGCTGCCCCCGGAGCTTCGTATAATTCCCCGACCTCCGGTCCTTCCGACGCGCCCTAAAAAGTTGGCTTTTCCAGCAAGCCAGCCTGGCCTGAACAAAACAAAGTATTGATCACTGTTAATTTTAATTTGAATTTTTAAAAAAAATGTCATTGTCAATTTTAAATGAGTTTGGGATATCCTATTTAATTTCTTTTTAACTTTTGTATTATGTGTTTCTTTTAATGTTGTACGCCTCCCTGAGTCCTTGGGAGAAGGGCGGCATATAAATCCAATAAACCATAAACCTAAACCAAAGGTGCTAACTTAACAACTGCAGTGCTTCCCTGAATGACGATGGGAAGAAAAGTTCCAGGATGCGGCCAAGGCTCACAACCACCGTCTCGCTTAACCACATAAATTGGAGGCTCAACTGCGGTTGTAAATCGAGGACTACCTGCATTTATGGATTGAGAATAGGCTCTCCAAACTAGGGATCACCAACTTTTTGGACGTCAGGGACCCCTAAATTCACCATTTTAAATCCTGTGGACCACTAAACGAATTTAAAAATAAAATAAAATCGTATTTAGTGCAATTTCAAAAATGCAAATAATTTTCTCGCGGACCACCGCTTGGTGACCGCTCCTCCAAATACCACCAGAGTCCCTTCGCCACATTTTGACAGAGCCTTAGCCACGAAACCTTGCAAACCGAAGGAAAAAGATACGGGGTTTTTAAATCACGATTAAAAGTAATAAAACCTTACAGCTTCTTCCCTGTATAGGAGCACAACTAACACACCCCAATCCTGCGGAGTAGGCCGGGCTGAGAATGAGCATTTCCAGCATCTTCCACGGAGCTGCTGTGGCTGAGGGGCTGGGCATCCCTGGTGCCCATCTCCCTCCTTTACCCGAGTTGTCAAGTCTTCCCTTGACCAGCTCCTTCTCTTGATCTCACCCATCAAGGGGGGTGGGGGGGGAGAGAAACACGGCCCTCTGCCAGATGTACAGCTCCCTCAGCCAATGACAAATCACAACAGTCCCAGGTATGCCGGGAAAAGCTCTTAAAAGCCCCCTCCCCCTTACTCCTTTTGCCAAGATGCCATCTAAATGCTCTTCGCCACGACCTAAGGCAGCTGGCAGGGAAAGTCCCGGCTTACTCCTGGGCAATTAACCACTGATCTAGCCCAGGAAGGAGTGTTCCCACCCACCCCTACCCTGGCCAAGCCTTTCTTCAGGGGGATCCACCCCCCATCCAGCAGCGGAAGGGCAAAGGGCAGCCAGTAAACCATGCCAATGCGGGGGGGGGGGGACCCCATCGAAAGGAAGAGGGGTTTCTCAGAGGCTGTTGGGACCCAGCGCCCTCTCCTGCTAGAGGGGAGACCAAGATGGGACCTTCCCAGCCCAGACACAGCGGACCACTGTGTTGGGAAGCAATGCAAGAAGAGTGCAAACCCCCTCCCACAGATATACCCCGTGCTGGAAAGAAATGCAAGGAGATGAGACCCCCATACACAACCCCCATCCACACACACAAACTGGACCTTGGTGCTGGAAAGAAATGCAAGAAGGTTGGAAACCCCCTGCCCCAGATATATGCCGGACCCTCGTGCTGGAAAGCCATGCAAGGAGACGGGACGCCCTCTCCCCCAGATACACACCGGACCCCCCTCCCTGGAAAGCCATACAAGGCCATCCATCATAAGTCCAAGGACCGGGGACCCAACCCGGCTGACCTCGAGGGAGGGGAGGGGGTGGGCTGCGGAGATCTGGCGCCCATTTCCATCCCTTGGGGGGGGGCTCTACGCGCGGCCCGCATCACGCGCGCCCAATCCTCCTCCTCCTCCTCCTCCTCCTCTCCAGGCTGGACCGGCGACCCGAAAAGACCCGGCCCCGAGCACGCCTCACCTGTGGAATTCGCTCCCCAAAGCGGCGGCCCCGGCCAACGGCGCCCGCCCCTTCCTTGCCGGCTTTAAGCCTTTCCCGGTAAGCGATGCCGCAGCATGGAGTTAAGCAAGGATGGCCGATCCGCCTTCTCTTCTTCTTCTCCTCCTCTTCTTCCTCCACCTCCTCCTCTTCTTCTTCCTCCTTCTCCTCCTCCTCTTCTTCGCTTCCTCCTTCTCCTCTTCCTCCTTCTCCTCTTCCTCCTCCTCCTCTTTTCTTCCTTCTCCTTCTTCTCCTTCACCTCCTCCTCCTCTTCTTCTTCTTCCTCCTTCTCCTTCTCCTCTTTCTCCTCCTTCTCCTCTTCCTCCTCCTCCTGTTTTTCTTCCTTCTCCTTCTTCTCCTCCTCCTCCTCTTCTTCTTCTTCTTCTTCCTCCTCCTCCTCCCCTTTTTATTCCTCCTCTTCTCCCTCCTTCTCCTCTTCCTCTTCCTCCTCCTCTTCCTCCTCCTCCTCTTCCTCCTTCTCCTCCTCCTCTTCCTCCTCCTCCTCCTCTTCCTCCTCCTTCTCCTCTTCCTCCTCCTCTTTTTCTTCCTTCTCCTTCTCCTCCTCCTCTTTTTCTTCCTCCTCCTCCTCCTCTCCTCTTCTTCTTCTTCCTCCTCTTCTCCTCCTCCTCTTCTTCTCCGCTGCAGCCTCTCGATGCTCCAGGTGCCCCGAGCAGCTGCTCCGACTGCACACGCGGGCGCTTACCTAAGCGCGGCTGCCGGCGCTGCGTAACCAAGGCACACACGACTCAGCGCTTGCAAGACGCGGGGCCAGGGCGCTCTCCCCTGGCCGAGCGGCGCAAGGGAGCCCGGCCGCCGCGAACGCCGCGAGGAAGGGGGGGGGGGAGTGGGTAGGTGGGTGGGTGGGGGTCTCAGGGGGCGGGGCGCCCGTTATATCCGTTGCGGCCCCGCCCACCCGTCCATTTCCCCAGCTCCGTCCGGAGCAGCTAGACGGTGAGAGGGAGGGGCGGGATTTGGGAGGAGGGGGCTAAAGCCCCCCCCGTGTGTGGGTAGGGGGCAAGCGTGGTGAAAAGGGGCGGGAAAGGGGAGGTTCAGCCTCCAGGGGGCGGGATCAAGAGAGAAATGCCCCTCCCTTTCCCCCACCCGAAGAGGGGGTGGGTCGGGGTGGGGGGTGGGGGGCTATCATCTCCGGGCCTGGTTTTGTGACTCCTCCGGAGAGGTCTAACCAACCAAGGGTCCTTCATCTGTGAATGGGGTCAGCATAACAGAATGACAGAGTGCGAAGGGTACCTTGGAGGTCTTCTAGTCCAACCCCGTGCTCAAGCAGGAGACTTGTAGTATTTCGGACAAACTGACGTCCCATTCTCTTCTTTAAAAAAACCCACGATTGTTGAAGCAGTCACAGCTTCCAGAGGCAAGCAGTTCCACAGGTTGATTGTTCTCACCGTCAGGAGGAAATTCCTCCTTAATTCCAGGTCGCTTCCCTCTTTCGTTAGTTTCCATCCCTTGCTTCTTGTCCTGCCTTCGGGTGCTTTGGAGACTAGGTTGACCCCCCCCCACCTCTCCTTTGGGGCAGCCCCGGAGATATGGAACATTGGGTCAGAAGGGGCTCAGTGGCTAAGACGCTAAGCTTGTCGATCAGAAGGTCGGCAGTTCGGCGGTTCGAATCCCTAGTATAGGGTCTCCTGCCGTGACCCTGTAGATCAGTGGTCTCCAACCTTGGCAACTTTAAGACTTGTGACTTCAACTCCCAGAGTTCCTCAGCCAGCTTTGCTTTGCAAAGCAGGTAAAAAATGCAAGTAGAAAAATAGGAACCACCTTTGGTGGGGAGGTAACAGTGTTACGTGCGCCTTCGGCATTGAGTCATGCTGGCCCTCATGACCACGGGAGACGTCTTCGGACAGCGCCGGCTCTTCAGCTTTGGAAACGGAGATGAGCACCCGCCCCCTAGAGGCAGGAATGAGTAGCACATATGTGCGAGGGGAACCTTTACCTTTCAATGGTCACTAAATAAACTGTTGTAGATCGATTATTACTACCTGTATTCAAGCATTATTTCCCAACTCGGCAGCTTGAAGATGGGTAGAACTTCAACTCCCAGAATTCCCCAGGTAGCTTAGCTGTCTGGGGAATTCTGGGAGTTGGAGTTCACCCATCATCAAGCTGCCAAAATTGAGTGTATTCATGTGAACTGAATTCTTGTTTTGCTGCTATATTTTGCATGTAGTTGGAAGTCCTGGAATTCCAACAACCCCCCCCCCCTTTGCCCCGTCCCAAGTTCTACCTTGGGCCGCATTAGCCCCCTCCCCAAATCCCCCCTCCCCTGCAAACCCCTCCTCCCGGTGTCTCACACCCACCTTTGTCTCTGCAGGATGACTGACTATAATGGGCAATATTCAATCCGAAGCCGCCCAAGAATCAGAATCTGTCAAAGACGCGGTGGAGAAAACGCACCCGGACACGACCAAGTCCGAACGGGAGTTAAACCGAAGCAAACATGATTTGGGCAGCCGGCCCCCTGGTCCTCCGGTCCCTGAACATAAAGGGGTCAGCCAGACGCTGAGCAGCGAGCCAGGGGGAGGGGACCGGCAGACCGGAACGGCAGAGATGGGGAAGAACCATTCCAAAAAATCCAAGCTCAAGCTGTCCTCCATGTGGACCCAGAACCCCGTCAGTGGCGGGATGAAAGATGCCAGCCTTTGCGACAAGGACCCGGGGACGGAGAAGTGGGGCTTGTCCTGTCTCAGCAGGGCTGATCTTCCCAGCGGACAGGGGCTCCCCGAGGACCCCAAAGGCCTGAAGATGGCGCTCAGGCCCCCTCCGCCAGCTGACCCCCAAGATTCGAGCGCCAAGAAGGCTCCGACCCGAGGGAAGGCCAAAGCAGAGAATGTCCACCTTGCCAAGAACGCGGGAGGAATGCTACTTCAGCCCGCCAAAGTAGCCGAAATGAGCCCAGGAGGAGAGCCACCGAAGGTGGAAACTCAGGGGTGTTGGACTCAGCACATTAAAACGAGCAGTAAGGAAGGTGTGGAGAATGAGGAGCACCAACCAGAACTTCCGGCTTCCACCAAGAAACCGGCAGGGGGAGCAATACACAGCCTGGAGCTGCTGAAGACGGTTGAGGACAACCTGGGAGGTCCAGGCTGTAGACCCCTCAATGAGAAGAATATCTTCAGGCCAGTACCTCCTGGCTCTGTTGCTCCGCCGGGCATGAAGAAGGTCCCGCTGTCATGGGGGACTGGCCAGAAGGAGAAGGAGCAGACCAGACCTCCGGACAGCGCCCTGGGAGCGACGGGGACTTCCGAGGGCTAGCTGGTCCTGCCCAACTGTCCATGGATTGGGAAAACCCCTCCAACACCCTGCCGGAGAAGCTTCAGGGCCCTCCGGGGAGCCACGCCAAGGCGGAGGCGAACGCGGAAGCTGCAGGACCGGAAGCAGTCAATTATGAATCCATATATCAGGAATTTCTGGACAAAGGGGTGAACCTCTTCTACAGAGTGACCATCCAACCGGGACAGTGGCCGCCCAGCATCGTCAAACAGAAGCCCAGTGTCATTTCCTCCGGCATCTCCTACGCCGACGTCTTGAAGCAGTGCCCGCAGAAGAAGCCACCCGCCAGCCCTGCGCCCGTCCTGCCGAAAGCTTTGCAGCACCTCAGCCCCGCGGGCAAGAAGCTGCCATGCTTCAAGGGGCCGGAGAGGAACAATTCGGACGAGTTCTCCCCCCTCCGCCAGCTATTCTTGGAGCACATCAAAAAAGTGGCCCCCAAGGAATCGGGCCCGGCCACTCCCACCCAACAGGTGGTCACCTTCTTCGAGGAACTGTCCACCAACAACCCCAAGCGGGCTGAATGGCAGAGGCCCCGTCCCCCAACTCCGTACCCCCAGCGCCGTAAAAGCCAGGGTAGAAAGCTGCCCAAATTTGGCACTGCCGTGTCCCAAGTGGTCGCCTTCCTCAGCAGCGACACGAAATGCGATTGGTTAGTGCACGACGAGAGCGAGATGTTACTGGACGAGGCGCCAGGGGCCGGAGAGGAAGCTGCGGCTAACTGCATCGATTTGCCCAGCCCTATGGTCAAAGGGGCAGAAGTCGGCGGTGCCTCCCAACCAGTGACTACCCTCTTGTTGGAACAAGCCATGGGGCCGGAAATCAACGGGAGCCCCCAGAGATCCTGCAGGAGGTCCCAAGATCTGGAAGAGGGGGCCAAGGAAAGGTCCCCCATTAAGGGCCTCTCGTCCTGCGCTGCCCAGCACGCCATCACGCCACTGGCGGACGATCCGCCCCCGGTGCAGTTTGTAAGCCCAGGTCAGCCTGCTTCCCAGGAGACCCTGGAGGTTTCTTCCATCTACCTCTGGGCCCCGGCCTGCGCTTTGTTGGAGCCCACGGTGGACCCCAAGGTGCCAGCTGCAACTCAAACCAGGCCCAAGGTCCGTAAGCAAAGCCTGGCCGTTCCCAAATCGAAGGAGAAGCTCAAACCTTCAGGCCAGCAGAAAGGGAAACTGTTGAAGGGGAAAGGAGCGAAGCAGTGGCCCCGCACTTTCGGGATGAACTCCCAGCTGCGGTTAGACGGCGTCCCTCCTTTCCCGCCGTTCGAAAAGGTCGCGAGGCCGTTTTATTTCGGGGAAGCTTTGGTGAGTCCGGTTGATTTGGCCAGGCCTGGCTCCCTCCCTCCCTCCCTCCCTCCCTCCACCTCCCTCTATCCAATCCCCCCCAATCTACTTCTCTTTCTATCAATTTGGTATTTTTTTTGGTATTTATTGGACATTTATAGGCCGCCCTTTTCCCTGAGGGGACTCAGGGCGGCTTACAATCAAAAAGGAAGGGAAGTGTAGGACAATACAAAAAGAAATGTGAACAAAAATAAATTAAACAGTAAAACTCAACATTCACTCAGCATTTGGGATGGGCGAAAGTAGATTTATCCCCAGGCCTGATGGGCTAGCCAGTTCTTGAGGGCTGTGCGGAAGGCCTGGACGGTGGTGAGGGTACGAATCTCCACGGGGAGATTGTTCCATAGTGTCGGAGCCGCAACAGAGAAGGCTCTCCTCCGAGTAGTCGCCAGTCGGCACTGACTGGCGGATGGAATACGGAGGAGGCCAACTCTATGCGATCTGATGGGACGCAGGGAGGTAATTGGCAGAAGGCGGTCTCTCAGATAGCCAGATCCACTACCATGGAGCGCTTTATAGGTGGTGAGTAGGACCTTGAAGTGCACCCGGAGATCGACAGGTAGCCAGTGCAGCTCACGGAGGATCGGTGTTATGTGGGCGAAACTCAAGAAAGTTTTAGACACGATCCTGGCCAGCTTTGGACCAGTTTGCCTGAAACGACAGCGGAATTCGCGGGTGGCTCAGCCCACCCGCCCAGGGCCTACCACATCCCATTTAAGGCCCTCCATGTAGGCAAAGCGCATGGGCGGAAGGTTAAAGAGAGCCGAGGTGGCGCAGTGGTTAGAGTGCAGTACTGCAGGCTACTTTAGCTGACTGCTAGTTCGGTGGTTCAAATCTCACCGGCTCAGGGTTGACTCAGCCTTCCATCCTTCCGAGGTGGGTAAAATGAGGACCCGGATTGTTGTTGGGGGCGATATGCTGACTCTGTAAACCGCTTAGAGAGGGCTGAAAGCCCTATGAAGCGGTATATAAGTCTAACTGCTTATTGCTATTGCTAAAGCGCGCACTCACATTCGTGAACCGGTAGGGAAGGTAAGTGATTATTACCACTCCTGATCCTGACTCTTTTCTAGCCTGAAAATATTTGGGACTTCCTTGGTCCCCGGATGAGGGACAGGGCAGGACGCTTCCTTCGCAGCGTTCAGGGTAGCCCCTCCTAGGACATCCTGTATAGAGGGGTGGGGAGGAGGGAGCCAGAGGCATCCTTTGTTAGCCCCTCCCAAGAGGGTTGGTTCCCAAATGTTCAGCCTCGTTCCTTGAACATTTAAAAGGGAGATTTATTTATTGAATATCTCCCCCGCCAATCTCACCTAACCGATCCTGGCAGTGGTGGGTTTCAAAAATTGTTCGAACCTACTCTGTGGGTGTGGCCTCCTTTGTGGGAGTGGCTTGCCGCACATATGTAACCGGATATGAAGATGCCGACGACACTTGTCAGAACCACCTTAAATTACCTTGATACTGATGGTATCTCTTGTTAGCCGCTTGGGACAGGATAGAAACCAGTTCACCTGTAGCTCATTATCTGTCTAGGACCGTTCTCTTCCTCTGGACAAGCCCACCAGCCTCGAGCAAGATGCCTCTTACCCCCAGCCTAGTGCCGAACGAGATCCGGAGGCCGACCGATCTCGGGCCCACCACTGGCCGGCGTTTCAGGTCGCCGATTCGTGCCCCAGGAGATGCTACTGCAAACATCAGGACCAGAGGAAGCTACCCAAAAATGTTCTGGCTTGGTGAGCAGGGACTGGGGTGGCCAGATGCCAAGTGGAAAACCTCTCTATCCAGGTAGTCCTCGACTTACAACAGCTCGCTCAGCGACCGTTCAAAGTTACTGAAAAAAAGGGGCGCACGGCCGTTTTTCAGTTAAGATCTTTGCAGCACCCCCCAAATCCAGATGCTTGTCCTCTGCTTCATACTTATGACCCGGGATGGGCTCATGTGATCCCCTTTAGCGACCTTCTGACAGTCAATGGGGAAGGCGGGATTACTAAGCCACCACAGTGATTCACTTAACTGTCTCACTTAGCAACACAAATTGTGGCCTCAGTTGTGGTTGCAAGTTGAGGACTACCTCCATAGTGCTTTACAATGTCAGCCTACTGCCCCCAGCAATTTGGTTCCTCAGTTTACCGACCTCAGAGGGATGGAAGGCTGAGTCTTGAGCCGGTCAGGATCGAACTCCAGGCAATGGGCAGAGTTAAGATTGCAATACTCCCTCCTAACCACTGTGCCCCCTCGGCTCTAATATAAATTGTGTGATATGTGCGTGCAAAGATACGGCATTCCTCAACTTGAGACAGGCGGGCCTGTGCAGGGGATCTGCGGCGTAGGACCACAATCAGGACCCAAATTTCCGTTGCTAAACAAGGCGATCGTTAAGCGAGTCACGCCCGGTTTTATGACCTTTACGCCATGGGCGTTAGGGGAATCACTTTTGTCAAGCCAATCACGTGGTGGTAAAGCTACATTGGATCACCCCATTGGCTTTGTCGGAAGCTGAGAATGATGAGGTCGCCAATGATGATCACGTGAACCGTTGTAAATATATGGCCCAAAATTTGATCACATGGCCTGAGATGGTTGTCCATGCTAGGACAAGCTAGTTTTGAAAGTCCTGTTGTAACTTTGGTCACTAAACGAATGGCTGTAAGTGGAGGACTATGCCAGCCCTGCCAGATGATCAGACTCATTTGCCAATCTTGGCAGAGTGAGTTAAGAGCTTCCCCTGTTGGAAGTTGTGCGGCTAAGAGGGCAGAGCTGCTGTGAACCAAGTCGGCTTGCCGTTCTTCACCCTTCGATGTTCCCTCTTCCCCCATCCAGGCTCAACCCGTCTGCTAACCACCTGACGGAACCTCCCTGGGTCGCCACAGCCATGCTGGCCGTCTCCTTGGTAGCCGGCACCAAGTTCTGCCTGGATTCTTACAAACAGCAACACGTGGCCAACGAGGACTGAACCATTAGCTGCAAGCTTCCTGCTCAATAAACCTTCTACAACACCAGGAGAGTTTGCTCGTGCATCCAACCTTGCCACTTTTAAGGCTTGTGGACTTCGATTCCCAGAATTCCCCAGCCCGCATGAAACCTTCCTCACCACTGTGTCTGGTCTTCAGGTCCCAGAATTCCCCAGCCACAAGGAACCATTCCTCACCACTGTGTCTGGTCTTCAGGTCCCAGAATTCCCCAGCCACAAGGAACCATTCCTCACCACTGTGTCTGGCCTTCAGGTCCCAGAATTCCCCAGCCACAAGGAACCATTCCTCACCACTGTGTCTGGTCTTCAGGTCCCAGAATTCCCCAGCCATAAGGAACCATTCCTCACTACTGTGTCTGGTCTTCAGGTCCCAGAATTCCCCAGCTACAAGGAACCATTCCTCACCACTGTGTCTGGTTTTCAGGTCCCAGAATTCCCCAACCACAAGAAACTATTCCTCACCACTTTCTCTGGACTTCAGGTCCCAGAATTCCCAGCCACCATGGACCATTCCTCACCACTATAAGATGTCTAGATTTCAACTCCCAGAATTCCACAGCCAGCATGTTCATTAGCATGCTGGCTGGAGAATTCTGGGAGTTGAAGTCCGTCTGTCCCCTTAAAGTTGCCAAGGTTGAGAAACACTGAACTAGGGATACAAAGGGGCAGGTGTGGATAGGAGACGCGTGTCCATACTACTCTCTGCTGGGACTACAGCTCCCAGACAGCCTTGCCAGAAGTCATGCGACCTGGACAGTGTTGAGATTTTAATTCCAGGCAGTTTGGCAGCCCAGGTTGGAGATGGCAGGGTTGCAGTTCCCTTTAGTCTCAGGTGTGATGATCATGTGCTAGTTTGCCGCCTTCCAATTGTCATTTTGGTGTGTGGTGTGGGCTCCCGCAACCTAACGGAAAGTAGCTTGTCCGATCTGGGCTTATTTTAATATAAACCAGGGGTCTCCAACTTGGTAACTTTAACACTTGACACAGAATTCCTCAGCTAGCCATGCTGGCTGGGGAATTCTGGGAGTTGGAAGGCCACAAGTTTTTTTTAAAAAAATTGCCAAATTTAGAGACCCCTGGTATGTCGACTCCAGGCCCAGTGTGGCTTATTTTACAAACTCTAGGGAAGCGAACGGTGGCATCATAAAAAGGGTGAATTGGCTTTAAGAGAATCAGGCTTGTAGGAAAAAAACTGGCAAGCATGATCTAATTTAAAAAATAATAATAATAATTACAATTCTTGGGAGAACTATTTAATTCGGTTCAGATCAGACAGCAGAGGGAATCCGTTTCTGGTCAAAACCAGGGGATCCTGCGTATATTCATGACCAAATAATAAATGGGCCCTTTGGAGGTAAAAAAGGAAGTCCCGCCCTTGATTTGGCAGTCAAAAAAAAAAAAAAAACCCAAGGCCAATCAGCTTCTCTGTCCATGCTCAGAGGACCTCTCTCCACCTGGGGCCAAGGAACAAAATGACTTCGAATGACATGTGGACCACCAGACTTATTGGCTTTACTCAAAGAGAGACACTCACCTCATCCCAATTCCCCCCCCCCCAATGGCTCCCATCTTCCCCGTTTTAAGACAGAAGGCAGCCGGATCGATGTGAACCGGCGTGCACAGTCACACACAAAGAAAAATATGGAGGAAAAAGCCACAGCCCACAGTCCCAGCCTGCAGCGAGGGGCGCGTTCAGACGATCATTTCCAACTGCCGGGCGTACTCGATGACTTGCTTGGCCAGCTCCGTGGAGGGGATGGTGGCGTCTTCCGGCTTCTGCTGCTGCCCCGTGAAGCAGTAATGGTTGTTGGAACCCAGGAGCCAGCCGCGCTGGGAAGGGAAGGGAAGCTGGGTGAGCCGAGGGGGTCTGAGGGGTTGTGTGGATGAGTCCACACAACTCTGCGGCAACTGCAGTTAAGCTCTCGGGGAAATTCATTGCCCATGAGGAAGGGAGGAAAGGGTTGGGAGGATGGAAGGGAGGGAGGGATGAAGAGGGAGGGAAGGAAGGAAGGAAGGAAGGGATTGGCAGGCAGGCAAGAGGGAGACAGATAGGTGGAGGGAGGAAGGAAGGAAGGGTCAAGGAAGGGAGGGGGAAGACAAGGCAAGGGAAGCAGGAGAGAGGAAAAAGGAAGGAAAGAAGGAAGGAAGGAAGGAAGGAGAAAGAAAGGGCAGAAGGGAGAAAGGCAGAGAGAGGGAGGGAGGAAGAAAGAGTCAGGAGAGAGGGAGGGGGAAGACAAGGCAAGGGAAGCAGGAGAGAGGGAAAAGGAAGGAAGGAAGGAGGAAGGAAGGAGAAAGAAAGGGCAGAAGGGAGAGGCAGAGGGAGGGAGAAAGAGTCGGGAGAGAGGGAGGGGGAAGGCAAGACAAGGGAAGCAGGAGAGAGGGAAAAGGAAGGAAGGAGAAAGAAAGGGCAGAAGGGAGAAAGGCAGAGAGGGAGGGAGGGAGAAAGTCGGGAGAGAGGGAGGGGGAAGGCAAGACAAGGGAAGCAGGAGAGAGGGAAAAGGAAAGAAGGAAGAAAAAAGAAAGGATTGGCAGACAGGAGAAAGAAAAGGGTTGGTAGGAAGGAAGGAAAGGAGGAAGGAAAAAAGAAAGGAAGGGAGAAAAAGAACTTTTTTTTTTTTTAAAAAAAAGCAAGATTGTCTATGCACTCTTTTTGATGTTGAGCTGGCCTTAAGAGGAAGGAAGGAAGGAAGGAAGGAAGGAAGGAAGGGGTTGGAAGGAAGGAAGGGGTTGGAAGGAAGGAGGGAGACAGATAGGCGGAGGGAGGGAGGAAAGAAGGAAGAGGGTAGGGGAGGGAAGTTCGCCACAGAAGAAGCCAAAGCAGCTGAAGAATCCCCACATGGCCACACTGTCAGCTCCAGAAGAACATGGGAACAGTTGGGCCGGAGTCCAGCCGACTGGCCCAGCCTCCCCCTCCCCCTCCTCACCTTCTTGGCGTAGTCGGACATCTTTTTGGGGGTGAAGAAGAGCATGCGGGTGGCCTCATTGAGCAGGATCTTCTCATAGGCCTTCTCGATGCAGCTGGCAATTTCGTCCCTGCGGAGGGGGGTGGGAGAGGAGGGGGTGGGGGAGAACCCAGATTAGGGAAGGAAAAGCCCTGGGGCCTCTCCAGACCTCCATGGCCCAAGAGGGAAGAGATGCTGGGCGGAGGCTGAGGGGGAAGCTCTCGGCCAGAGTCCTTTGCAGCCGCATCTCTCAAAGGTGGTTTGAGTTTAAAACCAGGATAAAACCTTGCCCAGCCACAATCAAACCCCGTCCTGCTTAGCCTTGCCTTGCACACCTGACACAGACACCAACGGCCCCGTGATGGCCAACCGACGGCACGCGTGCTGGAAGTGGCACACGGAGCCTTTTCTCCAGGCGCGCCAGCTGTTACCCATTGCTCTTCCGGGCTCCGGTGGGCAGAGGTGCGCTGCCCAGGTGGTCTTGGCACGTGTGGGAGTGCAGGAAACCGGAAGAGCAGCGGCCTGGTGTGTGCGTGCCGGCCAGCTGGAAATCACGCACACATGCGTGGCAGAAATTGGAAGACCAGGTGACTGGCACACCTGGGCACGCCAGGAAACCCCCCTCCTCCTCCCGGAAAATCCAGTTGCCTCTTGAAAAAGCACCTTAGGGATGACTGAGAATCTTTATAGATTCAAGGATTACCTGTAGTAAGAGTGCCCCCTCTTGTCTTGGAGAAGGCGCAATGCAGCCTTGAATCAATCAATCTCCCTGTCTCTCTCTCTGTCACTCTCTCTCAGTCTGTCTCTCTCTCTCTCTCTCTCTGTGTTTCTCTCTGTCTCTCTCTGTCACACACACACACACACACTCTCTCTCTCTGTGTCTCCGTCTCTCTCTGTCTCTGTCTCTCTCTCTGTCACTCTCTGTCTCTGTTTCTCTCTGTCTCTGTCTCTCTCTGTCACTCTCTCTGTCTCTCTGTGTCTCTCTCTCTGTCTCTCTCTCTCTGTTTCTCTGTGTCACTCTCTGTCTCTCTCTCTCTGTGTTTCTCTCTGTCTCTGTCTGTCTGTCTGTTTCTCTGTCACTCTGTGTTTCTGTGTCTCTCTATCTCTATCGCTCTCTCTCTCTCTGTTTCTCTGTCTCTCTCTGTCTGTCTCTCTCTCTGTCTGTCACTCTCTCTGTCTCTGTCTGTCTGTCTCTCTGTGTTTCTCTCTGTCTCTGTGTCTCTGTCTGTGTGTCTCTGTCTGTGTGTTTCTCTGTGTCTCTCTCTGTCTCTCTCTCTCTCTGTCACTCTCTGTCTGTCTCTGTCTGTCTCTCTCTCTCTGTGTGTGTTTCTCTCTGTCTCTGTCTCTGTCTCTCTCTGTCTCTTTCTCTCTGTCACTCTCTCTCTCTCTCTGTGTTTCTCTGTGTCTCTCTCTATCTCTGTCTCTCTATTTCTCTCTGTCTGTCTCTCGGTCTCTCTCTCACACACACACAAACCCCATGTCCCCAAACTGAGGGGAGCAAAACACACCTCACAGTGTCCAGCAGGATGTCAATGAAAAAGGCGTAACTCTCGGCCGGGATGTTGCCTTTGGCCAGGAAGACTTTGTTGTAACTGCCTTCCATCAGGTACTGGAGAGAAAGGATAGGTTACGCAACCTGTCACAAAAACGACAGCAAAGCGAGCATCCTTCAGATGCATCCCGCAAGCGGAGTGAAGATGCGGGGGGGGGGGGCAGAGAGGGGGGGGTCTAGGCCAATTTGCCGCGGGACAAGAGTTACACAAATATTGGAAGAAACGGTGGGAGAGAATCGTTCAAGGAAAGGTGCGAAATTGACAACGATTGAAATCGTTTAAAAAAAAAAAAAATTAAATACTTCCACTGAATTGTGAAATTGTCCCACCGCCAGTTGTCCCATGGCGAATTGTCCCGTGACGAGTTGTCCCATTCTGGCAGAGAGGGGCACGTCCTGGATATGTTTGGGGGCTGGGTTTTTCATCTGCCCCCTTTGGAGATTTCTGTTGCTATTTTATTGATTAAACCAAGTCGCTCCTAAGGGACTCCGTGCAACTTACAACTGTTTAAAAATCCACTATGTAATAAAAACCCATACGAACACATTCCCCCTGTGGCAGGAGCAAAGGAATCAAGTCAGCCACGTGATTGCGGCCCCCAGGCATACCGATACAGAATAATAGAGTTGGAAGGGACCTTGGAGGTCTTCTAGTCCAACCCCCTGCTTAGGCAGGAAACCCTACACCACTTCAGACAAACGGCTATCCAACATCTCCTTAAAAACCTCCAGGGAAGTAAATATTTGTAAAAGTTATTTTCCCCCCAAAATTCTCAATTAAAAATAATAATAAAAAAACCTTTTTTAAAGCATCTCCAGAGCTGGTAGCTAAACAAAGAGTTCCGATGATCGCTGATTGTTGCATAGCTGATCGTCTGAACTTATATCTCTATCTCTATATATATTTTGTCACAACCCCTGGCATGCCCAAATATGGAAGGGAGCATACTGCTTCCTTTCTCTATCGGCTCATCTCAAGAGACCATCCAGACAGAAAGCCATTATTTTTAATGTTACCTTTTTGTTACATTTGTATTGCAATTTGTGCTGATTGATATGTATGTATGTATGTATATGTATGTATGTATGTATGTATGTATGTATTTGGTGTCACAACACCTGGTATGCCCAAATATGGGAGGAAGTTCACTGCTTCCTTTCTCTGTCTATCGGCTCGTCACAAGAGACCATCCAGAGAGAAGCCCAATATTTTTACTGTTGCCTTTGTTACATTTGTGTTGTATTTGTGCTGATAAATAAAGGGACACTAGTATACATTATATACTATTTGGGCATACCAGGGGTTGTGACGCTAAATACATACCTATTTCCCTGGCTCAGCTGATAAAGGAAGAGAACCTTGTGGCTTAGTGGTTAACACATCTACCTAATATGTAATACAGCCTAGGTTCGAATCCCAGTAAGGGTATGGGTAGCTGATGAGAGCTAAATAGCTTGAAATAGACTATACTAGTCTCCCTTTATTTATTTATCAGCACAAATAAAAAAACACATATACATATATATATTCAGAATATATCTATCTATCTATCTATCTATCTATCTATCTATCTATCTATCTATCTATCTATCTATCTATCTATATTCAGAAAACCTCAGAAAACATATATATATATATATATATATATATATATATATATATATATATATATATATATATATATATATATATATATATATATATATATATATATATATATATATATATATATATATATATATATATATATATATATATATATATATATGTATATACTAGATTTCTTTTGCAACCCCCGGTATGCCCAAATATGGGAGGAAGATCACTACTTTCATTCTCTGTCCTTCGGCTCGTCACAAGAGACCATCCAGGCAGAAACCCAATATTTTTACTGCTGCCTTTTTGTTACATTTTGTTGTATTTGTGCTGATAAATAAAGGGAGACTAGTATAGATCTAATGGCTAAGAAGTCTGCCTAGTATGTAATATAGCCCAGGTTCAAATCCCAGTAAGGGTATGGCTAGCTGATGAGAGCTAAATAGCTTGAAATAGATCTATACTAGTCTCCCTTTATTTATTTATCAGCACAAATACAACATACGTATATACATATATACATACATACTATTTTTAGCCTTTTTAAACTACCGGTTTGGGCGAACCAGTTGCATTTTTACTACTGGTTCGGGCAAACCGGCCCATACCGCTAGCATTTCACCCCTGGTTTAGGGCTCTTTTGGGAAAGCAACAGGGCCAGAGGAATCAGACAAAGAGTATCTCTCCCATAAAAAAATATGGTGAGATGTACGTTACAGAAACTCAAACTTCTGACCGCATCAAGCATCCGCATTTTCCTATCCCAGGTCCTTGGGGAAGATTCAATCAGTGGATAGAAAAATGCCAAATCCAGTCTAAACATCTGGCTGACGGTGCGACAAACCACAATTGCGGATTGTAAATAACCCAGAGTTTTTTTTAAAAAAAACAGCGTGGAAGGGAGCGGTTTACCTGCTCGAGAGAAACGGGGTGCTTGATGTAGACGTTGGTCTGAATGTCCTTGGCCGGCAGGCGTTCCAGCTCGGTGTGAAACTCGGCAACACGGTTTTGGGACAGCAGGAAGAGGAGATTCAAACCCAGCAGCTGGTGCTTGTAGGCCGATTCGGGCAATTCGTCTCTGAGGGAGGAGTAAGGAGAGATGGGGAACAGGTCAACAGGGGAGTGGGGAGGGCGAAGGGCCTGTGGGCAGAAAGCCTAAAATAAATAAGGCATTGTCATGCTTTGTTTAACCCTGATGAATCTCTAAGAAGCATCACACAGAGTTATAAGTTATGATAAGGTAAAGGTTCCCCTCGAACATATGTGCTAGTCGTTCCCGAATCTAGGGGGCGATGCTCATGTCCGTTTCAAAGCCGAAGAGCCAGCGCTGTCCGAAGACGTCTCCGTGGTCATGTGGCCGGCATGACTCAACGCCGAAGGCACACGGAACGCTGTTACCTCCCCACCAAAGGTGGTTCCTATTTTTCTACTTGCATTTTTTACGTGCTTTCGAACTGCTAGGTTGGCAGAAGCTGGGACGAGTCACGGGAGCTCACCCATTACGCAGCGCTAGAGATTCAAACTGCGGAACTGCTGACCTTTTTGATTGACAAGCTCAGCGTCTTATCCACTGAGCCACTGCATCCCTCTGTAATCTAAGAAATCTTAAGATTTCTACGCTGCTTTTATTCTGTACAACTCAAAGCGGTGGACCTAATGGTCCGGGGAGATGGGCTGAGAGAAAGGGAGTGGCCCAAAGTCGCTCAACCGGCTTTCAAGCCTAAGGCAAGGCTAGAACGTACGGTAGCCCGGTTCCAACCACCAGCAGCTTCACCCCCTACCCCAGACAGGTTATTTTTTTGACAGTTTCCACAGCGTCCCACGGCTTCCGGGGTAGCGCGAGCGAACACATCCCCTCAAAACTCCCCAAAGGTCAACATATTTACTTGTAGTCAAAGTAGTAGCATTTGAGCTGGGCCATATATCTTTCAAAAGACGGAATGTCTTTCTTCAGGATGCTCCACTGGGCTCCGATTTCTAAAATGTCTCCTGGAGAGGGAAGATAAGAAGGCGCAGGGCATGAACAAAAAAGAAGACACAACCACCAAGGACAGCAGAAAAGCACAGGCCCAACACCAGGGTGGATTTGATTTAAACCAGAGGTCTTCAAACTGGGCAACTTGAAGACTTGTGGACTTCAACACCCAGAATTCTCCAGCCGGCTGGCGAATTCTGGGAGTTGAAGTCCACAAGTCTTCAAGTTGCCAAGTTTGGGGACTCCTGATTTAAACCAAGTTGATTTAAATCATGATTTAAACCACCTAGTAAAAATGCTTGATTTAAATCAACTCGGTTTAATTTTAAATCGTAATTTTTAAAGAGCAACTATCATCTGCCCCGCAGTGGCTCCTCCTCTGATCCGCTGTTGACTCACCGACAGCCCCAGCCACTTTTAATGGGATGGCTGGTGATGCGACAGGGACCTGGCAGGTAGCAGGTCAGTGGATGCCCGAACAGGTGGATGCCCGCTAATTTCAAAATTAGAAGCTAGCTACGCGCCTGCTTGAAAAATACTCACTTGCCAAAATAAGCTGCTGTTTAGTCAATTTTGTGCCGGTGGTGGGCAGGAAGTTCAGTTCAAGCAGAGCCAACTGAAAGGCAAGAAGAAAGGAGGGCAAATGACAGACAAGCCACGGTGGGGACAATCAAGCTCACCAAAGTGTATTACATTCTAATCTAACAGCATCAATGCCATACATCAATGCCCCTGCAGCAAAGGTGAGGAACTGTGGGCCCTTTAAGGACTTGTGGACTTCAACTCCCAGGATTCCTGAGCCAGCCATGATGAATTCCTAAGACAGCCCTGCACGCTGGCTCAGGAATTCTGGGATTTGAAGTCTACAAAGCCACGTGATGTGAATCTGGCTCGCCCACTCACTTTGTCCAATGAAAGTCACAACAAAAGGTCGATCACGTGACCTCGGGACACAGCGACGGTCATAAGTACGAACCAGTTGCTAAGCAAGTGAATTCTGACCACCTGATTATGAGGCTGCTAACAGAGGTCTATGAGGAAGGGTCATATAAGTCACTCTTTTCAGTGCCGTCCTAACTTTGAATGGCCATTAAACGAAGTTCTGTAAGTCGAGGCCTGCCTGTACAAACAAACAAACCAATGGAAAGAAAGCAGAACCACCGGCAGCTGTCAGAAACCGAGCCTCCAATCCACCCTTGTTGGTACAAACGATGGAAAAGGTGGGTCTGTAACTTTGCTTTTAGCAACCGGAGATAAGCATTGGGCTGGAGGGAGCAGCCTATTCTGTTTGGAACATGTGACTCAACAGAGGAATTAATACAGGAAAAAACACCCAGCTGATTCAGTCACCTCCTCCCTCCCCATCATGAAATGGCATTTATGTTTTGTTTGTTTGTCTATTACTATATTTTACACGCAGCTTCATCTCCAGGGATTTTGGAACCATTTCTCACAACAGTCACTCGTGCCCTTGTGACCTCTAGGCTGGAATACTGCAATGTGCTCTACATGGGGCTGCCCTTGAAGAGCATCCGGCGACTTCAGCTAGTCCAGAATGCGGCCGCGCGAGCGATTGTGGGTGCACCTCGTTTCACCCACATAACACCTATCCTCCATGAGCTGCACTGGCTACCTGTCGATCTCCGGGTGCGCTTCAAGGTGCTAATTGCCACCCATAAAGCCCTCCATGGTAGTGGATCTGGGTACTTGAGAGACCGCCTCCTGCCAATTACCTCCACACGACCAATTAGATCTCACCGGTTAGGCCTCCTCCGAGTCCCATCTGCCGGTCAATGTCGACTGGCAACTACCCGGAGGAGAGCCTTCTCGGTGGCAGCTCCGACCCTTTGGAACGATCTCCCCGTGGAGATTCGTACCCTCACCACCCTCCAGACCTTCCGCACAGCCCTCCGAACTTGGCTATCCCGTCAGGCCTGGGGTTAAGACTACAACCCGCCCGAATAGTATGAATGTTGTGTTTTAATTATGTATTTGTCTTATATGTTAAAAGTTTGTCTCCCCCTCCTCCCTTTTTAAGTTGTAAGCCGCCCTGAGTCCCCCCAGGGAAAAGGGCGGCATATAAATAAACTTTAAATCTAAAAAATCTAAAATCTTTCTGGCCTTATTTCATTTATTAAACTTAGATGCCACTCCCCCCGGCCTCAAGAAGCAACCCCGGGAAAGGTTTAAACCAGAGGCGTCCAAACTTGAGAACTTTAAAGACTTGTTGGACTTCAATTCTGGGAGTTGAAGTCCAACAAATCGTTCCCAAGTTGGCCGTCCCTGGTTTAAACCAGTGTTTCTCAACCTTGGCCACTTGAAGATGTCTGGACTTCAACTCCCAGAATTCCCAAGCCAGCGAATGCTGGCTGGGAATTCTGGGAGTTGAAGTCCAGACATCTTCAAGTGACCAAGGTTGAGAAACACTGGTTTAAACAATAGCAACATTAACAACGTTCCTCCCAACCAGAGTTCTTGCCCCAGCTTCTCTCCCTCCCGTACATCTGAATGGGTATCCACGGAACACAATGCAGGTAGTCCTCGGCTTACAACACTTCGTTTAGTGACCGTTTGAAGTCACAGAAGCACTGCAAAAAAGGGGCTTTACGGCCCTTGCAGTGTCCCCATGGTCATCGAGACGCTGGGAAACTCGACTCGTACCTATGACGGTCGTAGCGTCCCGGGGTCACGTGATCCCCTCTTGCGACCTTCTGATCAGCAAAGACCAGTTTCTAGTGTCCCCCCCCCTCGCAAGTTTTTCCCCACGGCGGTTTCTAGTCTCCCCCCTTTCCAAGTTTCCCCACGGCGGTTTCTAATCTCCCCCCTCCGCCCCCATTCCCCCTCCCTTCACCTTCAAGCGTCCCAGCAAGTCGCCGCATTTGCTCAAGCTGAGGTTCTTGCGGTTCCACTCGGCCCGCAGTTGCTCGTACATGCCCGCCGCTTCCTTCAGCCCCGCCGCGTCCGCCCCGTTCAGCACCGGGCCGCCGGCCGCCGCCATCATGGCCACCGCCGAAGCCATGAATCTGCACCCGGCGGGATTGTCGCGAAAAAAAAGGCGGGGTCCGCTCGACACCGCGCTTTACGGCCGCCTGCCGTCAATCGAGCGTCTCCCTGGGCAGCCGGCTCGCGCTTCGCCCCGATTGGCTGGAGGAACGTCTTCGGCGGGGGCGGCGGCGGGAGAAGTTAGGCGCATGCGCGGAGCGTTATTGGAACCGCTCGGGCTGTCGGCGCCGGTTGAGAGGAGAGAGTTTTGAGGGGTGGGCGGATTAAACGGAGTTTCGGTCCGGTGGTTGAGGGGAAGTCGGGGAAAACGGGCCAGGCCCCTCTTTCCCTGAAGCACAAAGCGTGGCAGCGGAGGTGATTTTGGGCGTCGAATTAGCCAGGTCTCTTTACTTCAGCGGGCGAGGACGGTGACGGTTGGTGACGTCACTGGGCACTGGTGACGTCACCGCGCCAGCTCTTCACTCTCTCTGAGCTACACCGGCGTGGCCGACCGCTGGGTGGCAGCAGAGACAATTTCCCCTTTTCCGCCCTCTAGTGGTTCTGCAGCCCCAATGTGGAAGGTCCATTATTGCCGTATTAAGTACGGGAAGTCCTCGAGTTACGACCACAATTGAACTCCCAGTGTCTGTTGTTAAAACTCAGATGTTTCTTTAGAATAGAAAATAGAATACAATAGAGAAAATAGAGAATAGAATAGAATAAAATAGAAGAATAGAATAGAATTCAGAATAGAAGAATAGAATTCAATTCTTTATTGGCCAAGTGTGATTGGATACACAAGGTGCATAAGTGAATTTTGTCCAGTTTTGCACCTGTCTTGCCGTGGTTGTTAAAGGAACCACCTCAGTTGATAAGCCAGTAACCCGGTGGTTAAGTGAATCTAGCTTCCCCCTATCCTCCGCGAGCTGCACTGGCTACCTGTGGATCTCCGGGTGCGCTTCAAGGTGCTACTTATCACATATAAAGCCCTTCATGGTAGTGGGCCTGGGTACTTGAGAGACCGCCTACTGCCAATTACCTCCACTAGACCGATTCGATCGCATCGATTAGGCCTCCTCCGAATCCCATTTTCTAGCCAGTGCAAACTGGCAACTACCCGGAGGAGAGCCTTCTCGGTGGCTGCTCCGTCCCTTTGGAACGAACTCCCCGTGGAGATTCGGACCCTCACCACCCTCCAGTCCTTCCGCGCCGCTTTAAAGATCTGGC
Source organism: Thamnophis sirtalis (assembly GCF_051295495.1). Taxonomy (NCBI): domain Eukaryota; kingdom Metazoa; phylum Chordata; class Lepidosauria; order Squamata; family Natricidae; genus Thamnophis; species Thamnophis sirtalis. The sequence continues at coordinate 3,043,831 of NW_028261393.1, forward strand.
TGTCCCGGCTGGCCTGGGGTTAAGATTGTAGCCCCACTCGAATTGTGTGATTGTTGTGTTTTCTTTTTAACATGCTGTATTGTCTATTGTTTGTCTTCTCCCCCTCCCTCTTTTGAATTGTGAGCCGCCCTGAGTCCCCCCAGGGAAAAGGGCGGCATACAAATAAAGGCAAAACAAAACAAACAAACTCTGCTTGCCAGAAGGTCACAAAAGGGGATCACACAGCAATGGTCATAAGTATGAACCCCAATGCTTTCATTCAAGCATCAGATGCCATCCGCTGCTAAGTGAATCCCTGCAGCTTCTAAGCTAGTGACTGTGGTTGTTAAGCGGATTCCCCATTCATTTTGCTTGTTGGAAGGTCGCAAAAGGGGATCGCGTGAGCCCGGAACGCTGCAACCGTCATAAATACGAGCCAGTTGACAAGCCCATGAATTTTGATCATGTTGCAGTAGTTGTAAGTGTGTCAAATGGTGAAAGGTCGGTTTTTTTCACTACCTGTATGTCTTCAGTATCACCTTTCTCCAAGCAGTTTGTAGGCAAAACAAAACAGGGGGGGGGGAAACCAAGCCTCCAGAGGTTGTAAATGCTCCAACACTGAAGATTTTTAAGAAGATGTTGGATAGCCATTTGTCTGAAGTGGTGTAGGGTTTCCTGCCTAAGCAGGGGGTTGGACTAGAAGACCTCCAAGGTCCCTTCCAACAGCTGCCAGGACCTCCAGACTAATAGAAAAGAAAACCGAGAAAATTCCCATTGGTTATATTTTCAGTGTTATTTAAGAATTAGGGTTCATGGAAGGTTTAAACGTATAAATACGGTATATTTCCATATCCATATCCATACACAGACATTATTTTTTCCTTTTTATGACCCTGTAATCCCTTTGAACCGGCTGGAGTTGAAATGACTAAATGGAGTCATCTGGCATTTATTGGCCGGATGCCCTCCCTGACACCTACGTGGGGTTCACAGCAGATATTTTCTCTTTGCTGCAAACTCTGCATAGGCAGCAGGAAGGGCATATGTACATATATACATAATACTGAAAGTTGCAGTTATGTAATATCATTACACATACATACATACATACGGGCATACACATATCATTATTTTTGTATTATTACACATGTATTATTTTTACAACTAGCTCAAGATGATGAACATACCTAATACTTCCAATTTCTTCACAGTAACAGAAGCCCAGGAGGTGAATTGTGCTGAGAGTGAGGACAGGCCCAAAGTCACCCAGGTGGCTTTCTTGACTAAGGCAGGACTTGAACTCGCCATCTCCAGCTTTCTGACCTGCTGCCTAAATCACTAAACAAACTGGCTCTCCCCTTGATCCCCTCAGCATCCTTCTTGAAGTCATGCTCAGTGTGATCAAACGTGGAGCATGGTGGCCATAATGTCGATCATCTAATTCCCTGTTGATCGTAACCTTTTGAACAGGGATTCTTAAAGGAAAGTTGGAAGGGAGGGTTGGCTCGCTTTCTCTTTGCTTTCAGAGTACAGAAGCGATGCTTGAGCAGGATCCGTCCGCAGGATTGCCTGGGACGCTCCCTGTCCTCTGCACAGCCTGCTTGCCTTGTTCTCTGGTGGGGGAGGGGAGGGAGGGGGCTTTGTGGGACCTGAAGCAGAACATCCCGAGTCAGTCCGTTTTCTTCCCTACAGCTTCAACTTTGTGGCCTCTCAAGTTTCCTCTTCCCTCTACACATTCAAGATGGACAGGGGTTTGTGTGTGTGTGTGTGTGATGCATATGTATGTATAGGTGTAGGTACATGCTTATGTCTATAGGATGGGTATGTGGGTGTTATGTATGTATATGCTTTTCAGAGCAGGCAGCAATTTCATTTTTAATGCGTGCAACTGCATTTTATGCAGTAAAAAATGACAACAAATATCTTGTCCTCCCCTCTCCCCTCCCTTCTTCTCCCTCCTCTCCCTTGTCCTCCCCTCCTCTCTCTCCTCCTCTCCTCTCATCCCTTCCCCTCTCCTCCCTTCCCCTCCCCTCCCCCTCTCCTCCCTTCCCCTTCCCTTCTCCTCCCCTTCTCTCTTCCCCTACCCCCTCCTTCTCCCCTTCTCTCCTCTTTTCCCCTCTCCCCTCTCTCTTCTCCCCTCCCCTCCCTCCCCATCTCATCTTTTGTAGGGAAGCGCCCATGATGTGGAAATCTTTTCTGCCCCACCTGCTTTGTCTCCTCCTCCAATTGAAGCTTTGCCTCTCGCAGATACAATGCAGGTGGTCTGTGGATCTCCGTAAAACTCAGGATCCGGATGGAGTCTTAAGCAACTACATTGACCAGGAAGAGATTCCCAGTGTGGCCGATTTCTTCATGGATCTCAAAGATTCACCAATAGATCCCAATGACAAAGATGCAGTGAGTACCTCTTACCTCGGAGGCTATGAAAGACAGGAGAGCAGAAGGCGCATTTGGTTTCTAGATCCTCCAAGGCTCCTGAGTAAAGCATGGAAGCCTCAAGACAGACAAATGGATCCCCCCCACCCCTCCATATATGGGTAGACCTCAATTTATAACTGCAGTTGGGATCAGAATAGCCATTGCTAAGCAAGGCGGTGGAAGGGGACTTGCGTCTGATTTTATCTCTCCCATCCATCTCTCCCTCCCATCCACCCACCCACCTCCCTACCTACCTATCAGGGGTGGGTCCCAGCTGCTGGTACTGCCAGTTCGCTCAGGGACATGCTGAGCCTAGCTCATGTGCAGTACTAAACAATTGCCTATGCTGCTGCTGAGAGAACCGGTTGGGGAGCGTGGCAAGCCGAGTTACTATCTCCTATTATCTATTATCTCTCTGTCTGTCTCTCTCGCTCCCTCTCCCTCTCCTTCCCCCCCCCCTCTCTCTGTCTCTGTCTCTCTCTCTCTCCCTCCCTCCCTCCCCTCCCCAATCCAGCTTTGAATTTAGCCAGTGCAGTAAGCATCAAAGTTTGGTGAATTACTCACTGGAGATGTAGAAGATAACAGCTCTCACTAGCCTTATGGGGAAAAAGCATTGTGTGTGATGTCCTGAAAATAACTTTCTTTCTTTCTTTCTTTCTTTTAAAAAAGCGTTACTATGGATTTCCATACTTCCTGAAAATATCTCTAGTTTGCGTCTATTGGGTAAGGATGAAACGCATGCGTAATTGGTAAGGGTTCCTTGATCGAGAGAAGGAGTGGAATTAGGTTGGGAAGGGTCCTGCTTTTGTCAATCAGAATAGAGCTGGAAGGGACCTTGGAGGTCTTCTAGACCAGGGGTCTCCAATCTTAGCAAATTTAAGCCTGGCAGACTTCAACTGTTGAAGTCCGCCAGGCTTAAAGTTTGCTAGGGAAGAGCTGGCTGGGGAATTCTGGGAGTTGAAGTCTGCCAGGCTTAAAGTTGCCAAGGTTGGAGACTCCTGTTCTGGACCAACCCACTGCTCAAGCAGGAGTCCTATGCAGGTTGAAATGTGTGACTGCGGTCTCTTCCTAAAATCCTCCAGTGATGAAGCACCCACAACTTCTGAAGGCAAGCTGTTCCACCGGTTAACTGTTATTTGCTTTAGTTATTTAGTAAATAAAGTGACACACTTTGGTGGGGGGGGGGGGAGGGCTAGGCTGGATGACATCTGGAGTGGGCCTGCAGTTGCTGTAGGGAGCCAGGACCACCCAATCCTCCCAAGTTCATTAGCTTAGAATTACTACTATTATTGTTTGTTCAATGCGTTTGCCACCTATCTCATCACAAGGGCAATGCTTACAAGAATAAATAAAAAGCCTTATCATCATCATCATAAAAAGGATCACTTGGTGAGAGGCTCTCTGTCCTTCTCCTTGCAGAGTGGCGACTTAGCTACTCGGGTGGGCTACTACAGCGGACTGAATCCCATTCTGAGGGTCTATTTTGAACGGCCTGTCAACCCTATGCGCCAGAAAGTAGAACAACTACAGATCGAAATGTTGGCTGCCCAATTCCGGTTGAACGGTGGGTTTGTGGCAGTGGTGAAAGTCATTTTTTTTTACTACTGGTTCTGTGGGCATGGCTTGGTGGGCATAGCAGGGGAAGGATACTGCAACATCTCCATTCCCTCCCCACTCCAGGGGGAAGGATATTGCAAAATTCTCATTCCCATCCTACTCTGGGGCCAGGCAGAGGTGGGGATTGCCAGTTCTCCGAACCACTCAAAATTTCTGCTACCGGTTCTCCAGAACCTGTCAGAACCGGCTGAATTTCACCATCTGAATTTTGACCCTGGGGATGCTGCAAAGGTCCTAACCGCAAAAGACGGTCATAACTTAATATTTTTCTGGTGCCGTTGTAACTTCGAACTGTCGTAAGTCAAGGAACCACCTCTTTACATCCCTATGAAAACAGTGTAAAAATCATGCCTCTGTCGGGTAACATGGGAGAGATTTCTATCGTCTTTCGGCAAGCAGCTCAGGCCTTGTGATGTGCTGCTCTTTGTCTCTCCAGATTCAACTTGTGACAGCGAGGAAGTTTGCAAGATATTTTGGTTCGTGCCGATGCCCTTCATGAACGGCAGTGTTGTGAACCGCGTTTTAGTGAGGACTAATGGCTTTGGGCTCCCTGTACCCAACAGGAGGTAAGAATAGCTGTGGATAATGGTCTTTCTAGCCTTCCCTCTGGCTAAACGCTGACAACCAGGGAATTAATGTTAGATACCTTTCATTCATTTATTTTTTTTCCTGCATTTATTATTCTTTTACGAATAACTGAAGGTGGCGAAGCTATCCAACATACAGTACCTTCCTCTTCCTATCTTACCCACAATGACAACAACCACCCAGTGAGGGGAGTTGGACTGAGAGAAAGTGACTGGCCCAAGGTCACCCAGCTGGCTTTTAAACCCAAAACAGGATTAGAACTCACAGTCTTCTGTTGATTGCCCCAAAATCACCTAGCTTTCATGCCTAAGGCGGGACTGGAACTACCTCTCCTAGTGATAAGCCCAAAGTCAAGCCAACTTTCATAGCTAAAGCAGGACTAGAGAAAAGTCATGGTCTCCCACTTTCTAGCCTACTATCCTGAACCACTAGACCAAACTGCCTCTCAAACCACTTTGTTAGAACCAAACCTTTCGATTCCTCCTTTTCCTGCTGTTGCCGTCACATAATTTTATTCTAAATTGCTCCTCCCTCATTTCTTCCTTTTTGCTTTTCCCTTTGTTGCGGGTCTCTTGGACCCAAGTATCATATCACAGTATAATTTACTTTGGCAGACAAGTCACTCACAAACGTAGTAAATGAAATATTCATATGCACGAGCTTCCTCTTTCCCTTTCTTCCTAGGCTGATCATTAACGTAAATGGATTTATGGCACAATCCGAGAAATCAGAAATATTCAGGATTGGAGAAAAGGTGGGTTTCAAAAATTTTACGATCTATTCTGTGGGCGTCACCTATTTTGTGGGCGTGGCCTGGTGGTCATGTGACTGGGTGGGTATGGCCAACTTGATGTCACTCACCATGGATTAGGTAAAATGTGGTGAAGCTCACTTAACAATGCTCTTGCTTTGCAACCAACATTTTGGACTCAATTGTAGTCATAAATAAAGGACTATCTCTGCCTTCCTCTACATGGCAGCCTTGTCCTAGTAAACTCCTCCTCCTTTCTGGCAATTTTCCTCTCTGTTAGAGGCACCAAAAATAATCCAGACAATGTAAGGTTTCCTGCTCCAGCAGGGGGGTGGACTAGATGACTTCCGAGGTGGTCAAATTGCTGTGCTGTTTTTCTTTCTTTCTGCTAACAATGAAACCTGCCTAAGGCACATTCCTGATAGAGATAATGAGCCTATAGAAAGTTTGGCTCCATTCACAAGCAGGGAATCATCCAAAGCCTTCCGAACAACTTTTTAATTTAAAGCTTCAATTTAAAGTTTGCAGCATTAACACTTGTGGACTTCAGCATTAACACTTGTGGACTTCAGCTCCAAGAATTCCATAGTCAGGCATGCTCAGTTCTGATTTAAAGCGACAGCATTTGTTTTTCTCCTTTGTTGAATCTCCCGGCTAAAAGTTAACTTTCCTTCTTTCTTTCTTTTTTCTTTTTCTTTCTCCCTCCCTCCCTCCTTCCCCCCCCCCTCTCTCACACACAAACACAGGATTGGATCTCTCCCAATGGCTTGAAAGCAGCTCCTATGCACCCCCCATTCCCCCACTACCTTCCCCAAACACGTCCCCCATTGCAAATGCAGCATGCTGTTCAGGTGGGAAATGCCTGGAATGCAATAAAGCCCACACATTCACCTCTTGCTGGCAGGCTGGGGTGACAGGAGAGACAGAGAAGCTGGAGGGGAGCCGACCAGAGCCCTCCGAAAGAATGGGGCTGAGGGAAAGTGTGTGTGCTACAGCATGCCCCTTTCCTGGCTTCCCTCCTCCTGTGGTCTCCTCAGTGCTCGCTCATGCTCCCCCTCCCCAGTCTAGTTTGATTGCAGGTGGAGCCACATCGTCTTTTTCAAGCCTGCAGTCAGTGAAGCTGGGCTGGCTTTTTGCATAGCTTTATCCACACAGCTGGATAAAGCTATGCAAAAAGTCAGCCCTCACCGGTGCCTAGCTTCACTGACTGCAAGTTTGCAAATTGAGCTTCTGCCTGCATCAAACTACACTAGGGAGGGAGAGAGAATGAGTGAGCCAGAGCCCTTCACTCCAGCCTTTGCCTAAAGCCCAGCATCTCACCAGGAGGATGAAGTTTGAATTCCTTCCCCCCCCCCCCCCCTCCGACCTTCGTGCACCTTTTCCAGCTGCTTCAGAAAGGGCTTCAATGCTGTTCTTGTCCTCTAAAGAAGCCTCGCGCTCACTTCCTTCTCTTTGAGAAGTGCCTTGCAAACGGGTGCAGGCCAGGGGACCATACTGGTACGGGGGCATGGTCATGCCATCACACTACGGGTACGCAAATGTATGTCTACATTTGCAAACCCCCAGCCCACAGCAAATTACCTTGTCCCCACTCCTGAACTGGGTTCCACCCGGTATAGGCATACAGGGAGCTGGGTTGGAGACAAGGTAATTTGCAAATGTAGACATACGATGCTTGGGGATCGGTCCATGGTCTTAATAAGCCTGCTCTGACCCAGCTCCCCAAACACAACCAACCTTCTGAAGTGAACTCAAAGATTCCTTTAATTTGGGGTGCCGGCAGCTCCGGCAAAAACGTTTCTCTCTCACCACAGGCTAACAAGTCCGTCTGGCCAGAAGATGAATCGTTGTCTGCCACATTTATTTATTTCTGTCCCCTGCCTTTTACCTCCAGAACTAGGGTGGGGATTCAGTAGCAGCTGTGGCTCTTCCATCCCAAGGACCGGCTATAGATTTCCACTGCTCTCCTCTCCTCTGCCTTCTACGCATCCATGCATCAGGCACTGGGCCCAGCTGTTCCTCCTCTTCCTCATCAGCCACTTCCAGACCTTGGGACTGTTGACTCTCCATCTGAGGACTGTCGAACAGCCAGACTCCGCCTCTTACTCTCTCTCTCTCTCTCTGCCAGCTCCTTTCCCTCTTCCCCCTCAGAGCTCTCAGGTTGCCTTGATGCTGCCCTGACTCCCATGCCACCTCCTCCTCTGATTCAGTTGCTGGGGGCGCTGGCAGCCAACAGACCATAGCAAAACCTACTTGCATTCAATAAGGCAAATTCCTCTTGGTTCCCCTGGACAGAGGTCACTCCAGCGTCTCTTTCCATTGTGAATCCAGCTAGACATACCGTAGTCCAGCGATCGTTCTTTATATCTTTCAGCCACCCAGTCCCTAAGTATCTTTGGAAACATTGTGGAATCAAACCTTTTGCGTTGATGGGCAAGTGCTGACTGTTTCTTTTATCTCCCTGTCTGGTTGAGTACAGTTGAAGGACTTGAAGGGTATCTTTAAGAAGAATGACCCATCACGCCCCCTGTGGTTCACTTACCGGCATGCGCCTGTCCTTATCCTGGGAGGGATCCCCGACAAGAAGATCGTCCTCATCTCAAATACAAACTTTGATACGTTTCACCCCATAGAGGTAAACGGGGTAAATGGGGTGAAAAAAAATAACTACGGGTAGTCCTCGACTTACAACAGTTCATCCAGAGACCATTCTGAGTTACAACATTACTAAGAGCCATGGTGGGGCGGTGGTTAGAATGCAGTATTGCAGGCTAAATTCTGCTGCCTGCAGTTGAAGAGTTCGAACTGGCTCAAGGTTGACTCAGCCTTCCATCCTTCCCAGGTGGGTCAAATGAGGACCCAGATTGTTGGGGCAAAAATCCTGACTCTGTAAAACCGCTTAGAGAGGGCTGTTAAAGCCCTGCGAAGCAGTATGTAAGTTCTATTGCTATTGCTGAAAAAAGTCACTTATAGCCATTTTTCACACTTGCATCCATGGCAACATCACGTAAATCAAAATTCAGTTGACTCACATTTATGACAGTTGCAGTGTCCCAGGGGGTCACACGATCCCCTTTTGCGACCTCTTGACCAGCAAAATCCACGGGGAAGCCAGATGTCCTGAACAACCATGCAACCACCTTAACGTCTACTCTGATCCACTTAACAACTGTGGCAAAGAAAGGTCATAAAATGGGGGCAAAGCTCACTTAACCAACATCTCGCTTAGCCACAGAGATTTCGGCCTCCTTTGTAAGTCGAGGACTACCCTGTGTATAAAGGCTGCTGCCCTTGGGGAGGGCTGTCTCCCCTCAGCTGAGACAGCTTTGGCTTTTGTCTCCTCTGCTCCAGGTCGCCATTGACAGCTGCTGGATTGGCTCCCTTTCCTGCCCGCAGGCAAAATTCTCCTCCTCCATTGTAGACACCATCGCTACCGAAAGCACGCTCTTCATCCGGCAAAACCAACTGGTCTATTACTTTACAGGGCATTATTCACTTTTGCACCTAGAAGCCAAAGGATCTGGTATGTGTGCCTAAAAGGAAAAACCCACAAAAATGCTCCTGCGCCTCCACCCCTATCCCACCGCGATGCTCCCAGGAGCATGGCTTCACCAGGAAGGTCTATAATCCGTAGAAAAAATCAAAGCTTTATGCCAGAGTCAACTCAACCCACTGGATTCCTCGCGTCCCTGCATTACTCCGTGAATTATTAAGATCCCAGAGATTGAATGATCTATAATTACACGTGGAAATGTGATTCATTAGAGTAACTCCTCTGGAATCCCATGCGTGTTTGTGTGTGTGTGTGTTGTCAATAGCCGTGATGGTGCATTTCACATGGCTTTCCAGCCCTCTCTAATCAGTTTACAGAGTCAGCCTATTGCCCCCCAACAATCTGGGTCCTCATTTGACCCACCTCGGAAGGATGGAAGGCTGAATTGATCTTGTGCCGGTCAGGATCGAACTCCTGGCAGTCGGCAAAGTGAGCCTGCAATACTGCATTCTAACCCGTGTGCCACCATGGCCGTTCTGCACCTTTGGGGCAATTCTTTCAATGGTGCACTCACCCATCGGCCACTGCCCTTGAGTCCATCCCCCTGACCGCCGATCCTTCTCTTCGTCTCTTTTCGAAGGTAGCCGGAAGTTGCAAGAGGTTTATGGGCAGAATGCCAGGATCTTATAACCCTCTGTTCTTTCTCCCTCTGTTGCCCCTTTAGAGCTGTGGACCCGGATCTTGAACAACGTCTGCGTGAGGAAGCTGCTTCCTGTCTTTTTCCATCACAGTAACACCGAATTCGTGATCGCCCTCAGTGGTGGTTCCCAGGAAGGGGAATTCTTCCTTATAAGCTGCAAAGGTATCAGAAGTGTGTAGGGATTCTCCGTCATCCAGCTCACGGTTGTCCCAAAGTTGCTTTTTCAGGAGGCAACTGGATTTTCTGGGTTTTGTTTCTTTTGAAGACTTTTCGCTTCTCATACCAGAAGCTTCTTCAGCTCTGACCGGATGGTGGGGAATGGGAAGGATTGATGCTCCTTGCAGACAGCTGGTCATTTGCATCCTTTTGAGAGGGTCGTTGAGGCCACTTGGAGGCTTGTCTGTGTCCTCAAGGTCAACCGAGTGGTGCTCCTGGTTCTTGTAGTCTGCAATTTCTTTCTCTGGAAATCCATTCCAAGGGTCTTCATCCCAAATTGTATAGCTAAAAGTCTGCAGAGATTCCCAGTCCTCCAGGTCATGGTTGGGCCAAAGGTGCTTTTTTCAGGAGGCAACTGTCTGCAAGGAATATACATCCTCCCATTCCCCAACATCCGGTCAGAGCTGAGAAACGTCTTCCAAAGAAAAAACAAGGAAGTCCAGCTGCCTCCTGAAAAAGCACCTTTGGGGTAGTGTATTCGACTCCGATGAGAATGAACTGGGTCCCACCTGAGAGATGCTACTCTTCCATCCTCTCGTATAGCTAGTCCTCGGCTTATGACCACAATTGAGCCCAGCATTCCTGTGGCTGAGCGAGACGTTTGTTAAGTGAGTTTTGGCCCGTTTTTATGCCCAATTCCCTTGCCCTGGTTGTTCAATTAGTAACAAAGTTCTTAAGCCCATCTGGCCTTCCCCGTGGAATTTGCTGACCAGAAGGTCGCAAAAGGGGATCACGTGACCTTGGGACACGGTGACCCTCCTAAATACGAACCATCTGAATTTTGAACGCGAGAGCGCTGCGAGGGTTGTTAAGAGTGAAAAGCTGGTCCGAAGTCACTTTTTTCCCCCAGCGCCGTGGAAAAATGGTCGAACGGTCACTTAAGTGAACGGTTGTAAGTCGAGGACCACCACCTGTAAAATAACATTGCAGCATTTTGACAGGTGTGAGACCCTGCCCAGGAAAGGAAGAACTCTTTTTCTTCTGTTGTTTTTTTTAGATGGGATTGTGAAGGCGAGTGCCTCCCTAAAAGAAAAGAGGAGGACTGTATGCTTTCAAATATTCCGTAAGTCCTTTTCTATGTTGAAAAGTTGCTTTTCCTTTCCCCTCCATGTCAGCGTTCCGAGTAACACACCCATTGAAAGCAGAACTCCGAGGCAGGTAGATTCCTCAAAGATACATCCTGTCGGCACAGCCGGTGAAAACCAACTCTACGTTCCCACAGTTTTCACCTCATTTTCACACACACCCCTCCCAGGTGTCACCCGTCAGATTGTCCAATGAATACAGCCAGTGAGCTCCTCCTTCACCATCCACCTATTACGATGACCTTGGTTCCCACAGGAAAACTTTCTGTTTTGACTTGTTAGCAGGGCTCTCTACTTCCCTCCCCCTCCCTTCCCTCCCTCCGGCTTCGTGTCAACTATGAGGCAGCACAAGATGGCCTCAGCCAGCTTTGCTTCAGAGTTGACTCACTGGGTAGTTTCTGTAGGCTTCAGCTGCTGTGGAGATTTGGGAAAAAGGTGGACGGCACTTTGGGATGGGCGCATCCAGCACACTTCCATGCATCCCTCCAAATTTAGACCTCTCTTTTTCTTTTCTCCAGATGCTCCGTGTAACATTTCATGGGTCTCGATGATAGACCAAAACATGTTCTATTTGCTGGTGACTCACATTTCCAGAAGGAAATCTTACATTATTTCATACGACAGAGGTAATAATGCTCGTGTCCTTTTCCAAGGGACTCCTTGACCACAATGGAGGGGGAAATTGCTGCCGCTGAGCAACGCATTTGTGAAGTTGAGCTTGGCCGCATTTGATGGCCTCCCTTGCCACGCTTGTCAAGTGAATCACCGCACCTTAACTTAGTAACAGGCTGGTGAAGTGAATCTGGCTTCCCCTGTTCATCTTGCTTGTCAGAAGATCGCAAAAGGGGATCGCATAACCCCAGGATTATGACGGCTACTGTCATAATTACGAGCCATGTTACTTTTGATCACGTGACCACAGGGAGGCTGTAAAAGTCGTAAGGGTGAGAAGGAAGTGTCATAAATCACTTCTTTCAGTGCCGTTATAACTTCAGATGGGCACTAAACGAACTGTTGTTAAGTCGGGGACTTAGCTTATTTTCTGAGTATAAGATGCAACTTTTTCATCCCTAAAAGAGGGTGAAGATTTGGGCGTGACTTATACACTGAATGTAGCCCCACCCACTCACCGGCCCCAACCCTTTGGCCTCTTCCTCCCAGCAATTTACCTGTGGGCATCCCTGTGGGCCAGATCTAAGCACCCCGCAGGCCGGATCCGGTTTCTGGGCCTTGAGTTTGACACCCCTGCTTTCAACTGTTTGTGTTCACACACTCACCTTTGTTTCCTTTTCTGTTTCCAGAGCAGGAACACTTTGAAAAACTATATGAAATCCCTACCCGTGTCCCTGAGGGTAAGAAGCACACTCTTCCCTGGTTTATGAAACTCACTTGGTCCTTGGGAGGGGGAGGAGGTCTAAACATCTGGCTGCCTCTGTGACAAAACAGCATGATACTCATTTATCATACCGTCATGCCGCCCGACTCTCAATAACTGGGCAGCTCAGAAGAATGAAATGGCAACACAAACAAGAGGGAGATGAGAAAAACCTCTTTCACAAGAAAGAAAGAAAAACAACAGAGCGGGAGAAGAAGAAGGGAGGGGGCGTCTCCCTCCCCTTTTCAATGGCCTGGGAGAAGAACCAGGACTTCACTGCTTTTCCAGACAATAGCAGAATGGAGGCCAACCGGCTCTTAGGGGGAAACGTTGTTCCAGAGGGAAGGGGTTGCAACAGAAAAGGTGGGTGTTGCTTAATGCAGGGCTTCCCAACTTTGGCAACTTTAGGACGCATGGATTCAACTCCCAGAATTCCTCTGCCAGCCGTGCTGTTAGCCTGTTTGTCTGAGTTTTGTAACAGCAAACAACAGCCTCATCAAGGGTCACCATCAAGACACTGACAGGGCAAACCATTAGTATGTAAAAAAGAGAGCAAACCACACTTCCTCCTTGCACTGATGATACTTAGTTGGGTGATGGAAATGTCTGCAAGAAAACAGCCAAGCTCAGAGGGCACTAAGGACCTTACTCTCCTCCTCCTTCTCTTCCTCCTCTTCTTGTTCTTCTTCTCTTGTCGTCGTCCCCTTCCTCCTCCTCCTCCTCCTCCTCCTCCTCCTCCTCCTCCTCCTCCAACAACAACAACAACAACAACAACAACAACAAACCCCACTCCCTTCCAGCACTGCTATTGTTGCCCAGTTGGGTGATGAAATGTCTGCAAGAAAACAGCCAAGCTCAGAGGGCACTAAGGACCTTATTCTCCTCCTCCTCTTCTTGTTCTTCTCTCCTCCTCCTCCTCCTCCTCCTCCTCCTCCTCCTCCTCCTCCTCCTCCTCCTCCTCCTCCTCCTCCTCCTCCTCCTCCAACAACAAACCCCACTCCCTTCCAGCATTGCTATTGTTGCCCAGTTGGGTGATGAAATGTCTGCAAGAAAACAGCCAAGCTCAGAGGGCTCTAAGAACATTCCCCCTCCGCCCCAAGTTCTCTCCAATTGGTAATTTATCCTTGTTCCTTTCTACCTTGTGTTTCTGCTGAGTCTGTTGTTCAGGAGCTGTCCTATCCTCTGAATTTCAGGGGGACTTGAGGTTCAGAACGGCAGCCTTCAAAGAAAGGTCCTCAGATAAACGGGGGCACAAAACAAAGGAAGAAGAGATGCTTCTTCCCTCCTTCTCTCCCTTCCTCTCTTTTGTAGTCTTCCTGCAGCTGCCACTGAAACCTTTTCTTTTGACAGTTCTCTTTTCTTCCCCACAGCCTCTGATAAAGGGTTTGTGATGCTCCTGGGCACCGAGGAATACACAAATAAAACTCTGATCCCGCGAGGCCTGGCTTACAACCCCTTCAGCAAGGCTTTTTATGTTTGGGGGAACGTGATCTTGGTAAGGTAAGCGCGTCCTTCCCAGGCTGAACTGCCATAGAGTCCAAGGGGGTCATTTAGCCAAGTAAAACAAACAGGAATAAAAAATGAGAAGGACGAGGCAGCTTAGTCTCTCCAACACAGTCCTTTCAGCAGCTCCCAGAAGGTTCCACACCCATTGGCACGATTCAAGCATAGAGAAAACCTCCAGGTGACCTCAGAGACTCTCAGAGAGAGCGCTAAGGACCAGAGGACTGCAAGGAATTTAAATCCTTTCATCCCACACCATTTCAGTCAGAACTGAAGAAGCTGCTTAGACGAGAAGAGGAACGTCTTCCAGGAGAAACAAAGAAAGCCCAGTTGCCTTTTGAAAAAGCCCCTTTGGGACGAGGACAAGACATTTCAGTTATTTATTCATCAGACTTTACCCGAGCTTTATTACTTTTGTTACAAATAACACAAAGCGGCAAACATACCTCATATTTCGTCCTCCTGTTTTCCCCTGAGAGGTGATTGGGCTGAGAGAGAGCGTTTGGCTCAGTGATGGGATTCAATTTTTTTTTACTACCGGTTCTGTGGGCTTGGCTTGATGAGTGTGACTTGGTGGGCGTGGCAAGGAAAGGATACTGTAAAATCTCCATTCCCTCCCCACTCCAGGGAAAGGATACTATAAAATCTCCATTCCCTCCCCACTCCAGGGAAAGGATATTGTAAAATCTCCATTCCCTCCCCACTCCAGGGAAAGGATACTACAAATCTCCATTCCCTCCCCACTCCAGGGAAAGGATACTATAAAATCTCCATTCCCTCTCACTCTAGGGGAAGGATACTATAAAATCTCCATTCCCTCCCCACTCCAGGGAAAGGATACTGCAAAATCTCCATTCCCTCCCCACTCCAGGGGAAGGATACTGTAAAATCCCCATTCCCTCCCCACTCCAGGGGAAGCATACTGCAAAATCTCCATTCCCTCCCCACTCCAGGGAAAGGATTCTATAAAATCTCCATTCCCTCTCACTCTAGGGGAAGGATACTATAAAATCTCCATTCCCTCCCCACTCCAGGGGAAGCATACTGCAAAATCTCCAGTCCCTCCCCACTCCAGGGGAAGGATACTATAAAATCTCCATTCCCTCCCCACTCCAAGGGAAGCATACTGCAAAATCTCCATTCCCTCCCCACTCCAGGGAAAGGATACTGTAAAATCTCCATTCCCTCCCCACTCCAAGGGAAGCATACTGCAAAATCTCCAGTCCCTCCCCACTCCAGGGGAAGGATACTGTAAAATCTCCATTCCCTCCCCACTCCAGGGGAAGCATACTGCAAAATCTCCAGTCCCTCCCCACTCCAGGGGAAGGATACTATAAAATCTCCATTCCCTCCCCACTCCAAGGGAAGCATACTGCAAAATCTCCATTCCCTCCCCACTCCAGGGAAAGGATACTGTAAAATCTCCATTCCCTCCCCACTCCAAGGGAAGCATACTGCAAAATCTCCAGTCCCTCCCCACTCCAGGGGAAGGATACTGTAAAATCTCCATTCCCTCCCCATTCCAGGGGAAGCATACTGCAAAATCTCCATTCCCTCCCCACTCCAGGGGGAAGGATACTGTAAAATCCCCATTCCCTCCCGATCAGCTGGGATTTGTGAGGCAGAGAATAGGTGAGGGAGGAGCCAGTCAGAGGTGGCATTTACCGGTTGTTCAAACTACTCAAAATTTCTGCTACCGGTTCTCCAGAACTGGTCAGCACCTGCTGAATTTCACCCCTGATTTGGCTCAAAGTCGGCGTTTATATCAAAAGCAGGGCTAGAAGTCCCTGACTCCTAGTGATTGACCCAAAGGCCCCCAGGCGACTGTCATCTCTAAGGCCAGACAAGAACTGGAACTAGAACTCCCAGGCTCCTGATTTCTAGGCCTTAATCAAACTGGCTCTCCAAATTGAAGTGGGCCCACTACTCAACCTAACAACAGCATTTTTCTCTTTTCTTGCTTTGCTTTCCAGCCACGATATGGTGAATTTCATCTACCTTTCCAATTTCCCGAGTGCTTCTCCCATCAAGGATTTTGTCCTCTCTTTTACTGGGCCTTTTGCCGTTATGACAGAGTCAGAGGAGGTAACGCCTTTATATTCCTCAGGAATCCAAGGGATAAGAAAGGCTGTGGGAAGCGAGTGATCCCTGTCCATTTTCCCTACTTTCTGTTGTACTCTTCAGAGGTAGTCCTCGACTTACAACAGTTCATTTAGTGACCGTTCAAAGTGACAACGGCCCTGAAAAGTTTGGACAACCATTTGTCTGAAGTGGTGTAGGGTTTCCTGCCTAAGCAGGGGTTGGACTGGAAGACCTCCATGGTCCTTTCTAACTCTGGTGTTCTATTCCATTTCTATTCCTATTCCTATTGTATTGTATTGTATTTTGTATTCTTTTGTCTATTCTATATCTTCTCTATTCTATGCTCTCTATTCTATTCTATATATTCTATATTCTATTTTATATATTCTATTCTATATATTATTCTATATATTCTATTCTATTCCTATTCCTATTGTATTGTATTGTATTTTAGATTCTAGTGTCTATTCTATATCTTCTCTATTCTATGCTCTATATTCTATATATTCTATATTCTATTTTATATATTCTACATATTTTTCTATTCTATTTCATTCCACCCCATCCCCTATCCTGCCCAACCCTACCTGCATGCAATGTAGTTTTGCACGAAACAAGCCCCCCCTTTCTCCCCCTCCTTCTTCTCATCGCAGTTGTGGGTGTCGAAAGAAAACAGCGACAAGTTTAAAAAGGTTTTCCCTTCAGATGCCTGGCATAAGTTGAGTGCTTTCCAAAGGATGAGAGGGGCCTTAAGACATTCCACAACATCCGAAGATGCCATCACCAGCGTGTACTACGATCCAACTGGCTTGCAAGCGGTGGGTGAGATGGGCCAAGGGAGCTCCATGGATGTTTCATGCAAGCAAAGGGGTCTGGCAAGATCCTTATGGATTTGAACAAGGATCTTGAGGGATTTGCTTATTTATTTATTTGCATTCTATTGCCTATCTCATGGATGGGACACCGCGTAGCTTGCTACCCTACCTGTTTATTATCACAGGTAGTCCTCGACTTATGACCGCAATGGAGCCCCAAATTTCTCTTGTGAAACCAGACATTTGTTAAGCGAGTTATGCCCCATTTTATGACCTTCCTTGCCCCGGGTGTCAAGAGAATTGCTTGTTAAAAGTTAGTAGCCCTGTTGTTAAGTGAATCAGGGTTCCCCATTGACTTGGCTCATCAGAAGATCGTGACGCATGACCCTGCCCTCCCGTCATAAATATGAGTCGGTTGCCCAAACATCTGAATTTTGATCACCTGATGCGGCAAAGGTCATAACTCTGGAAACGGTTGCAAGTCAGTTTTTCAGTGCCATTGTAACTTTGAACGGTCACTAAAGTGACTGTTGTAAATCGGGGACTACCTGCGTTCTTTTTTTTAATTAAAAGTTTAAAAAGCTTTTACAAATATTTACCTCCCTCACCCCACCCGAACCCATCGGATACATACAAGCCAATTTTTTGGGTCTAAATGCCATCTATAAAACATCTTGTAGAAATTCTCCCTCAAATTTTGGGCTTGCGTAAATTTTACATTTCTTACCCATATCTTTTCCCATGTATCCATCATTATTGGTTCTTCAAAATTTTGTGCCCACTTTATCATACAGTCTTTAACTAATTCTGTTTCAGAATCCATTTCTATCAATATATTATATAACCTTTTTATATGCATTTGACTTTGATCCCTAATTTGTTTTATTAGATTGTCCTCATTTTGCATAATACCAATTTTCTGATCTTTTTTCCATCTGGCCTGTAACTGTCCATACTGAAACCATGTTTGGATTACCTTTTCTTCTTTTAGTACATTTAATACACCTCCTTCTATAGTAAGAAGCTGTCTGTATGTAATTACATCCTGGTTTTGTGCTATGCTTATATTCTCTATTGCATGTCTGGGAATTGCCCACATAGGTATCTTATCATTTAATTTATGTTGTTATTTTTTCCAGACATGCAATAAAGCATTCCTTAAAATATGACTTTTGAAAGTCTTGTCCACCTTCTTGTCGTATATCAAATAAGCATGCCAACTGTATACCAAATCATGCCCTTCGATATTCAGTATTCTATCCTCTGTTGAATTAATCCAATCACTAATTATTGATAAAACTACTGCTTCGTAGTATAGTTTTAAATTTGGCATTTTCAAGCCTCCTCTTTCACGTACATCTTGCATTATTTTAAGTTTTATTCTAGGTTTCTTCCCTGCCCAAACGAATTTATTAATACGCTTCTGCCATTCAAGCAAGTTTGCATTTTTTTAAAGTATTGGTATCATTTGAAAAAGAAATAAAAACTTAGGCAAAACATTCATTTTTACTGCTGCTATCCTTCCCAACAAAGACAATTGTGGTTTTTCCCAATTTTTCATCTCTACCTGTATTCTGTGCCATAATGGTTCATAATTATACTTACATAATTTCCCATTTGAAGTTGTAATATAAACTCCTAAATATTTAACCTTTTTAACTATCTCACATCCTGTTATTCTTTCTAATTCTTCCCTTTGGTTAGTGTTCATATTTTTAACTAACATCTTTGTTTTCCCTAGATTTGCCCAGGTTCGCCTGGTGCGCCAGTTGCGACCCTACCTGAATCGGGAGGCTCTCACAACAGTCACTCGCGCCCTCGTGACCTCTAGGCTGGAATACTGCAACGTGCTCTACATGGGGCTGCCCTTGAAGAGCATTCGGCGGCTTCAGCTAGTCCAGAATGCGGCCGCGCGAGTGATCGTGGGTGCACCTCGGTTCGCCCACATAACACCTATCCTCCGCGAGCTGCACTGGCTACCTGTTGGCCTCCGTGTGCACTTCAAGGTGCTTCTTACTACCTATAAAGCCCTTCATGGTAGTGGATCTGCGTACTTGGGAGACCGCCTTCTGCCAATTACCTCCTCCCGACCCATAAGATCCCACAGATTAGGCCTCCTCCGAGTGCCATCTGCCAGCCAGTGTCGGCTGGCAACTACGCGGAGGAGAGCCTTTTCTGTAGCAGCTCCGACCCTCTGGAACGATCTCCCCGTGGGGATTCGTACCCTCACCACCCTTCAGACCTTCCGCACAGCCCTCAAGATCTGGCTATCCCGCCAGGCCTGGGGGTAAAGATCATAGTTTGCCCCCGCCCGAATGTTGAATGAATGTTGTTTGATCTTAACTACACACTGTATTTTTATGTTATTGTATGTCTTCCCCTCCCATAAGTTGTTAGCCGCCCTGAGTCCCCCCAGGGAAAAGGGCGGCCTATAAATAAACACAACTGAACTGAACTGATTTATTTCAAACCCAGATACTTGACCATATTGATTAATCATGTTCATTAAGACCTTAGTAGATTTCCCTGGTTGGGTTAAAGTTACACCCAAGTCGTCCGCAAATGCTCGTAATCTATATTCGTGATGCCTAATCTTAATTCCCTGTAAATCAGCTGACCCCCGTATTTTATTCAGCAATAGCTCCAGGGTTATAATAAACAATAATGGCAATAGGGGGCATCTCTGTCTTGTACCTTTCTCAATTTTAAAAGATTCTGTTAAGCTTCCATTAACTATAATTTGTGCTGTTTGTTCCTGGTATATTGCGTTGATAGATTGTAAAAAATACTCTCCAATTTGCATCTTTTGCATTATTTTCATTAGAAATTGCCAATTCACTCGATCAAATGCTTTATCTGCGTCCAGAAATATAAGCGCTGCAGGGACTTGGTTATTCTTTCCCACATACTCCCATATATTAACAATTTGTCTTACATTACTTCTCATTTGTCTCCCTTGTATGAAACCAGGTTGATCATTGTGAATCAGTTGCTGTGTAGCTAACATCAACCTGTTTGCTAATATTTTGGCAAAAATTTTGTAATCTGTGTTGAGTAATGATATAGGCCTATAATTTTTTGGCTGGCTAAGATCTTGATCTTCTTTGGGAATCAAGGATATAAAAGCTGTTCTCCAAGATGGAGGTACCTTTCCTTCCATTTGGATTCTGTTAAATAATTCCTTAAGGGGTTCTACCATTTCTAATTGTAAATTTTTATAGTAAACCGCTGTCAAGCCATCTGTGGCGGGTGCTTTCTGAGCCTTTAACTGTTTAATTACCTGGAGGATTTCCCCTGAAGTTATTGGTTGGTTCAACCTCTCCCTTTGCTCATCTTTAACTATAGGTATTTTTTCTTTGTCCAAGTATCTATCTATATCTAAGCCTTGTATTTTATCACCCGTGTACAGTCCTGTGTAAAATTCTAAGAAGGCCTTTTGGATCATATCCTGTTGATAAACTTCTTTACCTTTATAATATATTTTTTGTATAGTACGAGATTTTTGTTTCTTCCTCGTCATATATGCTAACCATCTGCCTGGTTTATTTGCATTGCAAAAGTATTATGTTTAGCATATAACAAATTAGTAGCCACCTGATCTGACATCAACATATTAAATTGCACTCGTAATAGGGTAATTGCCTCTTTGTCTTCTTGTCACCTGGGTTGGATATTAACTCCTGCTCTTTCTTCTTTATCTCTTCCTCTAGTTCCTTTCTTTTTCCCCCCTGTCTACGTCTATGTAACTTATTTAAATGTATTAGGACTCCTCTCATGTAAGCTTTGCTTGCATCCCAAACCATTTCCATAGATGTACCCTTGTTTGTATTAAAAACAAAATATTCTCTCAGCAATTTTTTACATTCATTGACATTTTTCTCATATCTAAATAAATTTTAATTTAACCTCCAACACCTTCTAGATTCCTTCCCATATTCCAATTCCATCCAGACCGGGTTGTGATCTGTTAAGTCTCTAGAACAGTGGTAGTCAACCTGGTCCCTACCACCCACTAGTGGGCGTTCCAGCTTTCATGGTGGGTGGTACGGGTTTTGTCCGATGTTGAAGCACTTTCCTTTTTAAAATTTAATTGACTTCCCTACTTTATAAATCACCATTACTGTGGAACCGGTGGGCGGTTAGAAAATTTTACTACTAACAGAGATACAAAAGTGGGCGATAGGTATAAAAAGGTTGACTACCCCTGCTCTAGAACATATCTTCGTCTTCTTTACCTTGGAAAGCAAATCATTTGTAGTTAATATAAAATCAATCCTGGAAAAAGCTTGATGTCTATCAGAAAAGAATGTAAAGTCCTGTTCTTTAACATTTCTTTCTCGCCAGATATATCTTAGCTCCAAATCAGCCATCATATCAAAAAAAGACAGGTAATTTCTCTCGTGTTTTGATATTTTGCAAAAGACCCTTCTTATCTTTCTTGATATCCATAACTCCATTCCAGTCACCCATTAGTATGCAGGATCTATAATCCCATTGTATTAATTTGGTATGGAGCATCTTGTAGAATTTTTCTTGTTGTTGATTAGGGGCATATACGCCCATTAAGAGTATCTTTTTCCCTTCTAATAATAGTCCCAGTGCAATATATCTTCCTTGAGAGTCTGCTTCAATTAGTTCAGCCTTCATGTCCTTTCTTAGGTATATAACTATGCCATTTTTTTTCTCTGAGGCGGAGGCCACGGAATGTTGTCCAAGTCTTGCATTCATCAAATATTTCTGGTCATTTGTGTTTCTTGCAGGCAAATTACATCATTTTTGAATTGTTTCAAGTAATGGTTTATTTTTTTCCTTTTCTGTGGTGAGTTTAAGCCATTGACATTCCAAGTTAAAAATTTAATTGTCATTTTTAGCTCCCTGGAACTCCTGTAATTTGGTTTTAGGCCTGGATCCTCCCACCGCTTCTGAGCTAATATTTATGGCTTCTTGAGCCGTTGTCTGGGCTTGTTGCTGGGCTTTAGTTCTTTGCTTCTTTAGTTCTTGTTCCTTATGTCTGGTGGCCGCTCGGGTTTTTCTTTGCTCCTTGGTTCCTTCTAAGCCCACCAGAGGATTCCGAACTTGGGCCACCTCCAATGATCCTTGAGTATCTCGCTGTCTGGTCTCTCCTTCTTGCTCCCTTTCTCTAGATCCTGGGGGTGAGGGATGTCCAGCCTTTAGTACATTGTTGTAAAAATCTCTGGCCTTCCAAACTGAGTTAAGACAATGTCTTTGTCCTAGGTGGTTGACCACTAATCTGGCTGGAGCTTCCCATCTGTATTGTAACTGACGGTTTTTAAGTTCGTCCACTAGGAATGCATAATCTCAGCATTTTGGGTGGGATTTCCTTCAAAACGATCACCTCCTGGCACGCAATCCGCAACTTGGTTTTATAGGACTCTTGTAGTATCAGGTTCCTCATATCCCTTGTGGCAAAATACACTACAATGTCTCTTGGGAGTTGTTTCTGTCTGGCAATCCATGAATTAACGCGGTATATTTTGTCTATTTGCCAGTCATAGTCCCTTCTTGGTTGACCTACTAATTGATCAAAGGCTTCTGAAAGAATCTCCTTCAGGTTTTCTTGATTATTCTCTTTAAGGACTCTTATTCTCAGAGCGAATTCCATCTGCCTATATTGTAGCATTGTGATTTCATTATCTGCATCGTGAACCTTGTTTTGGACTTCAACCATTTTATTTGCTAAATTAATATTAGACTCATTAACTTCTTCCACTTTTTCATCCAATAAGGATACGTAGCCAGATAAACATTTAAAGGCTTCCACAATATCTTCTCTGATCTCTTGGTTACGAATCTGAATTAACTCTTTAATCTCTAAAATCTCCTCCGAGACCTTCTTAAAGGCAGCAGCAACCTTTTCCTATATTTTAAGTTCTAAAGCAGCTGCATGGTCTTTTAGGGCGTCATTTAAAACTTTTTGCAGCACTTCTTGGGTTAAGGCTTCTCCGGCAGGGGGAGGAAGGGGGGGGGTGTAGTAATGACTGTAATTTATTTGTCCGGGCTGGAGAGCTACCAGCACTTTTAGAGGCCATTGTTGTTTTAACTTGTTTTGAAGCCAAATCTTCAGTTAAGCTTATGTTCCACAAAATTATTCTTCCACTGTTTTAAATGATTTTAATATCTGTAGTAGTTTGTAAGATTACAATTCAGCCTCGCCTTCAAGACACCGGCGCCATTTTATCTTCTGTCTCGTTAGTTTTAATAGAAGGAATTTTTAGAAAATGGAGTTAAAGTTTATATATACATACAGTTGTAAATTCTCTGGTATCTGCTCTGCCTGCTTTGGGCTCAGATATAAATCAAACGTTGAACAGGGATGATCGTGAGCCTTGGTTTCTGCAGAAAAGCAGAATGAGTCCCGGGCACGGAGTTCGCCGAGTTGCAAGGGGGCTCACACCTTCCACACCCCAGAATTATCTCCCCAAGCTCAGCAGCTCTCATGTTTCCTCTTCGCCCGAGGAAAGGGTTATCAATCTGTCGGACAGCTGATATACGCTGTCCAAACAGTGTAACACGATCTCGGGGAAGGAGCTACTTCAAAGAGCAGCTTCTTCAAGCTACACGGGCACCAGAAGTCTGACTACCTGCTTTCTTAAGAACCAAAAGCATAATGAACAAAAATAAATAATTGAAATCAGAAGGAAAGCAGAAATTCCCAGCGTAAAGTCCTCCAGCCTTTTTAAAAAAAAACAAAAACAAAAAACCTTGCCATGAGAGAAATATAAGAAGTTGATGAACACAGTTGGGATACCAATTTCTGTTGCTAAGCAAGGCAGTTGTTAAGCAAGTCACACCTGATTCTATGACCTTTTTTGCCATGATTGTTAAGCAGATCACTGAGTTGTTCACTAATCCACACAAATCGGCTGGGAAAGCCACAAGTGGTGATCACATGGACCCTGGGTTGTAAATATATGTGACGGCTAACCCTCCAAATTTTGATCATGTGACCGTGGGGAATGATGTGACGGTCCTTAAGTGCGAGGACCGATCCTAAGCCCCTCTCTGCAGTCCCATTGTAATTTAGAATGGTTGCTCAACAAAAAAAAAAGCTCTTAAGCCAAGTAATGGCAGAAGTGAGGTGAAGATCATGAGGTCACCTTTGCATCTGTTATTTGTTAAATCACGGGTCCATTTTTCTCGGCTTTCTCCTTTTGGGCAGCTGATTTATGTGAAGGATGAGCGTGGCACAGAAAAATTCATGAAGAGGAATTTCCCTGTAGATACTGTCGTGGCCTACGATATCTTGATCAGCACACGTAACAAAAAGATGACCGTCGAGTGAGTAGACCACCAACGGCTCTGCGTTTCCCCAGTGTCCGCTAGGTCGTAGTGTCTTGTCAATGGAAGGGAGAAGAAAGGCTTCCCTTCAATCCTGGCCTGGCAACCGGTTCTGTGGGCGTGACTTTGTGGACGTGGCAGGGGAAGGTTACTGCAAAATACCCCTTTTCCACCCGATCAGCTGGGACTCGGGAGGCAGAGAATAGAAGGGGGTGGGGCCAGCCAGAGGTGGCATTTACTGGTTCTAAGAACTACTCAAAATTTCTGCTACTGGTTCTCCAGAACTCGTCAGAACCTGCTGAATACCACCTCTGCTGGCTTATCTTTCTTTGACCGCTTCTTGATCTCCTCCCTCCATTTGGCCTTCTCAACAAGTTCAGTTGACTATTCGATTTCATCTAGAGCGGACCACGTGCCCCCCCCCCCTTGAGAAATCAGGGCCTTCCTCAGAAAAACATATGAGGGAAGTCAGTGAATGGGGGTTGAGTGTGGTAATAGATCTTCTTCTTCATCCCATTGCATTTGGGTCCCTTCGGTGTTAAAGTGGTAGCTGGTATCTCCAGCTCGAGGTGAAGGGAGGGAGGTGTGAAGAGGGAATTGAGTTTAGAATCCTTGCAGGCTAGAAAGCGGTGCAGGCCTGACTTCGCCTGGAGTTCCTGAAGCCGGCCGTTCCCAAGCGAATGGTATCAGTCTGGTGTCAGTCTTGTAA
Organism: Thamnophis sirtalis; assembly: GCF_051295495.1. Classification (NCBI taxonomy): domain Eukaryota; kingdom Metazoa; phylum Chordata; class Lepidosauria; order Squamata; family Natricidae; genus Thamnophis; species Thamnophis sirtalis. The sequence goes on from NW_028261393.1 coordinate 3,068,461, forward strand.
ATGGGCATTGCAGCTTTCATCAACTCAAGGTGTGGGCCTGGTTCCTTGTTCCTAGGGAGGAAATGAGGATGCCCAGTATTCTACTTATAGGGTTTCTTTGACCTTGGGTGGGCCTGAGGGAGAGCAGGATGGGCTCAAGGTCACCGAGCTGGCTTTCGGGCCTAAGTCAGTATTAGAACTCGCTGTCTCCTGGTGAGTGGCCTAAAGCCACCCAGATGGTTTTCATGTCAAAGGCAGAACTAGAACTTACTGTCTCCTGGTGATTGGCCTAACGTTACCCAGCCTTTTATGGCAAAGACTGGACTAGACCCACAGGTGAACATCCAGCCCATTTAGGTGCAGAGTTTAAGCTAATTACTCTATTATGTTCTGCCTATAATACAGGAATTCTCCAGATTGGCAGCCTTCTCGTGAGAACAAATAGATAAAGCCCCAAGGAACTCCCTTAGGTTGGGCTCAGCTCTAGTACTTTTGTGGTTTCCCAGTGACTCTAGACTAGCTGCACACTTGATCCCTCCTCCTTCTCCCTGCCAGTCCCACAATAGCAATCCCATTAGGAAGGCCTGGAAAACGGGGGATCCTGTGTTCTCTGTTCCCAGCGAGAAAAACTACATCCGATTCACCCATCTCTGCCCCTTCGCTACATTGCATGTGTTGGATGTGCCGCAGCCACAGCTCTACTCCCGAGTGGAGCATTACTGGGCTACGCCCCCAGATGTCATGGAGAAATCCGGATTCCATGAGGCTAAGTCGCTCAACGTCTACCAGGGCCTGGTCTACCAGTTGCTTCAGCTGCATTCATCGTATCACAGAGTAAGGACCGGTTCTGTTTTTTTCTGGACACAAAAAGGGCAGCCCATGGCATGCCCTACAGCAGGGGTGTTAAACTCGATTTCATGGAGGGCCACATCAGGGTTGTATTCGACCTTGGGAGGGGTGTGTGGCCATGGTGGGCGTGGCCAGCTTGACCTCACTTGTGTCGGGGACGCCTGTGGTGCCTGAGGGCTCTGCCAGTGGAAACGGGCTCCCAGGCACCGTTTTCAGCTGCGATGGCCTCCTGCATCCCTCTGCCAGCGAAAATGGAGCTTGGGAGAGACGCATGCAGCCCTCCCGAGCTCTGTTTTTGCTGGCAGAGGCACTGCGTACCGGTCCTTTGCTCTTTCCAGGGCAGCCCCGTGGGCCAGATTAAGCACCCCATGGGTCAGATCCGGGCCCCGGGCCTTGAGTTTGACACCCCTAACCCTATAAGCTAACTTCAGAAGCCTTTTGGGGGAAAGTCACGTAACGTCTCCAGAAACAGGGATCTGTCCCAGTTGACAACTGACGAGGTAAAAAAAAAAAAAAAAGGGAGAGAATGTGTGTGTGTATATGTGTGTAAAATACAGGTGGCCTTTGACTTTCAACTACAATTGAGCCCAACATTCCTGTTATTAAGTGAGACACTGATGAAGTGAGTTTTTGCGTCTATTTTACCACCTTGTTTGCCACAGTTGTTAAGCGAATCTCTGTGGTTGTTGTTAGTCACCTGACTGTTAAGTGAATCTGGCTTCCGCATGGACTTGGCGCTTGTCACAAGATCACAAAGGGAATCACACGATCCCCGGGAGACTGACATTGTCATAAATATCTGTTACCACATGACTCTGGGGATGTTGTAAGTGTGAAAAAGGATTGTGAGTCACTGTTTTCAAGGCCGGTGTAACTTCGCAGATGGTCACTGAATGAACCGTTGTGAGTCGAGGCCCACCTGCGTTCGATTGTGGCATTGAAAGAAACAAAAAGGAGAATTAAAAAATGATTGTGGGGGAAGAAAAGGCCCTTCAAACATAAATCCCTGCTAATATATGTCATCGACATAACAATAATAGATGCTAAGTTGAAATATATGAAGTGTTATGTTGGAGGTTCATTTCTTCGTGTAATCTTGTCTTCCCAGCCGTACGCAGACCCCGTCCATGACCCCACTTGGCGCTGGTGGAAGAACCAGAAAGAAGAGGCCGTAAGGAGAAAAACAACGACAACCCCTGAGTGTTATTTTCTCAGCCTTCGCACTACTTTATCCCCTTTCCAAGCCTGGCAAAATTATGAAAAAACAGTCAAACATGCCACCAAAGGGCAGTTCTGGGTTGGGTTGCATGGGAGGCCGCCAAATTCTCCCGTTCTCAAAATGTGCTTCATGAATGCAACAGAAAGTCAACGTGAACCATAAAATCAACCCTTCTGGAACTTACTTGTTGGTTTTTCCCTCCCTCCCTCTCCCTCCCCCCCCCTCCAGGAATATTTTGACTACAAGGCAAGAAACTGGGAATCATTGGGAGGGATCTTCATCGACATGACCAACTACGCCAAAATTTACAACTTGATGGCAAATAACCATCTGACCACAGATCTCTATCTGGACAAGAATACAGCCTACTCTTTTAAAGTGTTAATGACCATCAGAACAGCGAAAGAGAGCAGTAAGGAAAGATGGCTGATTGGGGGAGCATGCCTCCCTCCCTCCCTCCCTTCCAGGGCTGGGATCCTACCAGTTTAACAATCGGTTCGCTGAGCGCATGCTTCGCCCATGCACGGAGTTTACAGAAAACTCACCATCCGCATTAATGCTGGTGAGGAAAACAGCTGAGGTGCAGCAATCCACTCTGCTGCGCCGATCAGCTGGGCTTCGGAAAAGGAAATACAGGTGAATATTGCACAGGAGCAGGTGGGTGGGCCCACTTCAAAGTTGGAGCAAACCAGTTCGCTCCCAGCTGATAATTGGAGCCACCAGTATGCCCGAATCAGTAGAACTGGTAGAATCCCACCCCTGCTCCCTTCCCTCCTTCCCTCCCTCCTCTCCCTCATTCAATTTATAGGAATTCCCGTCTCAAATTCCTGACTCTGGGCAGCTAACAAGTCTTAAAACAAGATTCAAAAACAACAACTACTATTACAGTTAGTATGTTCCAAGAAGGCAATTTGTGTTTTAACCATGCTGTGATGTTGAATTCATTACCTTTATTTATACTTAGCTAGGTCTATTAGCTGCTTAGCTGGATCTATTAGCTGCTTAGATCTACTAACTGCATAGCTAGATCCACAGAGAGGAGGGGGTCAAGCTATTTTTCCAAGGCACATTTGAAGGCCAGACAAGTAACAATGGATGGAAACTGACCAAGGAGAGATTCAACCTGGAAATGAGGAGGAATTTTCTGACAGGGAGAACAATCCACCCATGGAACAGAAGTTGCCTTCAAAAGTTGTGGGAGATTCATCCCTGGAGGCTTTCAAGAAGAGATTGGACTGCCATCTGTCTGAAATGGTGTAGGGTCTGTTTGGGTGGGGGTTGGACTAGATGACCTAGAAGGTCCCTTCCAACTGTTAACCTGTAATGTATGGATTGTGCAAATCTTGGTTATTTTCACCTTGGTTAATTGCAATAGGGGAATGTGTATGTCTGTATCTCTGCAACTGTCATAAATATGAGTCAGTTGCCAAGCAACTGAATTTTGATCACGTGACTTTGGAACCGGCAGCAACCCAGGCCTGCCACCCATCTTCAGCTGTTGTGCTCTTTTGCCTCCAGTGGGAGAAACAGCCGATGAAAATTCCCTCGACTACATCTGGCTGGCTGTTACTATGGCCCATCCCCAATATGTCAAGGCAGAACTGCAGAGGCAAGAACTCATCAGCCGAGGCTCGGTGTTATATCGGGTAAGACCCAGATGATAATTGATTCTATGGACACGTGACTCTTCCTTGCAGGGTTAGCACTAGCACTGTGTTCTGACCCAGCTTCCCGAACATCAGAAAACCTCTGAAGTTAAATCAGTGGTTCCTCTATTAGGAGTGCCAGCAGCCCCAGCAGACTAACAAGTCTCTCCGTCCAGAAGATGAATAGTGGCCTGTCACATCTATTCATCTCCGCCCCCTGCCTTTTATCCTCAGAGCCAGGGTAGAGCTTCACTAAGAGCAGTGGTTCCTCCGTCCCAAGGACCGGCCCATAGATTTCCACTGCTCTCCTCTCCTCTCCTCTGCCTTTTGCGCATCCATGCGTCAGGCACTGGACCCAGCTGTTCCTCCTCTTCTTCATCAGTCACCTCCATACCTGGGGGATGTTATTGCGGGTTGGGTGCACATGCGATTTGCGCGCACACACTCTCTGCGTACATGCACAGTTGCCTGTAAATAGGTTTGTGCATGTGCAGAACATTAAAAATGTCCCCAAAACCATAGCGCGGCAACCGGGGAACCGATTCAGGGGCATGTCGAGCCTGCCGTCTCTATCCGTTCGGCAACCCAGTAGCAATTTCCACTCCTGATTCACGCAAAGCAGTGCGAACCGGTAGCAACCCACCTCTGATCTGACTTCTCCCCACCCCCAATAGGTAACCATTAAAGACAGTGGGAATTACCCAAGGCAGCAACTCAGTGGGCGGCGCCTTCTGAAAAGCTCAGCTGACTTAAAGGTGAGGCTTCATCAGCAGTTCTGGATATCCATGGATCTCCTCTCTGGTCTTAGTTGATTGATTGATTGGCTTGAGTGATTGCCCTCACCTTTGTCACTTTATAAGGAACTCAGGAGGGCGAACATTCCTTGTACTCCTTCCTCCTCTTATTTTCCCCATAGCAACTAGCCTGGGAGGTGGGTGGGGATGAGGAAAAGTGACTGGGCCAAAGTCACCCAGCCGGTGTTCATGTCTAAGGCAGCTCTAGAACTCATAGTCTCCTAGTGATTGGGGCAGAGTTATTCAACTGGCTTCCATGCCTAAAGTGGGACTAGAATTCAGTGTCTCCTGGCGGCCCAAGTCACCCAGCTGGCTTTCATGCCTAAGGTGGGACTACAACTCCCAGTCCCCTGGTGATTGGTCCAATGTCAACCAGCTGGCTTTCATGCCTAAGGCAAAACTAGAGCTCCCAGCCGCCAGCTTCTAACCTAGTGCCACAATCAGGAGACCAAGCTTGGTCCCTCTAAATCTCTCACCATTTTCTTTTCACCTCTGGCCAAGCGTTTCCTGTTCTGTCTTAATTGTTAGCTGGTGAAACTGCTCTTTCTACTTCCTTCCTCTGAGGGATCCATGAATCTTTTGTCCACTTTTCTCAGGTGGTCCATTCGGATATGGCCTGTTATCGTCATGGAAGCTTGTCCCCGCACTTGCTGGTAATCTGAATTCCTCAGGAAGGCAATTTCTTCCCAGTTTCTTTTCCTTCCAACAGACAAACAGCAGGGGGACCACACAGAACGACTGGCTTATTTTAAACAACAATGGATATCAACACACGTGGCGTAAGACACAGAATAAAGCCAGTAATAAAATGGGTACAAGATCTTCAAGACTTCCTCCTTAGAATGTCTTCCATTAGAGCAGGGGTGTCCAAACTGAGCCACTTTAAGACTTGTGGACTTAATAACTCCCAGAATGTTCTGGCTGGGGAATTCTTGAAGTCCACAAGTGTTAAAGTTGCCAAGTTTAGGCACCCCTGCCATAGGGGCAATGGGTTTTTTAAAAAATGGCCGTGTTTATACCTCAATGTGAAAGAGAAGGGATGTATAAATCCACTTCTTTGTTGGCCCCCAGGGTTCTAAAACATTCTTGATTCTTATCGGATGCCCCCCAGGCAAGAGATTGGCGTTTGACATCACTTACACACAGAATTACACCACGGAGAAGAACAAGCACTACTTTGACTGTGTTGAACCAGATCCAGAAATGCCCTGTTTTTTCTTCAGCGATGGTAAATGACTTTGCATCTCCCCCCCACCTCCTCTTCACAAACCCCACTCCCTTCTAGCACTGATAACGTTACCTAGTTGGGTAATGAAACGTCTGCAGGAAAACTCCCAAGCTCAGACAGCACCAAGGATCCCACAGTCTTCCTCCTCCTCCTCCTCCTCCTTTTCCTCCTCTTTTTCTCCCCCCCTTCTCTGACTCCTTTTCCTTCTGTCCTTCTCCGTCCTCTTTCTTTCCCCCTTCTCCTTTTCCTTCTGTTCGTCCCCTCTCCCCACCCTTCCTCCTCCTTTTCACCTCCTCTTTTTCTTCATTATCATCACTTCCATCATTGCCAATAACAGAGACAACCATATTTCCATACCATTCCTGGAAAGTACCATCATTCAGGGAATCCAGGTTAGGGGCCAACGTAGTTAGGACAGAGCCTCTCTGCATTTGTCTAGGTGGGCGTGTCTGAGGCCGCCCTGTGCCTACTCCTGAGTAACTCAGAAGGCAGGAGAGGCAAAAAAAAAAAAACCAAACCCGTGCGAATCCAGTTCCCCCGGAGTCAGCTTCAAGGATGGGTGTTGGATTTGAGTCAGCCACCTGCTGGAAACCTTTCGAGAGACAGCCTGGGAACCCCAGCGCGTTCCCCGCCGTGTTCCCATCTACTCCTGTTTGTGAGCTGGGAGCAAGGCACTTGCTTGTTTCCCTTGCAGTCTTCTACCCGTTCTTCTTGATCCAAGACATGGTGACCGGAGAGTCGGGGCGGTTCCAGGGCAGGTAAGAGAGGTGGGGACGGGCCTCAGGCCTTGCAGAGTTGGGACCTGGGGTTGGGGTGGGGAATGGGGCCTTGCCTTTGGGGCAGTGGGGAAATTCAAACATTTTCCCTACCGGTTTTGTGGGCGTGGCTTGGTGGCCATGTGACCAGGTGGGCGTGGCTGCACAACTGACTCACACACAATGTGAAAAGCAGCTGGACTTTGCACCAAATGGCCCCTGCAACAAGCCTCACAGACAATCAGGCACAGCTGATCGTGAGAACTTAAAAAAAAAACTTTTTAAAGCATTTTTAAACTACCACTTCGAGCGAACCGGCCTGAACCGGTAGCATTTCACCCCTGCTTTGGGGTCTTGGCAATAAGAGGTAGAAGAGGAAGAAAACTGGTTCAGGGAAGCTCCTACATCAGCACCAGAAAGGCTGGCTGGTTCTCTCTCTTTCTCTCTCTCCCTCCCTCCTCCCCCCCCCTCTATGTGTGTGTGTGAGAGAGGGAGAGGGGGGGGAGTGGTGGCAGGTTTGATCAGCCTGATAGTGAATCTTTGCCTAGCGCTAGCTGGGGAATTCTGGGAATGGAAGTCCACCCACGTTAACATTGCCGAGGTTGAGGCAGCGTTAGAAAATCAGCTTTGGCAATCAATTGGTGGCTTTTTAGTTCCTGCTATCTAAAATGGGGGGGGGGGAGGCCCAAAAAGAGAGGTGTGGCTTTTTCTCAACTGTGCAAATCATATTTAACCGAAAGGGGGGGATTGTGTAAGTTGGCTACATAACAACGATGTGATTGTGACATCACATAACAATAAGTGAGAAGAATCAGACTTCAGAAGTTGTGGGGTGTTTCATCGCAGGATGTTTTTAAGAAGAGACCGGACGGGCATTTGTCTGGCACGATACAACATGGTTTCCTATTTGAGCCAGGGGGTTGGACTAGAAGACCTCCAGGGTCCCTTCCAGCTCTGTTCTGAATCTGAATCTTCCGTCTTCCTTGTTCTCTTGACAGCTATCTCTTTACCATCATTGGCGGGGGTCCCTTTTCCCAGAGCAACATCAGATACTTCACTCCCGAAGAGATCGTAAAATACAACACTAACAGGTGACTTTTCAGCAGGCTGCTGCCTAGACCCAGTCTGAATTGAACTCACAAACGAACCGGTAACTGATGCTGCTCACCCAAAACATGTAGAGTTTTTGTTCTTTACTTCGATTAATAGATGTTCTTGAGTGTCTTTTAAATAATCAGCCAGTGCATGTTTTTCTTCTTCAACTGTTTGCTTCACTTGTAATAATCCTCTGCCACCTGATTTTCGGGGCAGATATAGTCTATCAGTATCACCACGTGGATGTAAACTGTAGTGCATTGTCATTAGTTTCCTGGTTTTTCGGTCCAAAAGGTCCAAATCAGCTTGTGTCCAGTTAACTATGCCAGCTGTGTATCTTATAACTGGTATTGCCCAGGTATTTATGGCCTTGATTGTATTTCCACCATTCAATTTAGATTTCAAAATTTTCCTAACTCTGTTGGTGTACTCTCGCCTGACAATAGTTTTTACTTCTCCATGCTTGATGTTATCCAACTGCAGAATGCCTAAGTATTTGTAGGCTTCATTTTCTTTGCATTTAATTAGTTGGCCATTGGGCATTTCAATTCCCTCACATGCAGTGATTTTGCCCCTTTTTATGGATACAGTGGCGCATTTTTCCATGCCAAACTGCATTGAAATATCGGTGCTGAATACTCGGACTGTATTTGTCAATGATTGGATTTCTATTTCTGACTTTCCATAGAGTTTCAAATCATCCATATATAGTAAATGCGAATGTTTTTCAGCTTTTTTGGCTGTTTGGTAGCCTAATTTCATTTTTTTTAAGATTACTGATAGTGGGATCATTGCGATGATGAAGAGAAGAGGTGAAAGTGAATCACCCATGAAAATTCCTCGCTTGATATTAACCATTCCGTAGCTCTCATTCCCTACTGCCAACTCAGTTCTCCATTGTTTCATTGCCTTTTCAGTAAAGGATGTAATATTTTTGCTAATGCCAGTTGTTTCTAAGCATTTTATGATCCAACTATGTGGCAGTGAGTCAAATGCCTTTTTGTAATCAATCCAGACCATATTCAAGTTCGTTTTTCTGTTCTTACAATTTTCTAATATCATTTTATCAATTAGAAGTTGATCTTTTGTGCCCCTGCTCCTTCTTTTGTTGCCTTTTTGCTCTACTGGCAAGATGTTGTTTGTTTCCAAATAATCCATCATGTTATCTGCAATAATGCCTGTGAGTAATTTGAAGGTTGTTGGCAAGCATGTTATTGGTCTATAGTTTTCAGGTGTTGTTCCTTTAGTTGGATCTTTCTGAATCAAGTATGTTTTTCCAGTTGTCAACCATTCATCAATTTGGCCCTTTTGTAAAATTTCATTCAGTTGCCTGGCCAATATTGCATGTAAACTGGTCAGATATTTGAGCCAGAAACCATGTAATTGGTCCTTTCCAGGTGATGTCCAATTCTTTACCTTTTTAACTCGATTTTTGATCATCTCAGTTGTTATTTCTAATACTTGCATTTGTTTGTTGCCAATGCTTTTCTCAAAGTCATGTATCCACTTTGCTTCCTTGTTGTAGTCCTTTGCATTTTCCCACAATTCTTTCCAGAATTCAACTGTGGCCTGCTTTTCTGGTTTTTCACTTTTGGTGTCACCATTCACATTAAGACTTTGATAAAAACGCCGTTGGTCTGATCGAAATTGCTGATTTTGTTTATATTGGATGATTCGTGCCTCATATCTTTCAATTTTTCTAGCTGTTGCTGTTATCTGCTGTTTTACAATCTCTACAGCTTCATTGATGATTCTTGTATCCAATCTATATCTTCTGATTAGCCGATCTATGATTTTGTTGCCGATCTATGATTTTGTTGAGCAGGGGCAATTATTATTATTATTATTATTATTATTATTATTATTATTATTATTATTATTATTATTATTATTATTATTATTACTATTATTATTATTATATACTTTATTCATTAAACATGAAACTCAGCCAACTGAACATTCAAAAATGCACCACAAATACCAGTGACTGGTGCTAATGGTTGATACGGTTTGCTGCCAGCGTCCCAGGTATCAACCAGGAGCTTCTTAAAATATAAGATGTTCCGAGTAGGGCAGTTTTTGGAAGTTCCGCTGGTTTTATTGCAGGAAGCTGCAATTTGTTCATGTATCTTGTAAAACTCTTGGACATCGTGCCAAATGCCCCGATGACCATGGTTACATGCTTCATCCATAGCCATGTAGTTTCGATGGCCAGGTCACGATATTTCATTATTTTTTCTACTTCTTTTTCTTCGACTCTGGCATTATTATTATTAGCTGGGACTCAGGAGGCAGAGAATAGATGGGGGTGGGGCCAGCCAGAGGTGGTATTTGCCGGTTCTCCAAACTACTCAAAATTTCCACTACCGGTTCTCCAGAACCGCTCAGAACCTGCTGAATGCTACCTCTGACACAGCCCCAAACTGGGCACACAGGACTGTGTTCTGCTCCAGCTTCAGCTTCTGAATAATCTTCTAGGGTAGCCCCCTGTAGATCATGTGGCAGTCAGGAATGGAAGATCTGCTACAAAAAAAGTGGGGGGAAAGGGCTCTGGACTCCTGATGTGGACGGTCTTGATCTGTATTTGGCTTCTCTAGTAATTCGTCAGCTTTGATCTGGGCGAGAGCCGACGTAGAAGTGAATGATACCAATGAGGAAGGATTCCCGATTCTCTCTGAATCCAACTCTGGAATTGTGTAAGTTCTACTGTGAAAGATACGCTTGTCGGTTTGGGTTTGCAGATCCGCTTCTAGGCAGGCTCTTCGAATTCTATCCTCCAGTGAAAGAGGCTTGGATATAGTTTGGGGTAGACCAACAACCAAGAAGGAAACACTAGCAACAGCACGTAGACTTATATACCGCTTCACAGGGCTTTCCAGCCCTCTCTAAGCGGTTTACAGAGTCAGCCTCTTGCCCCCCCCCCAAACAATATAGGTCCTCATTTGACCCACCTCACAAGGATGGACGGCTGAGTCAACCTTGAGCGGGTCAGGATCGAACTGCTGGCAGTGGACAGAGTTAGTCTGCAATGCTGCAGTTTAACTACTGCACACCATGGAAGGGAGGGAGGGAGGAAGTGCTTTACAGCCCTCTCAGCTTAGAGTCAGCCTCTTGCCCCCAACAATCTGGGTCCTCGTCTGACCGACCTCGGAAGGATGGAAGACTGAGTCAACCTTGAATAACAATACCCCAATCAAGAAGCTACCAACTCAGACAAACAATCAAACTCTAAACAACAGCCTAATTAGAGAATCCCACCAACACTGACAGTGCAACCCACTGTTTATAAACAGAGCAAATCCCACTCCCTTCTAGCCCTGATAATATTCCCTAGTCGGGAAATGAAATGTCTGCAAGAAAACAACCAGCTTCTGCCAACCTAGCAGTTCAAAAGCACGTAAAAAATGAAAATAGAAAAATAGGAACCACCTTTGGTGGGAAGGTAACAGCATTTTGTGCCACTTCGGGGTTGAGTCATGCCGGCCACATGACCACGGAGACGTCTTTGGAGAGTGCTGGCTCTTCGGCTTTGAAACTGAGATGAGCATCGCCCCCTAGAGTCGGGGACGACTAGCACATATGTGCAAAGGGAACCTTTACCCTTTTTGGATTTTACACCATCCCAAACCAATCTTAAAAAAAAACAGGATTCCACCCATAGATATGAAGCATCCCATTGTAGGATCTTGCCTGACACAAAATCTCTTTTTTCCCCCTTTAGGTGGATTTGTCAGAAAAACTCTCCGTGTTACGATATCGTCCCTCAAAGTTTGGCCACTCCCGATTATTTCTTTGTGATCAAAGTATCCAACAGGTACTTGGGATTTTGATGTTGAAACTGATTCCTCTGCCTGTAGTCGGGTGAAATCATGCCAGAATGCACGGGGAGAGCTTTTTCTAAGGGTGGATGTGTCTGTCTGCCTATCTGTGCATATGTGTGTAGTATGTTCTTATTAAATTACTAGCCTGCTGCAAGAGTGAAGCCCATGATCTGGAGACTGTTGGACTAAGACCTTGATTAATTATGTAGAACAGTGTTTCTCAACCTCCGTCATTTTAAGACGGGTGGTGTAGGAGAAGGAGTGGCAGAGGAGCCAGTTTAGAATCCCTACATAGTCACAGATAAACACAGCCCAACCTCCTTTGAATTCAGGTGACCCTTATCCACCCTGTTTCCCTGAAAATAAGACCTCTCCAGATAATAAGCCCAATCAGGCTTTTGAGCGCATGTGCTAAAATAAGCCCTCCCCCAAATATTGCAACACAGCAGCAGCCATGAGGTGACCACGCTCGCCACCACCTGCACCTGAAAAATAATAAGACCTCCCCAAAAATAAGGCCAAGCGCTTATTTCAGGGGTCAAAAGAAAATGAGGCTCTGTCTTATTTTCAGGGAAACATGGTGACTCTGAGCAGGTACTAAAGGTTAGTGGAGAAGATTCCTCTGCTTAGGCATGATTAGCAGTAAATCCCGTTTCCTTGGACCTTTACATGTGGATTCAGTCTTTCGCACCTGACAGGTGGACTTCAGCTCCCCGAAGCTGGGAGCTGAGGTCCAACTTCTTAAAGGCCGAGAAACACAGATGTAGAAACCTAGAAAATGAGAGCCTGCGATGGGATTTAATCACTGTGAGGCGAGGGAAAACTTTTTAAAAAGGACGGTGTCAGGGTTCCAAGTAATACCCCCATAGCAAACAAAATTCTTCCAAGAACAGTTTTATTGGATGTATCACATTGGCACAGACTGGTGAAAACCAACTCTGAATGTTCCCGCGGTTTTCACCTAATTAAAAGAAAAAGTTTTCTCTCTTCCCCAAACAATCAGTCACATGGTCCAATCAAGGTGGCCTCCAGTTGGCTGTAACTTCATTCCTCCTCTCTCCGAGCACCTGTGGGAATGGCCTTGGTTCCCAGGAGAAAGTATTTTGCTTTGGCTACAAACCCCGGCTATCTCTACTCCCCCCTCCCTATCCCTCAGCTCCAGTGTGGTAATACTGAAGCCTCAAAATGGCCTCGGTCCGGTCAGCTTCAGGTTGAGAGACGGACGCTTTGCTCCCGTGGCCCACCTCTCTCTGTTCTTGTCTGCTTCCACAGGGGGGTCGACCAAACCACCTACTGTGACTATGCCTTGGAGTTCATCGTTCACATCCACGGCCTGCGCCTCAGCCCCCACCGTGCCATGTACATAATGAAGGTAAGACAGCTGGGCTTTGACTAGGTGTCAGGATGCCAAGTAATAGACCCCTAGCTAGCAAAACTCCAAGGCGGGTAGATGCCTCAACGAAATAGCTTTATTGGATATATCATATTGGCACGGATCTGGTGAAAACCGACTCTGAACGTTGCCGCGGTTTTCACCTACCATATTTTTCGGAGTATAAGACGCACCAAGATTTTGAAGAGGTAATTTTTTTAAAGAAACGTTTTTGCACTCTGCAGGCCTCCCAAACCCTCTGCATGCCTCATTTTTGTTTGTGAAAAACGGGGCATCCAGAGAGTTTGAGAGGCCTGCAAAGTGCTCCTTGGGCGGGAGGGGGGGGGGACCGGAGGGCAAAAACAAGTAAAAAACGGCCCTAACCCTCTGCACGTCCTTTTTTGCAATATGGGCGGAGTTTTGAAAGGCCAAAAATGTTGTATTCAGTGTATAAGACGCACCCAGATTTTCATCCTCTTTTTGGGGGGAAAATTTGCATCTTATACTCCAAAAAATATGATAATTAAAAGTTTTTCACTTTCTCAAAACAATCAGTCACATGGTCCAATTGGCTACAAAGCCCCAACTGTCTCAAATCCCCCCATCCCTCAGCTCCAGTGTGGCAGCACTGAAGCTCCAAGGTGGCTTCGGCCAGGTCAGCTTCAGGGTTGACACTAGGTTCAGGGGTTGTGTGAAGGGCAACCCTGTTGGGAAGCCTATTCCGTGTGTAAAAGGAAGGGAAAGAGCCAGCGAACTCAGCAGGGAGACTCTTGACAAGTGTCGTGTATCCTCAGCCCCAGAGGCTCCCCGGTGGTTCCCTTCTGGGATCGGGAGGCTAAGGGCTTTAACAACTTGAAGATGTGCGGACTTCAACTCCCAGAATTCCTATGCCGGCATTTCTGACTGGGGAGATTCTGGGAGTTGAAGTCCAGACATCTTCAAGTTGCCAAGTTTGAGAAACATTGTCTTAGGGCCTTAGACCATCTTCAGAATGACAACGCTCCTGTTGAGGCCAGTTGGCAGAGCTAGGTTTTCAGGCCCTTTCAGAAGAGCGAAAGGGCCTGTCCGGATCTCACCTGTGTGTGTGTGTGTGTGTGTGTGTGAGAATTATTCTCCCCACCCTAACTAAAACGAAGGCTGAGCATTCCTGGGCCAGCAGGATAAGAAGACAATGCAACGGGGAATGGGTGGGTGGGGTTCTCAGCTGAGGAATTCACGGCCCACCCTTCGCCCTCTCCTCTTTCCTTCTCTCAGATTTCATTTGCTGTTATCATCGGACTGGTCATTCTGTATATCTTCGTTGACACAGTGGCCCCTTGGGTTAAACGATTCTGCAACAGGACGTTAAAGAAGATGGAGGAAGCTATAGCATTTCGGGCTGGTGAGTTTCCAACCAGTGGCCTCTTGGACTGTTTTCTTGACATTTCAACCAAACCTACGGGCAAACTAAAAAGTGACTTTGAGCTTGAAGCCCACTGAGCAGGGGTGAAATTCAGCCAGTTCTGAAATTTTGAGTTGTTTGGAGAACCAGCAAATCCCACCTCTGACTGGCCCCAGGAGTGGAGAGGGAATGGGGATTTTGCAGCATCCTTCCCCTGCCACGCCCACCAAGCCACGCCCACAGAACCACTAGTAAAAAAATATTGAATTTCATCGCTGAGGCTCCTTAAGGCAGATTTGCCCAGCCAGGGACCTTTGAGAAGGTGGGACCTTTGTCGCCAGAGTCATCTCTGCTTTCTTGGACCTCCTGGCATCTTGCTCAGGGACTCCTAGTGGGCTGCATTTTTCGTGCCCGGGGTACAAGAAGTAAAAATCGCATCTGCTTCTTGCCACATCAGTCTGCTTAGTCGAGGGGTGTCAAACTCAATTTCATTGAGGGCTGCATCAGGGCTGTGGTTAACCTCGGGGAGTGGGGGACAGGTGGGCGCGCTTGACTGGGTGGGTGTGGCCATATTGACGCCACTCCCCAAACTGCTGGCACGTTTCCTCTTCGCATTGGGTAGACTGGACTGAAGCGATGTGTGCCAGCCCCTTACATTTTCCAGGACATCCCCACGGGCCAGATCCAAGCACATCGCAGGCTTGAGTTTGACACCTCTGGCTTAATCTATTCCTGCTGAAGTCTGCAGGATCTTGCCGAGGTTGTGTCTCACCTGCTCTTCTGCCCTGCCATCCTAGAGTTGGGATTTAGGATATTCCGTTACTTCAATCAGGTGCCTTTTCTGCATGAGTTATCGGAGGGGTTTCTAGCAAGAGCAATATCCCTTAGACTTACATACCGCTTCACAGGGCTTTGCAGCCCTCTCTAAGCGGTTTACAGAGTCAACATATTGCCCCCAACAATCTGGGTCCTCATTTGACCCACCTCGGAAGGATGGAAGGCGGAGTCAACCTTGAGCTGGTCAGAATCAAACTGCTGGCAGTCGGCAGAGTTAGCCTGCAATACTGCATCCTAACCACTGCGCCACCACGACTCTGCCCTGTATGGTCAGACAGAATGGGCACACACGGCTCCTCCTGACTAAAACAATAGCATCTTTGGGGACCCCGCAAAGGTGTCTTTTCTGTTGCAACACCTAGAACAGCCTAAGGCAGGCCTGGAACTCACTGTTTCCTGGTGATTGGCCCAAAGTCAGCCAGTCTCCTTTCATGCCTAAGGCGGAACTAGAACTCACCATGGTGATTGGTCCAAAATCATCCAGCTGGCTCTCATGCTTAAGGTTGGACTAGAACTCACTGTTTCCTGGTGATTGACCCAAAGTCACCCAGCCGGCTTTCATCCCTTCAGTGGGACTAGAACTCAACTTCTCTCTTTTCGCCCAGGGCCTAAACAACTGGACCAAACTGGTTCATAGGATTTTATCTGTTAATGCAATACGATTATAGTATAGTATAATCTTTATTGTCATTGTACTTAAATACAACGAAATGATCATCCTTTGGAGGTATATTCTTCTCATTTTTTTAATCTGACTCTTTTACATGTTCTAATTATGGGGACTTGGAGCCGGCTCCTCCTGGCGAATCCTTAACTCTCCTGTCCTTTCTCTTGTGTCTTTTTCTTACCAGAATCCAGCCTCACCTTCTCTTCTTCCTTCAGCAGTCAAGGATCTCTTCGGCACCTGCCTTCTGACATCAGTTCTGGGGACCCCGCCAATGCCCCATCTACCACTCAGGCCCACTCCAGAAGATTTGCACCCCATCAGGAGGCACAATAGAGCAGCCGTGATTTGCCAGATTCATCGGGCACTGTGGTTTTCCGGTGCCTGGATATGTGTCATCTTTTGCCTGTGGTAATGGTCCGAGAAAGATCCTTTTTCTTTCTTCTCAAGATGGAGGGTATCAGCAGTGGGGAAGACACTTTAAGCACCAGCTGTCTGATTTTGGGAACAGGGTTGCGCTGTTAGGCTAGTCTTGCAAAAGGCTCGAAAGTCACCCTAACGCTAACCTATGAATTGGTTTGGGGTATTTTGTTGCTGTTATACTACTGATTTTCCACCCTCTCCTTTTTTTCTAAAAATTGTATTTCTTTAACACCTGATCCTCTCTCAGCTGCTGCAGTTCTGTGTCTCGATGCTGGGAACGGCTACCGGGAAAAATTAAATAAGGGGGTAACCACTAAAATAAATGTGGGTGATAAGAGGAAATGGGAATCCTTACAGGCAGCGGGTGGCAAGTTTCTGATTTTCCTGTTCAGAGTTCCTGACTCGGTTTTGTTTGAATAAATATTTGGGTTTTATTTGTTGTCATCTGGATGCTTTCTTCTTCATTTGGGCATTTTGGGCAATGCCAATCAAGTGGGAGGGGGTGGGGAGGAACCGGGAGCTTCTGAAAATAGATGCAGGCGAGCAACTGGAAGTTTTTTGCGCCCTGCAGCACAACTCTTAATGCTGCTTCCTCCCCGGGGCTGTGTGTGTGTTATAGGAAGAGGAAACCTCTCTGGAGTTTGAAGAGATGGGATTTGCTACAGGGTCTAAAAGGAATCTCGGAGTTTAAAAGCAGGCTACTTTTGAAAGTCAGGGGATCAACAAGAGGGGAAGGGTTGTGTGTGTGTTTGTGTGTGTGTGTGTGGGGGTTGCCCTGCTTGTGCATTTGTCGGTGCCTCTGGTGGAAGTTGGACTGGAAAACACACTATATTTTAAAGCAGTGTTTCTCAACCTTGGTGACATTAAGCTGGATGGACTTCAACTCCCAGAATTCCTCATGTCTGCAAATTTACAGTGTTTCTCAACTTTGGTGACTTTAAGCTGGATGGACTTCAACGCCCAGAATTCTCCCAGGCGGCTAGGGGACTAGGGAATTCTGGGAGCTGAAGTCCATCCAGCTTAAAGTCACCAAGGTTGAGAAACACCACTCTAAAGTCAGATTAATGACAGCTAGAGGTGAATCCAGAAAAATAGCTGGATTTTTGCTGAGCCCGCTTGCCAAAACTTTTGTCCTTTCGACCTTCCTATCCGCTGTTCTCACCTACAGATGCATCCTTGGTTTTAATCATCAGACCTATTAATTGTCCTAATCTCCCTCCTTACTCTGGCCCAGATCCAGCTTGGGGCCTATCCATGGATACATTGGGACTACCAGCCCCACAATTCCCAGCCAACATTGCCCGTAGGTTTGGGCAAGATCCCATCAAAGCAGCAAACAAAAGGAGACATGGAAAGAGGGTTAAGCTGCCATCTAGAGAGGTGTGTGTGTGTATGTGTGATTTTTTCTTGTGTGTTGCGGTATATGTGTGTTTTTGACACACAAGTCACTAATAGGCTTTATAAATTAAATTATAAAAAAACGTGTTGTGTCCACGCTTTAATTATCTGTTTATTTATTCATTTGAAATCTTTATATCTAGTTATTACTTTTAAAGCCCTACATGGCTTAGGACTTGGATATCTGAGAGACCGCCTCCTGCCACATACCTCCCAACGACCAATTAGATCTCACAGGTTGGGGCTCCTCCGGGTGCCGTCGACCGGACAATGCTGGCTGGCGGCTCCTCGGGGGAGGGCCTTCTCTGTACCTGCTCCGGCCCTGTGGAACGATCTACCCGTAGAGATCTGGACCCTTCCCACTCTCTCGGCCTTCCGAACAGCCACTAAAACCTGGCTGTTCCGGCAGGCCTGGGGCTGTTGAACAAGGTCCAGCCCCACTTAATGGAATGTATGGTGTGCTGTTTTTTTTAAATTATATCTCATGTTATTTTTTAATTCTTATTTTTATTTTGCTGTAAGCCGCCCAGAGTCCTATGGGATTGGGCGGCATACAAATTTATTAAATTGCCAATATCTTGCCAGGATAACTATCAGGGAGGTGGCAAAAAATATCTATCATGCAATCCTGGTTTGGTTTAGCTTTTTTTTAAAAAAGAAAGCGTTTTATTATTTTTTAAAAAGGAAATTCAATGAATGCCAAATAGCAGGGGGACAAACCCTTGGAAAAAACAACAGACCGAAAGGTCATTTCCAGGTGTCAGGATGGCAAAATGCAGATAGTCCTCAAATTACAGCCACCATTGAGCCCTGTCGCTAAGTGAGACGCTTGTTATGTTTTCTCAGGGCTGTTACAACCATTCATTTAGTGACCCTTCAACAAGCACTGGGGGGGAAATGACTTAGAGCCGAGGTGGCGCAGAGGTTAGAGTGCTGTACTGCAGCCACTTCAGCTGAACTGCTATCTGCAGTTCGGCTGTTCAAATCTCACCGGCTCACGGTTGACTCAGCCTTCCATCCTTCCGAGGTGGGTGAAATGAGGACCCAGACTGTGGGGGTGATATGCTGACTCTGTAAACTGCTTAGAGGGCTGAAAGCCCTATAGTTTATAGTTTATAGTTTATTAACATTTATAGGCCGCCCTTTTCCCTGAGGGGACTCAGGGCGGCTCACATAAAATCAGGAAGGGGAATACAAACAATGACGTAGACACATATAAATAAAAATAATAAGCAACATTCATTCATCATTCGGGAGGGGTGGCTATCTTTGTCCCCAGGCCTGACGGGCTAGCCAGATCTTAAGGGCTGTGCGGAAGGCCTGGACGGTGGTGAGAGTACGAATCTCCACGGGGAGCTCGTTCCAAAGGGTCGGAGCTACTACTGAAAAGGCCCTCCTCCTTGTAGTTGCCAGCCGGCACTGGCTGGCCGATGGAATTCGGAGGAGGTCCAATCTATGAGATTTAATTGGTCGCAGGGAGGTAATTGGCAGAAGGCGGTCTCTCAAGTACGGTATATAAGCGGTATATAAGTCTAACTGCTATTGCTATTGCTATTAGGACAAATTTTTCACACTTACGACCACCCGAGGTCACGTGATCACCCTTGTGAAAACCTTCCCAGCTGGTTTCCAAGAAGGAAAGTCGATGGGAGAGATCAGTTTTGCTCAATGACTGCAGGATTCCTTTAACAAGCTAGAAGATCTCCAAGGTCCCTTCCAACTCTGCTATTCTATTCTATTTCACCCCATACCCCAGACAGAATATTTTTTTACAGTTTCCACAGCGTCTCACGGCTTCCGGGGTAGTGCGAGCGACGACATCCCCTCAAAACTCCCCAAAGGTCAACATATTTACTTGTCAAAGTAGTAGCATTTGAGCTGGGCCATATATCTTTCAAAAGACGGAATGTCTTTCTTCAGGATGCTCCACTGGGCTCCGATTTCTAAAATGTCTCCTGGAGAGGGAAGATAAGAAGGCGCAGGGCATGAACAAAAAAGAAGACACAACCACCAAGGACAGCAGAAAAACACAGGCCCAACACCAGGGTGGATTTGATTTAAACCAGAGGTCTTCAAACTGGGCAACTTGAAGACTTGTGGACTTCAACACCCAGAATTCTCCAGCCGGCTGGAGAATTCTGGGAGTTGAAGTCCACAAGTCTTCAAGTTGCCAGGTTTGGGGACTCCTGATTTTAAACCAAGTTGATTTAAATCATGATTTAAACCACCTAGTAAAAATGCTTGATTTAAATCAACTCGGTTTAATTTTAAATCGTAATTTTTAAAGAGCAACTATCATCTGTCCCGCAGCGGCTCCTCCTCTGATCCGCTGTTGACTCACCGACAGCCCCAGCCACTTTTAATGGGATGGCTGGTGATGCGGCGGGGACCTGGCAGGTAGCAGGTCAGTGGATGCCCGAACAGGTGGATGCCCGCTAATTTCAAAATTAGAAGGTATCCCAGCTAGCTACGCGCCTGCTTGAAAAATACTCACTTGCCAAAATAAGCTGCTGTTTAGTCAATTTTGGGATCTATTCCAGATTTATAAGGCTGCCCAAGTCGGCAACATTAACGTATTTTAATATTCCACGATATCGCATCATTTTTGGGGGGTGTGGGTGGCGTATGCGGTTCCACTCGGCCCGAAGTTGCTCGTACATGCCCGCCGCTTCCTTCAGCCCCGCCGCGTCTGCCCCGTTCAGCACCGGGCCGCCGCCGAAGCCATAAATCTGCACCCGGCGGGATTGTCGCGAAAAAAAAAGTCGGGATCCGCTCGACACCGCGTTTTACGGCCGCCTGCCGTCAATCGAGCGTCTCCCTAGGCAACCGGCTCGCGCTTCGCCCCGATTGGCTGGAGGAAAGTCTTCGGCGGGGGCGGCGGCGGGAGAAGTTAGGCGCATGCGCGGAGAGTTATTGGAACCGCTCGCGCTGGCGGCGCCGGTTGAGGGGAGAGAGTTTTGAGGGGTGGACGGATTAAACGGAGTTTCGGTCCGGTGGTTGAGGGGAAGGCGGGGAAGACGGGCCAGGCCCCTCTTTCCCTGAAGCACAAAGCGTGGCAGCGGAGGTGATTTTGGGCGTCGAATTAGCCAGGTCTCTTTATTTCAGCGGGCGAGGACGGTGACGGTTGGTGACGTCACCGGGCACTGGTGACGTCACCGCGCCAGCTCTTCACTCTCTCTGAGCTGCACCGGCGTGGCCGACCGCTGGGTGGCAGCAGAGACAATTTCCCCTTTTCCGCCCTCTAGTGGTTCTGCAGCCCCAATGTGGAAGGTCCATTATTGCCGTATTAAGTACGGGTAGTCCTCGAGTTACGACCACAATTGAGCTCCCAGTGTCTGTTGTTAAAACTCGGGTGTTTCTTTAGAATAGAAAATAGAATACAATAGAGAAAATAGAGAATAGAATAGAATAAAATAGAAGAATCGAATAGAATTCAGAATAGAAGAATAGAATTCAATTCTTTATTGGCCAAGTGTGATTGGATACACAAGGTGCATAAATGAATTTTGTCCAGTTTTGCACCTTTCTTGCCGTGGTTGTTAAAGGAACCACCTCAGTTGATAAGCCAGTAACCCGGTGGTTAAGTGAATCTAGCTTCCCCCTTGACTCTGCTTGCCAGAAGGTCACAAAAGGGGATCACGCAGCAATGGTCATAAGTATGAACCCCAATGCTTTCATTCAAGCATCACATGCCATCTGCTGCTAAGTGAATCCCTGCAGGTTCTAAGCTAGTGAACGTGGTTGTTAAGTGGATTCCCCGTTCATTTTGCTTGTCGGAAGGTCGCAAAAGGGGATCACGTGAGCCCGGAACGCTGCAACCGTCATAAATACAAGCCAGTTGCCAAGCCCCTGAATTTTGATCACACACTTACGTGTGTCAAATGGTGAAAGGTCGTTTTTTTTCACTACCTGTATGTCTTCAGTATCAACTTTCTCCAAGCAGTTTGTAGGCAAAACAAAACGGGGGGAAAAAGAATTTGTAAATGCTGCATTGAACCTGAAGTGTTCACTGTCACAGATGGTATTTCAGAGGCTGGAAGTGTGAATCGAAATACACAAATTAGACTTCAAAGTGATGATAAAAGTTGTCCCTCCCCAATTTAATTCAGGAGTCCCATAGGAGGCTGATTCAGAACAACAATGTTATCTCCTTGCTCTGGGATTGTAAAAAGAAAGACAGAGTAGGAAGGGTTGAGACTAGACCGAATAACAGAGTAGGACGGGACCTGGGAGGTCTTCTAGTCCAGCCCCCTGCTCAAGCAGGAGACTACCATTATGGACTAATGGCTGTTTTTAAAAACCTATTACGGCAATGGCTGCCAGGAACCTCCAGACTAATCGAAAAGAAAACCGAGAAAGTTCCCATTGGTTATATTTTCAGTGTTATTTAAGAATTAGGGTTCATGGAAGGTTTAAACGTGTAAGTACGGTATATATCCGTAGCCATATCCATACACAGA
Source organism: Thamnophis sirtalis (assembly GCF_051295495.1). Classification (NCBI taxonomy): domain Eukaryota; kingdom Metazoa; phylum Chordata; class Lepidosauria; order Squamata; family Natricidae; genus Thamnophis; species Thamnophis sirtalis. The sequence goes on from NW_028261393.1 coordinate 3,090,382, forward strand.
CATTATTTCTTCCTTTTTATGACCCTGTAATCCCTTTGAACCGGCTGGAGTTGAAATGACTGAATGGAGTCATCTGGCATTTATTGGCCGGTTGCCCTTCCTGACACCTACGTGGGGTTCACAGCAGATATTTTCTCTTTGCTGCAAACTCCGCATAGGCAGCAGGAAGGGCATATGTACATATATACATAATACTGAAAGTTGCAGTTATGTAATATCATTACACATACATACATACATACGGGCATACACATATCATTATTTTTGTATTATTACACATGTATTATTTTTACAACTAGCTCAAGATGATGAACATACCTAATACTTCCAATTTCTTCACAGTAACAGAAGCCCAGGAGGTGAATTGTGCTGAGAGTGAGGACAGGCCCAAAGTCACCCAGGTGGCTTTCTTGACTAAGGCAGGACTTGAACTCGCCATCTCCAGCTTTCTGACCTGCTGCCTAAATCACTAAACCAAACTGGCTCTCCCCTTGATCCCCTCAGCATCCTTCTTGAAGTCATGCTCAGTGTGATCAAACGTGGAGCATGGTGGCCATAATGTCGATCATCTAATTCCCTGTTGATCGTAACCTTTTGAACAGGGATTCTTAAAGGAAAGTTGGAAGGGAGGGTTGGCTCGCTTTCTCTTTGCTTTCAGAGTACAGAAGCGACGCTTGAGCAGGATCCGTCCGCAGGATTGCCTGGGACGCTCCCTGTCCTCTGCACAGCCTGCTTGCCTTGTTCTCTGGTGGGGGAGGGGAGGGAGGGGGCTTTGTGGGACCTGAAGCAGAACATCCCGAGTCAGTCCGTTTTCTTCCCTACAGCTTCAACTTTGTGGCCTCTCAAGTTTCCTCTTCCCTCTACACATTCAAGATGGACAGGGGTTTGTGTGTGTGTGATGCATATGTATGTATAGGTGTAGGTACATGCTTATGTATGTAGCATGGGTATGTGTGTGTTATGTATGTATATGCTTTTCAGAGCAGGCAGCAATTTCATTTTTAATGCGTGCAACTGCATTTTATGCAGTAAAAAATGACAACAAATATCTTGTCCTCCCCTCTCCCCTCCCTTCTTCTCCCCTCCTCTCCCTTGTCCTCCCCTCCTCTCTCTCCTCCTCTCCTCTCATCCCTTCCCCTCTCCTCCCTTCCCCTCCCCTCCCCCTCTCCTCCCTTCCCCTTCCCTTCTCCTCCCCTTCTCTCTTCCCCTACCCCCTCCCTTCTCCCCTTCTCTCCTCTTTTCCCCTCTCCCCTCTCTCTTCTCCCCTCCCCTCCCTCCCCATCTCATCTTTTGTAGGGAAGCGCCCATGATGTGGAAATCTTTTCTGCCCCACCTGCTTTGTCTCCTCCTCCAATTGAAGCTTTGCCTCTCGCAGATACAATGCAGGTGGTCTGTGGATCTCCGTAAAACTCAGGATCCGGATGGAGTCTTAAGCAACTACATTGACCAGGAAGAGATTCCCAGTGTGGCCGATTTCTTCATGGATCTCAAAGATTCACCAATAGATCCCAATGACAAAGATGCAGTGAGTACCTCTTACCTCGGAGGCTATGAAAGACAGGAGAGCAGAAGGCGCATTTGGTTTCTAGATCCTCCAAGGCTCCTGAGTAAAGCATGGAAGCCTCAAGACAGACAAATGGATCCCCCCCACCCCTCCATATATGGGTAGACCTCAATTTATAACTGCAGTTGGGATCAGAATAGCCATTGCTAAGCAAGGCGGTGGAAGGGGACTTGCGTCTGATTTTATCTCTCCCATCCATCTCTCCCTCCTATCCACCCACCCACCTCCCTACCTACCTATCAGGGGTGGGTCCCAGCTGCTGGTACTGCCAGTTCGCTCAGGGACATGCTGAGCCTAGCTCATGTGCAGTACTAAACAATTGCCTATGCTGCTGCTGAGAGAACCGGTTGGGGAGCGTGGCAAGCCGAGTTACTATCTCCTATTATCTATTATCTCTCTGTCTGTCTCTCTCGCTCCCTCTCCCTCTCCTTCCCCCCCTCTCTCTCTGTCTCTGTCTCTCTCTCTCTCCCTCCCTCCCTCCCCTCCCCAATCCAGCTTTGAATTTAGCCAGTGCAGTAAGCATCAAAGTTTGGTGAATTACTCACTGGAGATGTAGAAGATAACAGCTCTCACTAGCCTTATGGGGAAAAAGCATTGTGTGTGATGTCCTGAAAATAACTTTCTTTCTTTCTTTCTTTCTTTTAAAAAAGCGTTACTATGGATTTCCATACTTCCTGAAAATATCTCTAGTTTGCGTCTATTGGGTAAGGATGAAACGCATGCGTAATTGGTAAGGGTTCCTTGATCGAGAGAAGGAGTGGAATTAGGTTGGGAAGGGTCCTGCTTTTGTCAATCAGAATAGAGCTGGAAGGGACCTTGGAGGTCTTCTAGACCAGGGGTCTCCAATCTTAGCAAATTTAAGCCTGGCAGACTTCAACTGTTGAAGTCCGCCAGGCTTAAAGTTTGCTAGGGAAGAGCTGGCTGGGGAATTCTGGGAGTTGAAGTCTGCCAGGCTTAAAGTTGCCAAGGTTGGAGACTCCTGTTCTGGACCAACCCACTGCTCAAGCAGGAGTCCTATGCAGGTTGAAATGTGTGACTGCGGTCTCTTCCTAAAATCCTCCAGTGATGAAGCACCCACAACTTCTGAAGGCAAGCTGTTCCACCGGTTAACTGTTATTTGCTTTAGTTATTTAGTAAATAAAGTGACACACTTTGGTGGGGGGGGGGAAGGGCTAGGCTGGATGACATCTGGAGTGGGCCTGCAGTTGCTGTAGGGAGCCAGGACCACCCAATCCTCCCAAGTTCATTAGCTTAGAATTACTACTATTATTGTTCGTTCAATGCGTTTGCCAGCTATCTCATCACAAGGGCAATGCTTACAAGAATAAATAAAAAGCCTTATCATCATCATCATAAAAAGGATCACTTGGTGAGAGGCTCTCTGTCCTTCTCCTTGCAGAGTGGCGACTTAGCTACTCGGGTGGGCTACTACAGCGGACTGAATCCCATTCTGAGGGTCTATTTTGAACGGCCTGTCAACCCTATGCGCCAGAAAGTAGAACAACTACAGATCGAAATGTTGGCTGCCCAATTCCGGTTGAACGGTGGGTTTGTGGCAGTGGTGAAAGTCATTTTTTTTTACTACTGGTTCTGTGGGCATGGCTTGGTGGGCATAGCAGGGGAAGGATACTGCAACATCTCCATTCCCTCCCCACTCCAGGGGGAAGGATATTGCAAAATTCTCATTCCCATCCTACTCTGGGGCCAGGCAGAGGTGGGGATTGCCAGTTCTCCGAACCACTCAAAATTTCTGCTACCGGTTCTCCAGAACCTGTCAGAACCGGCTGAATTTCACCATCTGAATTTTGACCCTGGGGATGCTGCAAAGGTCCTAACCGCAAAAGACGGTCATAACTTAATATTTTTCTGGTGCCGTTGTAACTTCGAACTGTCGTAAGTCAAGGAACCACCTCTTTACATCCCTATGAAAACAGTGTAAAAATCATGCCTCTGTCGGGTAACATGGGAGAGATTTCTATCGTCTTTCGGCAAGCAGCTCAGGCCTTGTGATGTGCTGCTCTTTGTCTCTCCAGATTCAACTTGTGACAGCGAGGAAGTTTGCAAGATATTTTGGTTCGTGCCGATGCCCTTCATGAACGGCAGTGTTGTGAACCGCGTTTTAGTGAGGACTAATGGCTTTGGGCTCCCTGTACCCAACAGGAGGTAAGAATAGCTGTGGATAATGGTCTTTCTAGCCTTCCCTCTGGCTAAACGCTGACAACCAGGGAATTAATGTTAGATACCTTTCATTCATTTATTTTTTTTCCTGCATTTATTATTCTTTTACGAATAACTGAAGGTGGCGAAGCTATCCAACATACAGTACCTTCCTCTTCCTATCTTACCCACAATGACAACAACCACCCAGTGAGGGGAGTTGGACTGAGAGAAAGTGACTGGCCCAAGGTCACCCAGCTGGCTTTTAAACCCAAAACAGGATTAGAACTCACAGTCTTCTGTTGATTGCCCCAAAATCACCTAGCTTTCATGCCTAAGGCGGGACTGGAACTACCTCTCCTAGTGATAAGCCCAAAGTCAAGCCAACTTTCATAGCTAAAGCAGGACTAGAGAAAAGTCATGGTCTCCCACTTTCTAGCCTACTATCCTGAACCACTAGACCAAACTGCCTCTCAAACCACTTTGTTAGAACCAAACCTTTCGATTCCTCCTTTTCCTGCTGTTGCCGTCACATAATTTTATTCTAAATTGCTCCTCCCTCATTTCTTCCTTTTTGCTTTTCCCTTTGTTGCGGGTCTCTTGGACCCAAGTATCATATCACAGTATAATTTACTTTGGCAGACAAGTCACTCACAAACGTAGTAAATGAAATATTCATATGCACGAGCTTCCTCTTTCCCTTTCTTCCTAGGCTGATCATTAACGTAAATGGATTTATGGCACAATCCGAGAAATCAGAAATATTCAGGATTGGAGAAAAGGTGGGTTTCAAAAATTTTACGATCTATTCTGTGGGCGTCACCTATTTTGTGGGCGTGGCCTGGTGGTCATGTGACTGGGTGGGTATGGCCAACTTGATGTCACTCACCATGGATTAGGTAAAATGTGGTGAAGCTCACTTAACAATGCTCTTGCTTTGCAACCAACATTTTGGACTCAATTGTAGTCATAAATAAAGGACTATCTCTGCCTTCCTCTACATGGCAGCCTTGTCCTAGTAAACTCCTCCTCCTTTCTGGCAATTTTCCTCTCTGTTAGAGGCACCAAAAATAATCCAGACAATGTAAGGTTTCCTGCTCCAGCAGGGGGGTGGACTAGATGACTTCCGAGGTGGTCAAATTGCTGTGCTGTTTTTCTTTCTTTCTGCTAACAATGAAACCTGCCTAAGGCACATTCCTGATAGAGATAATGAGCCTATAGAAAGTTTGGCTCCATTCACAAGCAGGGAATCATCCAAAGCCTTCCGAACAACTTTTTAATTTAAAGCTTCAATTTAAAGTTTGCAGCATTAACACTTGTGGACTTCAGCATTAACACTTGTGGACTTCAGCTCCAAGAATTCCATAGTCAGGCATGCTCAGTTCTGATTTAAAGCGACAGCATTTGTTTTTCTCCTTTGTTGAATCTCCCGGCTAAAAGTTAACTTTCCTTCTTTCTTTCTTTTTTCTTTTTCTTTCTCCCTCCCTCCCTCCTTCCCCCCCCCTCTCTCACACACAAACACAGGATTGGATCTCTCCCAATGGCTTGAAAGCAGCTCCTATGCACCCCCCATTCCCCCACTACCTTCCCCAAACACGTCCCCCATTGCAAATGCAGCATGCTGTTCAGGTGGGAAATGCCTGGAATGCAATAAAGCCCACACATTCACCTCTTGCTGGCAGGCTGGGGTGACAGGAGAGACAGAGAAGCTGGAGGGGAGCCGACCAGAGCCCTCCGAAAGAATGGGGCTGAGGGAAAGTGTGTGTGCTACAGCATGCCCCTTTCCTGGCTTCCCTCCTCCTGTGGTCTCCTCAGTGCTCGCTCATGCTCCCCCTCCCCAGTCTAGTTTGATTGCAGGTGGAGCCACATCGTCTTTTTCAAGCCTGCAGTCAGTGAAGCTGGGCTGGCTTTTTGCATAGCTTTATCCACACAGCTGGATAAAGCTATGCAAAAAGTCAGCCCTCACCGGTGCCCAGCTTCACTGACTGCAAGTTTGCAAAATGAGCTTCTGCCTGCATCAAACTACACTAGGGAGGGAGAGAGAATGAGCGAGCCAGAGCCCTTCACTCCAGCCTTTGCCTAAAGCCCGGCATCTCACCAGGAGGATGAAGTTTGAATTCCTTCCCCCCCCTCCGACCTTCGTGCACCTTTTCCAGCTGCTTCAGAAAGGGCTTCAACTCTGTTCTTGTCCTCTAAAGAAGCCTCGCGCTCACTTCCTTCTCTTTGAGAAGTGCCTTGCAAACGGGTGCAGGCCAGGGGACCATACTGGTACGGGGGCATGGTCATGCCATCACACTACGGGTACGCAAATGTATGTCTACATTTGCAAACCCTCAGCCCACAGCAAATTACCTTGTCCCCACTCCTGAACTGGGTTCCACCCGGTATAGGCATACAGGGAGCTGGGTTGGAGACAAGGTAATTTGCAAATGTAGACATACGATCCTTGGGGATCGGTCCATGGTCTTAATAAGCCTGCTCTGACCCAGCTCCCCAAACACAACCAACCTTCTGAAGTGAACTCAAAGATTCCTTTAATTTGGAGTGCCGGCAGCTCCGGCAAAAACGTTTCTCTCTCACCACAGGCTAACAAGTCCGTCTGGCCAGAAGATGAATCGTTGTCTGCCACATTTATTTATTTCTGTCCCCTGCCTTTTACCTCCAGAACTAGGGTGGGGATTCAGTAGCAGCTGTGGCTCTTCCATCCCAAGGACCGGCTATAGATTTCCACTGCTCTCCTCTCCTCTGCCTTCTACGCATCCATGCATCAGGCACTGGGCCCAGCTGTTCCTCCTCTTCCTCATCAGCCACCTCCAGACCTTGGGACTGTTGACTCTCCATCTGAGGACTGTCGAACAGCCAGACTCCGCCTCTTACTCTCTCTCTCTCTCTGCCAGCTCCGTTCCCTCTTCCCCCTCAGAGCTCTCAGGTTGCCTTGATGCTGCCCTGACTCCCATGCCACATCCTCCTCTGATTCGGTTGCTGGGGGCGCTGGCAGCCAACAGACCATAGCAAAACCTACTTGCATTCAATAAGGCAAATTCCTCTTGGTTCCCCTGGACAGAGGTCACTCCAGCGTCTCTTTCCATTGTGAATCCAGCTAGACATACCGTAGTCCAGCGATTGTTTTTTATATCTTTCAGCCACCCAGTCCCTAAGCATCTTTGGAAACATTGTGGAATCAAACCTTTTGCGTTGATGGACAAGTGCTGACCGTTTCTTTTATCTCCCTGTCTGGTTGAGTACAGTTGAAGGACTTGAAGGGTATCTTTAAGAAGAATGACCCATCACGCCCCCTGTGGTTCACTTACCGGCATGCGCCTGTCCTTATCCTGGGAGGGATCCCCGACAAGAAGATCGTCCTCATCTCAAACACGAACTTTGATACGTTTCACCCCATAGAGGTAAACGGGGTAAATGGGGTGAAAAAAAATAACTACGGGTAGTCCTCGACTTACAACAGTTCATCCAGAGACCATTCTGAGTTACAACATTACTAAGAGCCATGCTGGGGCGGTGGTTAGAATGCAGTATTGCAGGCTAAATTCTGCTGCCTGCAGTTGAAGAGTTCGAACTGGCTCAAGGTTGACTCAGCCTTCCATCCTTCCCAGGTGGGTCAAATGAGGACCCAGATTGTTGGGGCAAAAATGCTGACTCTGTAAAACCGCTTAGAGAGGGCTGTTAAAGCCCTGCGAAGCAGTATGTAAGTTCTATTGCTATTGCTGAAAAAAGTCACTTATAGCCATTTTTCACACTTGCCTCCATTGGCAACATCACGTAAATCAAAATTCAGTTGACTCACATTTATGACAGTTGCAGTGTCCCAGGGGGTCACACGATCCCCTTTTGCGACCTCTTGACCAGCAAAATCCACGGGGAAGCCAGATGTCCTGAACAACCATGCAACCACCTTAACGTCTACTCTGATCCACTTAACAACTGTGGCAAAGAAAGGTCATAAAATGGGGGCAAAGCTCACTTAACCAACATCTCGCTTAGCCACAGAGATTTCGGCCTCCTTTGTAAGTCGAGGACTACCCTGTGTATAAAGGCTGCTGCCCTTGGGGAAGGCTGTCTCCCCTCAGCTGAGACAGCTTTGGCTTTTGTCTCCTCTGCTCCAGGTCGCCATTGACAGCTGCTGGATTGGCTCCCTTTCCTGCCCGCAGGCAAAATTCTCCTCCTCCATTGTAGACACCATCGCTACCGAAAGCACGCTCTTCATCCGGCAAAACCAACTGGTCTATTACTTTACAGGGCATTATTCACTTTTGCACCTAGAAGCCAAAGGATCTGGTATGTGTGCCTAAAAGGAAAAACCCACAAAAATGCTCCTGCGCCTCCACCCCTATCCCACCGCGATGCTCCCAGGAGCATGGCTTCACCAGGAAGGTCTATAATCCGTAGAAAAAATCAAAGCTTTATGCCAGAGTCAACTCAACCCACTGGATTCCTCGCGTCCCTGCATTACTCCGTGAATTATTAAGATCCCAGAGATTGAATGATCTATAATTACACGTGGAAATGTGATTCATTAGAGTAACTCCTCTGGAATCCCATGCGTGTTTGTGTGTGTGTGTGTTGTCAATAGCCGTGATGGTGCATTTCACATGGCTTTCCAGCCCTCTCTAATCAGTTTACAGAGTCAGCCTATTGCCCCCCAACAATCTGGGTCCTCATTTGACCCACCTCGGAAGGATGGAAGGCTGAATTGATCTTGTGCCGGTCAGGATCGAACTCCTGGCAGTCGGCAAAGTGAGCCTGCAATACTGCATTCTAACCCGTGTGCCACCATGGCCGTTCTGCACCTTTGGGGCAATTCTTTCAATGGTGCACTCACCCATCGGCCACTGCCCTTGAGTCCATCCCCCTGACCGCCGATCCTTCTCTTCGTCTCTTTTCGAAGGTAGCCGGAAGTTGCAAGAGGTTTATGGGCAGAATGCCAGGATCTTATAACCCTCTGTTCTTTCTCCCTCTGTTGCCCCTTTAGAGCTGTGGACCCGGATCTTGAACAACGTCTGCGTGAGGAAGCTGCTTCCTGTCTTTTTCCATCACAGTAACACCGAATTCGTGATCGCCCTCAGTGGTGGTTCCCAGGAAGGGGAATTCTTCCTTATAAGCTGCAAAGGTATCAGAAGTGTGTAGGGATTCTCCGTCATCCAGCTCACGGTTGTCCCAAAGTTGCTTTTTCAGGAGGCAACTGGATTTTCTGGGTTTTGTTTCTTTTGAAGACTTTTCGCTTCTCATACCAGAAGCTTCTTCAGCTCTGACCGGATGGTGGGGAATGGGAAGGATTGATGCTCCTTGCAGACAGCTGGTCATTTGCATCCTTTTGAGAGGGTCGTTGAGGCCACTTGGAGGCTTGTCTGTGTCCTCAAGGTCAACCGAGTGGTGCTCCTGGTTCTTGTAGTCTGCAATTTCTTTCTCTGGAAATCCATTCCAAGGGTCTTCATCCCAAATTGTATAGCTAAAAGTCTGCAGAGATTCCCAGTCCTCCAGGTCATGGTTGGGCCAAAGGTGCTTTTTTCAGGAGGCAACTGTCTGCAAGGAATATACATCCTCCCATTCCCCAACATCCGGTCAGAGCTGAGAAACGTCTTCCAAAGAAAAAACAAGGAAGTCCAGCTGCCTCCTGAAAAAGCACCTTTGGGGTAGTGTATTCGACTCCGATGAGAATGAACTGGGTCCCACCTGAGAGATGCTACTCTTCCATCCTCTCGTATAGCTAGTCCTCGGCTTATGACCACAATTGAGCCCAGCATTCCTGTGGCTGAGCGAGACGTTTGTTAAGTGAGTTTTGGCCCGTTTTTATGCCCAATTCCCTTGCCCTGGTTGTTCAATTAGTAACAAAGTTCTTAAGCCCATCTGGCCTTCCCCGTGGAATTTGCTGACCAGAAGGTCGCAAAAGGGGATCACGTGACCTTGGGACACGGTGACCCTCCTAAATACGAACCATCTGAATTTTGAACGCGAGAGCGCTGCGAGGGTTGTTAAGAGTGAAAAGCTGGTCCGAAGTCACTTTTTTCCCCCAGCGCCGTGGAAAAATGGTCGAACGGTCACTTAAGTGAACGGTTGTAAGTCGAGGACCACCACCTGTAAAATAACATTGCAGCATTTTGACAGGTGTGAGACCCTGCCCAGGAAAGGAAGAACTCTTTTTCTTCTGTTGTTTTTTTTAGATGGGATTGTGAAGGCGAGTGCCTCCCTAAAAGAAAAGAGGAGGACTGTATGCTTTCAAATATTCCGTAAGTCCTTTTCTATGTTGAAAAGTTGCTTTTCCTTTCCCCTCCATGTCAGCGTTCCGAGTAACACACCCATTGAAAGCAGAACTCCGAGGCAGGTAGATTCCTCAAAGATACATCCTGTCGGCACAGCCGGTGAAAACCAACTCTACGTTCCCACAGTTTTCACCTCATTTTCACACACACCCCTCCCAGGTGTCACCCGTCAGATTGTCCAATGAATACAGCCAGTGAGCTCCTCCTTCACCATCCACCTATTACGATGACCTTGGTTCCCACAGGAAAACTTTCTGTTTTGACTTGTTAGCAGGGCTCTCTACTTCCCTCCCCCTCCCTTCCCTCCCTCCGGCTTCGTGTCAACTATGAGGCAGCACAAGATGGCCTCAGCCAGCTTTGCTTCAGAGTTGACTCACTGGGTAGTTTCTGTAGGCTTCAGCTGCTGTGGAGATTTGGGAAAAAGGTGGACGGCACTTTGGGATGGGCGCATCCAGCACACTTCCATGCATCCCTCCAAATTTAGACCTCTCTTTTTCTTTTCTCCAGATGCTCCGTGTAACATTTCATGGGTCTCGATGATAGACCAAAACATGTTCTATTTGCTGGTGACTCACATTTCCAGAAGGAAATCTTACATTATTTCATACGACAGAGGTAATAATGCTCGTGTCCTTTTCCAAGGGACTCCTTGACCACAATGGAGGGGGAAATTGCTGCCGCTGAGCAACGCATTTGTGAAGTTGAGCTTGGCCGCATTTGATGGCCTCCCTTGCCACGCTTGTCAAGTGAATCACCGCACCTTAACTTAGTAACAGGCTGGTGAAGTGAATCTGGCTTCCCCTGTTCATCTTGCTTGTCAGAAGATCGCAAAAGGGGATCGCATAACCCCAGGATTATGACGGCTACTGTCATAATTACGAGCCATGTTACTTTTGATCACGTGACCACAGGGAGGCTGTAAAAGTCGTAAGGGTGAGAAGGAAGTGTCATAAATCACTTCTTTCAGTGCCGTTATAACTTCAGATGGGCACTAAACGAACTGTTGTTAAGTCGGGGACTTAGCTTATTTTCTGAGTATAAGATGCAACTTTTTCATCCCTAAAAGAGGGTGAAGATTTGGGCGTGACTTATACACTGAATGTAGCCCCACCCACTCACCGGCCCCAACCCTTTGGCCTCTTCCTCCCAGCAATTTACCTGTGGGCATCCCTGTGGGCCAGATCTAAGCACCCCGCAGGCCGGATCCGGTTTCTGGGCCTTGAGTTTGACACCCCTGCTTTCAACTGTTTGTGTTCACACACTCACCTTTGTTTCCTTTTCTGTTTCCAGAGCAGGAACACTTTGAAAAACTATATGAAATCCCTACCCGTGTCCCTGAGGGTAAGAAGCACACTCTTCCCTGGTTTATGAAACTCACTTGGTCCTTGGGAGGGGGAGGAGGTCTAAACATCTGGCTGCCTCTGTGACAAAACAGCATGATACTCATTTATCATACCGTCATGCCGCCCGACTCTCAATAACTGGGCAGCTCAGAAGAATGAAATGGCAACACAAACAAGAGGGAGATGAGAAAAACCTCTTTCACAAGAAAGAAAGAAAAACAACAGAGCGGGAGAAGAAGAAGGGAGGGGGCGTCTCCCTCCCCTTTTCAATGGCCTGGGAGAAGAACCAGGACTTCACTGCTTTTCCAGACAATAGCAGAATGGAGGCCAACCGGCTCTTAGGGGGAAACGTTGTTCCAGAGGGAAGGGGTTGCAACAGAAAAGGTGGGTGTTGCTTAATGCAGGGCTTCCCAACTTTGGCAACTTTAGGACGCATGGATTCAACTCCCAGAATTCCTCTGCCAGCCGTGCTGTTAGCCTGTTTGTCTGAGTTTTGTAACAGCAAACAACAGCCTCATCAAGGGTCACCATCAAGACACTGACAGGGCAAACCATTAGTATGTAAAAAAGAGAGCAAACCACACTTCCTCCTTGCACTGATGATACTTAGTTGGGTGATGGAAATGTCTGCAAGAAAACAGCCAAGCTCAGAGGGCACTAAGGACCTTACTCTCCTCCTCCTTCTCTTCCTCCTCTTCTTGTTCTTCTTCTCTTGTCGTCGTCCCCTTCCTCCTCCTCCTCCTCCTCCTCCTCCTCCTCCTCCTCCTCCTCCTCCAACAACAACAACAACAACAACAACAACAACAAACCCCACTCCCTTCCAGCACTGCTATTGTTGCCCAGTTGGGTGATGAAATGTCTGCAAGAAAACAGCCAAGCTCAGAGGGCACTAAGGACCTTATTCTCCTCCTCCTCTTCTTGTTCTTCTCTCCTCCTCCTCCTCCTCCTCCTCCTCCTCCTCCTCCTCCTCCTCCTCCTCCTCCTCCTCCTCCTCCTCCTCCTCCTCCTCCTCCTCCTCCTCCAACAACAAACCCCACTCCCTTCCAGCATTGCTATTGTTGCCCAGTTGGGTGATGAAATGTCTGCAAGAAAACAGCCAAGCTCAGAGGGCTCTAAGAACATTCCCCCTCCGCCCCAAGTTCTCTCCAATTGGTAATTTATCCTTGTTCCTTTCTACCTTGTGTTTCTGCTGAGTCTGTTGTTCAGGAGCTGTCCTATCCTCTGAATTTCAGGGGGACTTGAGGTTCAGAACGGCAGCCTTCAAAGAAAGGTCCTCAGATAAACGGGGGCACAAAACAAAGGAAGAAGAGATGCTTCTTCCCTCCTTCTCTCCCTTCCTCTCTTTTGTAGTCTTCCTGCAGCTGCCACTGAAACCTTTTCTTTTGACAGTTCTCTTTTCTTCCCCACAGCCTCTGATAAAGGGTTTGTGATGCTCCTGGGCACCGAGGAATACACAAATAAAACTCTGATCCCGCGAGGCCTGGCTTACAACCCCTTCAGCAAGGCTTTTTATGTTTGGGGGAACGTGATCTTGGTAAGGTAAGCGCGTCCTTCCCAGGCTGAACTGCCATAGAGTCCAAGGGGGTCATTTAGCCAAGTAAAACAAACAGGAATAAAAAATGAGAAGGACGAGGCAGCTTAGTCTCTCCAACACAGTCCTTTCAGCAGCTCCCAGAAGGTTCCACACCCATTGGCACGATTCAAGCATAGAGAAAACCTCCAGGTGACCTCAGAGACTCTCAGAGAGAGCGCTAAGGACCAGAGGACTGCAAGGAATTTAAATCCTTTCATCCCACACCATTTCAGTCAGAACTGAAGAAGCTGCTTAGACGAGAAGAGGAACGTCTTCCAGGAGAAACAAAGAAAGCCCAGTTGCCTTTTGAAAAAGCCCCTTTGGGACGAGGACAAGACATTTCAGTTATTTATTCATCAGACTTTACCCGAGCTTTATTACTTTTGTTACAAATAACACAAAGCGGCAAACATACCTCATATTTCGTCCTCCTGTTTTCCCCTGAGAGGTGATTGGGCTGAGAGAGAGCGTTTGGCTCAGTGATGGGATTCAATTTTTTTTTACTACCGGTTCTGTGGGCTTGGCTTGATGAGTGTGACTTGGTGGGCGTGGCAAGGAAAGGATACTGTAAAATCTCCATTCCCTCCCCACTCCAGGGAAAGGATACTATAAAATCTCCATTCCCTCCCCACTCCAGGGAAAGGATATTGTAAAATCTCCATTCCCTCCCCACTCCAGGGAAAGGATACTACAAATCTCCATTCCCTCCCCACTCCAGGGAAAGGATACTATAAAATCTCCATTCCCTCTCACTCTAGGGGAAGGATACTATAAAATCTCCATTCCCTCCCCACTCCAGGGAAAGGATACTGCAAAATCTCCATTCCCTCCCCACTCCAGGGGAAGGATACTGTAAAATCCCCATTCCCTCCCCACTCCAGGGGAAGCATACTGCAAAATCTCCATTCCCTCCCCACTCCAGGGAAAGGATTCTATAAAATCTCCATTCCCTCTCACTCTAGGGGAAGGATACTATAAAATCTCCATTCCCTCCCCACTCCAGGGGAAGCATACTGCAAAATCTCCAGTCCCTCCCCACTCCAGGGGAAGGATACTATAAAATCTCCATTCCCTCCCCACTCCAAGGGAAGCATACTGCAAAATCTCCATTCCCTCCCCACTCCAGGGAAAGGATACTGTAAAATCTCCATTCCCTCCCCACTCCAAGGGAAGCATACTGCAAAATCTCCAGTCCCTCCCCACTCCAGGGGAAGGATACTGTAAAATCTCCATTCCCTCCCCACTCCAGGGGAAGCATACTGCAAAATCTCCAGTCCCTCCCCACTCCAGGGGAAGGATACTATAAAATCTCCATTCCCTCCCCACTCCAAGGGAAGCATACTGCAAAATCTCCATTCCCTCCCCACTCCAGGGAAAGGATACTGTAAAATCTCCATTCCCTCCCCACTCCAAGGGAAGCATACTGCAAAATCTCCAGTCCCTCCCCACTCCAGGGGAAGGATACTGTAAAATCTCCATTCCCTCCCCATTCCAGGGGAAGCATACTGCAAAATCTCCATTCCCTCCCCACTCCAGGGGGAAGGATACTGTAAAATCCCCATTCCCTCCCGATCAGCTGGGATTTGTGAGGCAGAGAATAGGTGAGGGAGGAGCCAGTCAGAGGTGGCATTTACCGGTTGTTCAAACTACTCAAAATTTCTGCTACCGGTTCTCCAGAACTGGTCAGCACCTGCTGAATTTCACCCCTGATTTGGCTCAAAGTCGGCGTTTATATCAAAAGCAGGGCTAGAAGTCCCTGACTCCTAGTGATTGACCCAAAGGCCCCCAGGCGACTGTCATCTCTAAGGCCAGACAAGAACTGGAACTAGAACTCCCAGGCTCCTGATTTCTAGGCCTTAATCAAACTGGCTCTCCAAATTGAAGTGGGCCCACTACTCAACCTAACAACAGCATTTTTCTCTTTTCTTGCTTTGCTTTCCAGCCACGATATGGTGAATTTCATCTACCTTTCCAATTTCCCGAGTGCTTCTCCCATCAAGGATTTTGTCCTCTCTTTTACTGGGCCTTTTGCCGTTATGACAGAGTCAGAGGAGGTAACGCCTTTATATTCCTCAGGAATCCAAGGGATAAGAAAGGCTGTGGGAAGCGAGTGATCCCTGTCCATTTTCCCTACTTTCTGTTGTACTCTTCAGAGGTAGTCCTCGACTTACAACAGTTCATTTAGTGACCGTTCAAAGTGACAACGGCCCTGAAAAGTTTGGACAACCATTTGTCTGAAGTGGTGTAGGGTTTCCTGCCTAAGCAGGGGTTGGACTGGAAGACCTCCATGGTCCTTTCTAACTCTGGTGTTCTATTCCATTTCTATTCCTATTCCTATTGTATTGTATTGTATTTTGTATTCTTTTGTCTATTCTATATCTTCTCTATTCTATGCTCTCTATTCTATTCTATATATTCTATATTCTATTTTATATATTCTATTCTATATATTATTCTATATATTCTATTCTATTCCTATTCCTATTGTATTGTATTGTATTTTAGATTCTAGTGTCTATTCTATATCTTCTCTATTCTATGCTCTATATTCTATATATTCTATATTCTATTTTATATATTCTACATATTTTTCTATTCTATTTCATTCCACCCCATCCCCTATCCTGCCCAACCCTACCTGCATGCAATGTAGTTTTGCACGAAACAAGCCCCCCCTTTCTCCCCCTCCTTCTTCTCATCGCAGTTGTGGGTGTCGAAAGAAAACAGCGACAAGTTTAAAAAGGTTTTCCCTTCAGATGCCTGGCATAAGTTGAGTGCTTTCCAAAGGATGAGAGGGGCCTTAAGACATTCCACAACATCCGAAGATGCCATCACCAGCGTGTACTACGATCCAACTGGCTTGCAAGCGGTGGGTGAGATGGGCCAAGGGAGCTCCATGGATGTTTCATGCAAGCAAAGGGGTCTGGCAAGATCCTTATGGATTTGAACAAGGATCTTGAGGGATTTGCTTATTTATTTATTTGCATTCTATTGCCTATCTCATGGATGGGACACCGCGTAGCTTGCTACCCTACCTGTTTATTATCACAGGTAGTCCTCGACTTATGACCGCAATGGAGCCCCAAATTTCTCTTGTGAAACCAGACATTTGTTAAGCGAGTTATGCCCCATTTTATGACCTTCCTTGCCCCGGGTGTCAAGAGAATTGCTTGTTAAAAGTTAGTAGCCCTGTTGTTAAGTGAATCAGGGTTCCCCATTGACTTGGCTCATCAGAAGATCGTGACGCATGACCCTGCCCTCCCGTCATAAATATGAGTCGGTTGCCCAAACATCTGAATTTTGATCACCTGATGCGGCAAAGGTCATAACTCTGGAAACGGTTGCAAGTCAGTTTTTCAGTGCCATTGTAACTTTGAACGGTCACTAAAGTGACTGTTGTAAATCGGGGACTACCTGCGTTCTTTTTTTTAATTAAAAGTTTAAAAAGCTTTTACAAATATTTACCTCCCTCACCCCACCCGAACCCATCGGATACATACAAGCCAATTTTTTGGGTCTAAATGCCATCTATAAAACATCTTGTAGAAATTCTCCCTCAAATTTTGGGCTTGCGTAAATTTTACATTTCTTACCCATATCTTTTCCCATGTATCCATCATTATTGGTTCTTCAAAATTTTGTGCCCACTTTATCATACAGTCTTTAACTAATTCTGTTTCAGAATCCATTTCTATCAATATATTATATAACCTTTTTATATGCATTTGACTTTGATCCCTAATTTGTTTTATTAGATTGTCCTCATTTTGCATAATACCAATTTTCTGATCTTTTTTCCATCTGGCCTGTAACTGTCCATACTGAAACCATGTTTGGATTACCTTTTCTTCTTTTAGTACATTTAATACACCTCCTTCTATAGTAAGAAGCTGTCTGTATGTAATTACATCCTGTTTTTGTGCTATGCTTATATTCTCTATTGCATGTCTGGGAATTGCCCACATAGGTATCTTATCATTTAATTTATGTTGTTATTTTTTCCAGACATGCAATAAAGCATTCCTTAAAATATGACTTTTGAAAGTCTTGTCCACCTTCTTGTCGTATATCAAATAAGCATGCCAACTGTATACCAAATCATGCCCTTCGATATTCAGTATTCTATCCTCTGTTGAATTAATCCAATCACTAATTATTGATAAAACTACTGCTTCGTAGTATAGTTTTAAATTTGGCATTTTCAAGCCTCCTCTTTCACGTACATCTTGCATTATTTTAAGTTTTATTCTAGGTTTCTTCCCTGCCCAAACGAATTTATTAATACGCTTCTGCCATTCAAGCAAGTTTGCATTTTTTTAAAGTATTGGTATCATTTGAAAAAGAAATAAAAACTTAGGCAAAACATTCATTTTTACTGCTGCTATCCTTCCCAACAAAGACAATTGTGGTTTTTCCCAATTTTTCATCTCTACCTGTATTCTGTGCCATAATGGTTCATAATTATACTTACATAATTTCCCATTTGAAGTTGTAATATAAACTCCTAAATATTTAACCTTTTTAACTATCTCACATCCTGTTATTCTTTCTAATTCTTCCCTTTGGTTAGTGTTCATATTTTTAACTAACATCTTTGTTTTCCCTAGATTTATTTCAAACCCAGATACTTGACCATATTGATTAATCATGTTCATTAAGACCTTAGTAGATTTCCCTGGTTGGGTTAAAGTTACACCCAAGTCGTCCGCAAATGCTCGTAAACTATATTCGTGATGCCTAATCTTAATTCCCTGTAAATCAGCTGACCCCCGTATTTTATTCAGCAATAGCTCCAGGGTTATAATAAACAATAATGGCAATAGGGGGCATCTCTGTCTTGTACCTTTCTCAATTTTAAAAGATTCTGTTAAGCTTCCATTAACTATAATTTGTGCTGTTTGTTCCTGGTATATTGCGTTGATAGATTGTAAAAAATACTCTCCAATTTGCATCTTTTGCATTATTTTCATTAGAAATTGCCAATTCACTCGATCAAATGCTTTATCTGCGTCCAGAAATATAAGCGCTGCAGGGACTTGGTTATTCTTTCCCACATATTCCCATATATTAACAATTTGTCTTACATTACTTCTCATTTGTCTCCCTTGTATGAAACCAGGTTGATGATTGTGAATCAGTTGCTGTGTAGCTAACATCAACCTGTTTGCTAATATTTTGGCAAAAATTTTGTAATCGGTGTTGAGTAATGATATAGGCCTATAATTTTTTGGCTGGCTAAGATCTTGATCTTCTTTGGGAATCAAGGATATAAAAGCTGTTCTCCAAGATGGAGGTACCTTTCCTTCCATTTGGATTCTGTTAAATAATTCCTTAAGGGGTTCTACCATTTCTAATTGTAAATTTTTATAGTAAACCGCTGTCAAGCCATCTGTGGCAGGTGCTTTCTGAGCCTTTAACTGTTTAATTACCTGGAGGATTTCCCCTGAAGTTATTGGTTGGTTCAATCTCTCCCTTTGCTCATCTTTAACTATAGGTATTTTTTCTTTGTCCAAGTATCTATCTATATCTAAGCCTTGTATTTTATCAACCGTGTACAGTCCTGTGTAAAATTCTAAGAAGGCCTTTTGGATCATATCCTGTTGATAAACTTCTTTACCTTTATAATATATTTTTTGTATAGTACGACATTTTTGTTTCTTCCTCGTCATGTATGCTAACCATCTGCCTGGTTTATTTGCATTGCAAAAGTATTATGTTTAGCATATAACAAATTAGTAGCCACCTGATCTGACATCAACATATTAAATTGCGCTCGTAATAGGGTAATTGCCTCTTTGTCTTCTTGTCACCTGGGTTGGATATTAACTCCTGCTCTTTCTTCTTTATCTCTTCCTCTAGTTCCTTTCTTTTTTCCCCCTGTCTACGTCTATGTAACTTATTTAAATGTATTAGGACTCCTCTCATGTAAGCTTTGCTTGCATCCCAAACCATTTCCATAGATGTACCCTTGTTTGTATTAAAAACAAAATATTCTCTCAGCAATTTTTTACATTCATTGACATTTTTCTCATATCTAAATAAATTTTAATTTAACCTCCAACACCTTCTAGATTCCTTCCCATATTCCAATTCCATCCAGACCGGGTTGTGATCTGTTAAGTCTCTAGAACAGTGGTAGTCAACCTGGTCCCTACCACCCACTAGTGGGCGTTCCAGCTTTCATGGTGGGCGGTACGGGTTTTGTCCGATATTGAAGCACTTTCCTTTTTAAAATTTAATTGACTTCCCTACTTTATAAATCACCATTACTGTGGAACCGGTGGGCGGTTAGAAAATTTTACTACTAACAGAGATACAAAAGTGGGCGATAGGTATAAAAAGGTTGACTACCCCTGCTCTAGAACATATCTTCGTCTTCTTTACCTTGGAAAGCAAATCATTTGTAGTTAATATAAAATCAATCCTGGAAAAAGCTTGATGTCTATCAGAAAAGAATGTAAAGTCCTGTTCTTTAACATTTCTTTCTCGCCAGATATATCTTAGCTCCAAATCAGCCATCATATCAAAAAAAGACAGGTAATTTCTCTCGTGTTTTGATATTTTGCAAAAGACCCTTCTTATCTTTCTTGATATCCATAACTCCATTCCAGTCACCCATTAGTATGCAGGATCTATAATCCCATTGTATTAATTTGGTATGGAGCATCTTGTAGAATTTTTCTTGTTGTTGATTAGGGGCATATACGCCCATTAAGAGTATCTTTTTCCCTTCTAATAATAGTCCCATTGCAATATATCTTCCTTGAGAGTCTGCTTCAATTAGTTCAGCCTTCATGTCCTTTCTTAGGTATATAACTATACCATTTTTTCTCTCTTGCGGCGTTGTTCGCCACACTGGTGGGCTGCTCATGTGTCCTTGCCTAATCAAAAGGAAAACACCAGACGAAATTCCTTGGGATGAGCAAAAGCTTCGAAGGATCCTCGAAGGGCTCTTTTATTAGAAAAAGTTAGTTACAGCGTCATAATCACACATGGCACAAGTAAGCTAATGAAAAGTTCACAGCATTCCAGAAATAAACCAATAGAAAGTCACATCATGGCAAAGGGTGGGCAAAGGGGGGCAAAAGGGGGAACAGAAGATTACAAGCTGCATGGCATTGGGAGGGGGAGAGAGGGAACAGAAAGCTATAGCACAGCATAGGGGGGGAGGAAGGGCATGTGTGGGAGTAGGCTCACACAGTTCTTGTTACAAAAGGCTGCATAGTGAGTTATGACCGTTAGGCAATGTTTTTGCATCCCTGTGTATGTGTGTTTCAGACAGCCGAAGCTGTCCTGCACGCAAACATCCAGAATGAATTCCAACATCTCCTCTGTTTTTGTTTTAAAAAGCAGCGTCTCCCTCTTCATCGCTGGGCATGCGGAAGGGATCTTTCCCCATGAAAGGGGTTGACTGTTCATGTAACTCCATGTGGTTGACAATGTGAATTTTCTTCTGTGGAGCCAAGCTAGAGAGTATATTCTTGCACATTGCAAATAAAGAGGGTACACATTGAATACAGCAGCACAACAGTATCAGCAAAGCAACAAGGGTTATAATGGTCTTGACAGTATTTCCCAACCAGCTAAAATTAGGTAGCCAAGAGGTCAGCCAATCCCACAAGGAGTCCGAGGCCTTATATGTCTGTCTAACTGTTTGAACAATATCATGTAATTTTTCCACACTGGTTTCAATTTCTCCAGACTGGTTCAAATAATGACAACAGGTAGCATTCAACCAAACACATAGGCCTCCTTCCTTGCTTAACAAGTAATCCAAAGCTAATCTATGTTGAGTTAAAATTCCAGCTAAAGAGTCAACTTCTGCCTGCAGGGCTTGTAGCCCAAATATCGTGGTGTTAGCTAGGGTTTCCATTTGAGCAGATAAGATACGCAGTTGTTTAATGTTCCATGCGACACCCAAGAGTGGTAGGGCTATAGCAATAAATCTTTCACCTTCTGTCAGATAGGTATTGTCAGGATCATAACCTAAAGCTGGATTGATTGCTTTCTTTTGTCTGGCCCACCCAAATTGTTTCTCCCAGGCACTATCGGGTTGAGACATGGGATGTGCTGAGATTCCGGCAGGTGCCAGAGTTCCAATAGTGCAAGTACCATTCCATACAGGGGGCAACACCTTCCCAGCCCAATGACCACAAAGCCAGTACAGGCCAGGTGGTAACCCATACAAATAATACCCATGATGGCCCCAGATTTGTTCCTGTACTCTGTTAAAGGCAACCATCCCTCTCCTGTTAGAGAATAAATCTATGACTATACTATCTTCTTTTCTACACTTAAAATGCTCAGGTAATGATAAGTGTGAACAATCGTAGCCAGTTTCTGTAATTTTGAAAGTAGCATTGCAGTGGGGATAATCCCCAACAGAAAAGCGGGGCAAAGGGATTTGCTTGGTGATACCACCAATAGTTACTGCTTCATAACCTTCATGCGAGACATTCCACCATGTAATGCAGATGGGGGCAAGAGGGGGTAAAACCCGATGTGTCAAAATATACTGGGCAGAATCGTAGATAGTATGTGCACGATTACTTTTTGTGGAATATAGTACAGTAACATTCCAGCCTGTGAGGTTTAAAGTTCCAGAGGCTAGAATGGGCCAGCCCTGCATGTTAGAGGCAGGGCCGTGCGTACAAACCCAGCAATCAGACAGATTGTTAATACGGGTAAGGTTATGTATAAGAAGATGAAACTCATTTACATGCCAATCCATTGTGCGTTTGGGCCGATGATGTGGGGTGGAGACATCCTTTGCCCCAGCAGGAACTGCCTGACATTCCCCAACCCAGATAAGCAAAAACAAAATGTCCATCAATAAAGCAAAGATAATCATGTGATGTGAAAATGGTCTGCAGTCCAAAGGCTTGGAAACTTCCTCCGGGGGAGTGGAGGGTGAAGGGTGCTCTGCCCTGTTCTCCAGGTCAGAGACAGAGACAGCCTCAAGCTGTGGTTCCTGCTGGTTGGTCATGGTCAGGCGGCTTCTGTGTTTGTGTAGGTGGTTGTATAGGTGGTTTGGGCAAATATGGTCTTACGTGCCGTCCTGGGATCCAAAGAACCTTGTCTTTCAGTTGGATGGCAGCATAGCCCCTTCCCCAGGTAATCAGGTCAGCAGGTCCTCGCCACGTCAGGTCAGGCAAGCAGCGATAGTAGACAGGTGGTCGAAGAGTGTCAGCAGAAGGTGGAGCTGCGAAATGACGAGTTGCTGCTGAGGAAGGTGGCTGACCGGTGAGATTTAAAAAGTTTAATGTATAGAGACAAAGATTAAGAATGTTTTGCAAAGCTGGGAGGCTAGGGGGCGCTTTCCCCTGTGTTTCAATGTAGCGATCAAGGGCATGCTTAAGAGTCTGATTAGCGCGCTCAACCATTGCCTGTCCTTGGCTGTTATATGGAATGCCGAATTTGTGCACAATGTCCCATTGGTTGCAAAAAGCAGCAAAGGCCATTGTCTGTTTTTATCTCTTTTGGGCGTCCCAGCGATGCGAAGGTTCGAATGCAGTGGTTGATAACATGTTTTGTGGCTTCTCCCCTTTGTGGGGTAGCAAACAAGAAGCCAGAGAATGTATCTATGATTACATGTAGATACTTCCAAGGAGCAAAGGATGGATATTGAGTCACACATCCATTTGCCAAATTTGGCAACATTCTGTCCCTCTGGGATTAACTCCCATAGGGAGGGAATGAGCTTGTTGACTACAATTTGGGCATTGTTGAATGATTGCAGATGCCCCCGCTGACGTAAGGCCAAATTGTTTTATGAGCGCTTTTTTGTTCTGATGAAAGTAAGAATGGCTTTCCCATGGTGTGATAGCAGAAATTAACTTTTGCAAAAATAAGAAAAGTGAGAGTAATTGTGGTTCCAATGAGGGAGAAAGATAGGCCTCATAGATTGATTTCACAATCTGAGTTACATAGAGGCTATCCAAAATCAAGTTAAAGGGTTTATTTGGAAAAGTGGAAAAAGCCAAAATAGAGGCAGCAAGCTCCGCACGCTGAGCGGAAGTCTGCGGGGGGGGGGGGGTAATTTTTGTACACCACCGACCATTCTCCTGCCAGGCACAAGCACCATAGGTTTTGCTTCCGTCAGCAAAAATAGTCATGGCCTGAGGAAGTGGGAGGGGGGAATATGGAGTGTGCCATTGCAAGGTAACAGTTTTCAAAAGAGCCAATCTAGGGTCGGGGGGTGCATGGGCTGGAGAATTTTATTAACAGCCCTCAAATCATGCAAAAAACGCCATTTACCAGATTTCTTTTTTATAACAAACACAGGAGTGTTATAGGGACTCAGGAAGGGCTCACTGTGTCCTTTTTGTAACTGTTCCTGCGTTTTTTGTTCTGAGAACAAACACTGGGGTATTGTAAGGGCTGTGGGATATCTCTTTCCTCTTCCTCTCTTCTCTCTCTGTCTCTCTCATCCTCTATCTCTTTGTCTCTGTTCACTTTCTTTCTTTCTTCTTTCTGTCTCTTTCACTCTTTTTCTTTCTTCCTCTCTTCCACTCTTTCACCACTTTCTCTTTACTCTCTACTGCCCAACCTGTCCCCATACTTATCTTTGATTAATCATGTTTGCAATAATTTACCTACTTTCCTAATTTCCTTACTGGAGC
Organism: Thamnophis sirtalis; assembly: GCF_051295495.1. Classification (NCBI taxonomy): domain Eukaryota; kingdom Metazoa; phylum Chordata; class Lepidosauria; order Squamata; family Natricidae; genus Thamnophis; species Thamnophis sirtalis. The sequence goes on from NW_028261393.1 coordinate 3,113,916, forward strand.
CCTCGCTCCCTCAAACACACACACACACACACACACACACACACACACACACACATGCACAAAACCATTTTTCTCCATTCCAATTCAGATCCTATGAATCAATTGCTCTGTGAAACATCTGTGAAAAAAATTCAGGTGCTCAGGCATGAAAATGTCATCAAAGCAACAGAAAAGAAATCAGAAGAGTCAGTAAGAAAGGGAGTAGCAAGAACTCCTTGAGACATGAAATCACGATGAGGAAAGACTAAAAGAGGCATCGTAGGGGGTAATGAAAGAGAGGTAGCCGGAATCACCGGAAGAAAATAGGAAGAGCCAGGCAGATTCACTTGCCAAGAGATTGAAATAAGAAGGAAGATAAGAAGCAGCCTTTTGTGTGGGGGTCAGGTTGGAAAGCAGGCAAAAGCGTCCTTTAAAGGAATGTAATGCTGAGGAGCTTCAAAGGCTGAGGGTGACAAAGGCATGCATACAAGGGAAGAGAAAGCTTTGGATTCAGAGTGTGAATTTAGTGAAAAGGTTTCCAAATATGGCGGGGGGGTGTCTGGTCCCCCCATCACGGCTTGTTCATGAACTTTTAAACATTCCATGACGATCCGCCAAGTGGAAAGTATTTTCCCTGGTGCCCTTGGAGGGTCATGGAAATACTTCCCTAATTTTTCCCAAGTGGCTATTCGAATTGAGCCCTTATCAGGATATGTGGGACAATTTTGATAAATATACCTGAGAAGGTCAGTAAGGTCTTTTTTCGAAGGGATGGGGAGAAAGTTCCCATTGTTTTTTAAGATTAATATTGAGGTTTTGGCCAATTCTCTAAGTTCTTGGAGGTGCGCAACCTGAGGCTTAGAGAATTCTGCCCCCATAACTCACGATTGGGAGGATGCTCCGTCTGCAACGGCCGGTCCTGGTATGCAAGGGGCGTTCCTTCGCCGGTAAGCAATGGGGGTGCCAAATGAGACGACGTGCTTGATCAGCAAGATCACGTCGGGGGTCACCAGTTGCGGCGTTGTTCGCCACACTGGTGGGCTGCTCATGTGTCCTTGCCTAATCAAAAGGAAAACACCAGACGAAATTCCTTGGGATGAGCAAAAGCTTCGAAGGATCCTCGAAGGGCTCTTTTATTAGAAAAAGTTAGTTACAGCGTCATAATCACACATGGCACAAGTAAGCTAATGAAAAGTTCACAGCATTCCAGAAATAAACCAATAGAAAGTCACATCATGGCAAAGGGTGGGCAAAGGGGGGCAAAAGGGGGAACAGAAGATTACAAGCTGCATGGCATTGGGAGGGGGAGAGAGGGAACAGAAAGCTATAGCACAGCATAGGGGGGGAGGAAGGGCATGTTGTGGGAGTAGGCTCACACAGTTCTTGTTACAAAAGGCTGCATAGTGAGTTATGACCATTAGGCAATGTTTTTGCATCCCTGTGTATGTGTGTTTCAGACAGCCGAAGCTGTCCTGCACGCAAACATCCAGAATGAATTCCAACACTCTCTGAGGCGGAGGCCACGAAATGTTGTCCAAGTCTTGCATTCATCAAATATTTCTGGTCATTTGTGTTTCTTGCAGGCAAATTACATCATTTTTGAATTGTTTCAAGTAATGGTTTATTTTTTTCCTTTTCTGTGGTGAGTTTAAGCCATTGACATTCCAAGTTAAAAATTTAATTGTCATTTTTAGCTCCCTGGAAATCCTGTAATTTGGTTTTAGGCCTGGATCCTCCCACCGCTTCTGAGCTAATATTTATGGCTTCTTGAGCCGTTGTCTGGGCTTGTTGCTGGGCTTTAGTTCTTTGCTTCTTTAGTTCTTGTTCCTTATGTCTGGTGGCCGCTCGGGTTTTTCTTTGCTCCTTGGTTCCTTCTAAGTCCACCAGAGGATTCCGAACTTGGGCCACCTCCAATGATCCTTGAGTATCTCGCTGTCTGGTCTCTCCTTCTTGCTCCCTTTCTCTAGATCCTGGGGGTGAAGGATGTCCAGCCTTTAGTACATTGTTGTAAAAATCTCTGGCCTTCCAAACTGAGTTAAGACAATGTCTTTGTCCTAGGTAGTTGACCACTAATCTGGCTGGAGCTTCCCATCTGTATTGTAACTGACGGTTTTTAAGTTCGTCCACTAGGAATGCATAATCTCAGCATTTTGGGTGGGATTTCCTTCAAAACGATCACCTCCTGGCACGCAATCCGCAACTTGGTTTTATAGGACTCTTGTAGTATCAGGTTCCTCATATCCCTTGTGGCAAAATACACTACAATGTCTCTTGGGAGTTGTTTCTGTCTGGCAATCCATGAATTAACGCGGTATATTTTGTCTATTTGCCAGTCATAGTCCCTTCTTGGTTGACCTACTAATTGATCAAAGGCTTCTGAAAGAATCTCCTTCAGGTTTTCTTGATTATTCTCTTTAAGGACTCTTATTCTCAGAGCGAATTCCATCTGCCTATATTGTAGCATTGTGATTTCATTATCTGCATCGTGAACCTTGTTTTGGACTTCAACCATTTTATTTGCTAAATTAATATTAGACTCATTAACTTCTTCCACTTTTTCATCCAATAAGGATACGTAGCCAGATAAACATTTAAAGGCTTCCACAATATCTTCTCTGATCTCTTGGTTACGAATCTGAATTAACTCTTTAATCTCTAAAATCTCCTCCGAGACCTTCTTAAAGGCAGCAGCAACCTTTTCCTATATTTTAAGTTCTAAAGCAGCTGCATGGTCTTTTAGGGCGTCATTTAAAACTTTTTGCAGCACTTCTTGGGTTAAGGCTTCTCCGGCAGGGGGAGGAAGGGGGAGGGGTGTAGTAATGACTGTAATTTATTTGTCCGGGCTGGAGAGCTACCAGCACTTTTAGAGGCCATTGTTGTTTTAACTTGTTTTGAAGCCAAATCTTCAGTTAAGCTTATGTTCCACAAAATTATTCTTCCACTGTTTTAAATAATTTTAATATCTGTAGTAGTTTGTAAGATTACAATTCAGCCTCGCCTTCAAGACACCGGCGCCATTTTATCTTCTGTCTCGTTAGTTTTAATAGAAGGAATTTTTAGAAAATGGAGTTAAAGTTTATATATACATACAGTTGTAAATTCTCTGGTATCTGCTCTGCCTGCTTTGGGCTCAGATATAAATCAAACGTTGAACAGGGATGATCGTGAGCCTTGGTTTCTGCAGAAAAGCAGAATGAGTTCCGGGCACGGAGTTCGCCGAGTTGCAAGGGGGCTCACACCTTCCACACCCCAGAATTATCTCCCCAAGCTCAGCAGCTCTCATGTTTCCTCTTCGCCCGAGGAAAGGGTTATCAATCTGTCGGACAGCTGATATACGCTGTCCAAACAGTGTAACACGATCTCGGGGAAGGAGCTACTTCAAAGAGCAGCTTCTTCAAGCTACACGGGCACCAGAAGTCTGACTACCTGCTTTCTTAAGAACCAAAAGCATAATGAACAAAAATAAATAATTGAAATCAGAAGGAAAGCAGAAATTCCCAGCGTAAAGTCCTCCAGCCTTTTTAAAAAAAAACAAAAACAAAAAACCTTGCCATGAGAGAAATATAAGAAGTTGATGAACACAGTTGGGATACCAATTTCTGTTGCTAAGCAAGGCAGTTGTTAAGCAAGTCACACCTGATTCTATGACCTTTTTTGCCATGATTGTTAAGCAGATCACTGAGTTGTTCACTAATCCACACAAATCGGCTGGGAAAGCCACAAGTGGCGATCACATGGACCCTGGGTTGTAAATATATGTGACGGCTAACCCTCCAAATTTTGATCATGTGACTGTGGGGAATGATGTGACGGTCCTTAAGTGCGAGGACCGATCCTAAGCCCCTCTCTGCAGTCCCATTGTAATTTAGAATGGTTGCTCAACACAAAAAAAAGCTCTTAAGCCAAGTAATGGCAGAAGTGAGGTGAAGATCATGAGGTCACCTTTGCATCTGTTATTTGTTAAATCACGGGTCCATTTTTCTCGGCTTTTTCCTTTTGGGCAGCTGATTTATGTGAAGGATGAGCATGGCAAAGAAAAATTCATGAAGAGGACTTTCCCTGTAGATACTGTCGTGGCCTACGATCTCTTGATCAGCACACGTCACAAAAAGATGACCGTCAAGTGAGTAGACCACCAACGGCTCTGCGTTTCCCCAGTGTCCGCTAGGTCGTAGTGTCTTGTCAATGGAAGGGAGAAGAAAGGCTTCCCTTCAATCCTGGCCTGGCTACCGGTTCTGTGGGCGTGGCTTTGTGGATGTGGCAGGGGAAGGTTACTGCAAAATACCCCTTTTCCACCCGATCAGCTGGGACTCGGGAGGCAGAGAATAGAAGGGGGTGGGGCCAACCAGAGGTGGCATTTACTGGTTCTAAGAACTACTCAAAATTTCTGCTACTGGTTCTCCAGAACTCGTCAGAACCTGCTGAATACCACCTCTGCTGGCTTATCTTTCTTTGACCGCTTCCTGATCTCCTCCCTCCATTTGCCCTTCTCAACAAGTTCAGTTGACTATTCGATTTCATCTAGAGCGGGCCACGTGCCCCCCCCCCTTGAGAAATCAGGGCCTTCCTCAGAAAAACATATGAGGGAAGTCAGTGAATGGGGGTTGAGTGTGGTAATAGATCTTCTTCTTCATCCCATTGCATTTGGGTCCCTTCGGTGTTAGGGTGGTAGCTGGTATCTCCAGCTTGAGGTGAAGGGAGGGAGGTGTGAAGAGGGAATTGAGTTTAGAATCCTTGCAGGCTAGAAAGCGGTGCAGGCCTGACCTCGCCTGGAGTTCCTGAAGCCGTCCGTTCCCAAGCGAATGCTATCAGTCTGGTGTCAGTCTTGTAAATAGGCATTGCAGCTTTGATCAACTCAAGGTGTGGGCCTGGTTCCTTGTTCCTAGGGAGGAAATGAGGATGCCCAGTATTCTACTTATAGGGTTTCTTTGACCTTGGGTGGGCCTGAGGGAGAGCAGGATGGGCTCAAGGTCACCGAGCTGGCTTTCGGGCCTAAGTCAGCACTAGAACTCGCTGTCTCCTGGTGAGTGGCCTAAAGCCACCCAGATGGTTTTCATGGCAAAGGCAGAACTTGAACTCACTGTCTCCTGGTGATTGGCCTAACATTACCCAGCCTTTTATGGCAAAGACTGGACTAGACCCACAGGTGAACATCCAGCCCATTCAGGTGCAGAGTTCAAGCTAATTACTCTATTATGTTCTGCCTATAATACAGGAATTCTCCAGATTGGCAGCCTTCTCGTTGGAACAAAGAGATAAAGCCCCAAGGAACTCCCTTAGGTTGGGCTCAGCTCTAGTACTTTTGTGGTTTCCCAGTGACTCTAGACTAGCTGCACACTTGATCCCTCCTCCTTCTCCCTGCCAGTCCCACAATAGCAATCCCATTAGGAAGGCCTGGAAAACGGGGCATCCTGTGTTCTCTGTTCCAGGGGGAAAAACTACATCCGATTCACCCATCTCTGCCCCTTCGCTACATTGCATGTGTTGGATGTGCCGCAGCCACAGCTCTACTCCCGAGTGGAGCATTACTGGGCTACGCCCCCAGACGTCATGGAAAAATCCGGATTCCATGAGGCTAAGTCGCTCAACGTCTACCAGGGCCTGGTCTACCAGTTGCTTCAGCTGCATTCATCGTATCACAGAGTAAGAACCGGTTCTGTTTTTTTCTGGGCACAAAAAGGGCAGCCCATGGCATGCCCTACAGCAGGGGTGTTAAACTCGATTTCATGGAGGGCGTGGCCAGCTTGACCTCACTTGTGTCGGGGACGCCTGTGGTGCCTGAGGGCTCTGCTAGCGGAAACGGGGTCCCAGGCACCGATTCAGCTGCGATGGCCTCCTGCATCCCTCTGCCAGCGAAAATGGAGCTTGGGAGAGACGCATGCAGCCCTCCCGAGCTCTGTTTTTGCTGGCAGAGGCACTGCGGACCGGTCCTTTGCTGTTTCCAGGGCAGCCCTGTGGGCCAGATTAAGCACCCCATGGGTCAGATCCGTGCCCCGGGCCTTGAGTTTGATACCCCTAACCCTATAAGCTAACTTCAGAAGCTTTTGGGGGAAAGTCACGTAACGTCTCCAGAAACAGGGATCTGTCCCAGTTGACAACTGACGAGGTAAAAAAAAAAAAAAATAGGGAGAGAATGTGTGTGTGTATATGTGTGTAAAATACAGGTGGCCTTTGACTTTCAACTACAATTGAGCCCAACATTCCTGTTATTAAGTGAGACACTGATGAAGTGAGTTTTTGCGTCTATTTTACCACCTTGTTTGCCACAGTAGTTAAGCGAATCTCTGTGGTTGTTGTTAGTCACCTGGCTGTTAAGTGAATCTGGCTTCCGCATGGACTTGGCGCTTGTCACAAGATCACAAAGGGAATCACACGATCCCCGGGAGACTGACATTGTCATAAATATCTGTTACCACATGACTCTGGGGATGTTGTAAGTGTGAAAAAGGATTGTGAGTCACTGTTTTCAAGGCCGGTGTAACTTCGCAGACGGTCACTGAATGAACCGTTGTGAGTCGAGGCCCACCTGCGTTCGATTGTGGCATTGAAAGAAACAAAAAGAATTAAAAAATGATTGTGGGGGAAGAAAAGGCCCTTCAAACATAAATCCCTGGTAATATATGTCATCGACATAACAATAATAGATGCTAAGTTGAAATATATGAAGTGTTATGTTGGAGGTTCATTTCTTCGTGTAATCTTGTCTTCCCAGCCGTACGCAGACCCCGTCCATGACCCCACTTGGCGCTGGTGGAAGAACCAGAAAGAAGAAGCCGTAAGGAGAAAAACAACAACCCCTGAGTGTTATTTTCTCAGCCCTCGCACTACTTTATCCCCTTTCCAAGCCTGGCAAAATTATGAAAAAAACAGTCAAACATGCCACCAAAGGGCAGTTCTGGGTTGGGTTACATGGGAGGCCGCCAAATTCTCCCGTTCTCAAAATGTGCTTCATGAATGCAACAGAAAGTCAACATGAACCATAAAATCAACCCTTCTGGAACTTACTTGTTGGTTTCTCCCTCCCTCCCTCTCCCTCCCCCCCCCTTCCAGGAATATTTTGACTACAAGGCAAGAAACTGGGAATCATTGGGAGGGATCTTCATCGACATGGCCAACTACGCCAAAATTTACAACTTGATGGCAAATAACCATCTGACCACAGATCTCTATCTGGACAAGAATACAGCCTACTCTTTTAAAGTGTTAATGACCATCAGAACAGCGAAAGGGAGCAGTAAGGAAAGATGGCTGATTGGGGGAGCATGCCTCCCTCCCTCCCTCCCTCCCTTCCAGGGCTGGGATCCTACCAGTTTAACAATTGGTTCGCTGAGCGCATGCTTCGCCCATGCACGGAGTTTACAGAAAACTCACCATCCGCATTAATGCTGGTGAGGAAAACAGCTGAGGTGCAGCAATCCACTCTGCTGCGCCGATCAGCTGGGCTTCGGAAAAGGAAATACAGGTGAATATTGCACAGGAGCAGGTGGGTGGGCCCACTTCAAAGTTGGAGCAAACCAGTTCGCTCCCAGCTGATAATTGGAGCCACCAGTATGCCCGAATCAGTAGAACTGGTAGAATCCCACCCCTGCTCCCTTCCCTCCTTCCCTCCCTCCTCTCCCTCATTCAATTTATAGGAATTCCCGTCTCAAATTCCTGACTCTGGGCAGCTAACAAGTCTTAAAACAAGATTCAAAAACAACAACTACTATTACAGTTAGTATGTTCCAAGAAGGCAATTTGTGTTTTAACCATGCTGTGATGTTGAATTCATTACCTTTATTTATACTTAGCTGGATCTACTAGCTGCTTAGATCTACTAACTGTATAGCTAGATCCACAGAGAGGAGGGGGTCAAGCTATTTTTCCAAGGCACCTTTGAAGGCCAGACAAGTAACAATGGATGGAAACTGACCCAGGAGAGATTCAACCTGGAAATGAGGAGGAATTTTCTGACAGGGAGAACAATCAACCCATGGAACAGAAGTTGCCTTCAAAAGTTGTGGGAGATTCATCCCTGGAGGCTTTCAAGAAGAGATTGGAGTGCCATTTGTCAGAAACGGTGTAGGGTCTGTTTGGGTGGGGGTTGGACTAGATGACCTAGAAGGTCCCTTCCAACTGTTAACCTGTAATGTATGGATTGTGCAAATCTTGGTTATTTTCACCTTGGTTAATTGCAATAGGGGAATGTGTATGTCTGTATCTCTGCAACTGTCATAAATATGAGTCAGTTGCCAAGCAACTGAATTTTGATCACGTGACTTTGGAACCGGCAGCAACCCAGGCCTGCCACCCATCTTCAGCTGTTGTGCTCTTTTGCCTCCAGTGGGAGAAACAGCCGAAGAAAATTCCCTCGACTACATCTGGCTGGCTGTTACTATGGCCCATCCCCAGTATGTCAAGGCAGAACTGCAGAGGCAAGAACTCATCAGCCGAGGCTCGGTGTTATATCGGGTAAGACCCAGATGATAATTGATTCTATGGACACGTGACTCTTCCTTGCAGGGTTAGCACTAGCACTGTGTTCTGACCCAGCTTCCCGAACATCAGAAAACCTCTGAAGTTAAATCAGTGGTTCCTCTATTAGGAGTGCCAGCAGCCCCAGCAGACTAACAAGTCTCTCCGTCCAGAAGATGAATAGTGGCCTGTCACATCTATTCATCTCCGCCCCCTGCCTTTTATCCTCAGAGCCAGGGTAGAGCTTCACTAAGAGCAGTGGTTCCTCCGTCCCAAGGACCGGCCCATAGTTTTCCACTGCTCTCCTCTCCTCTGCCTTCTGCGCATCCATGCGTCAGGCACTGGACCCAGCTGTTCCTCCTCTTCTTCATCAGTCACCTCCAGACCTGGGGGATGTTATTGCGGGTTGGGTGCACATGCGATTTGCGCGCACACACTCTCTGCGTACATGCACAGTTGCCTGTAAATAGGTTTGTGCATGTGCAGAACATTAAAAATGTCCCCAAAACCATAGCGCGGCAACCGGGGAACCGATTCAGGGGCATGTCGAGCCTGCCGTCTCTATCCGTTCGGCAACCCAGTGGCAATTTCCACTCCTGATTCACGCAAAGCAGTGCGAACCGGTAGCAACCCACCTCTGATCTGACTTCTCCCCACCCCCAATAGGTAACCATTAAAGACAGTGGGAATTACCCAAGGCAGCAACTCAGCGGGCGGCGCCTTCTGAAAAGCTCAGCTGACTTAAAGGTGAGGCTTCATCAGCAGTTCTGGATATCCATGGATCTCTGCTCTGGTCTTAGTTGATTGATTGATTGGCTTGAGTGATTGCCCTCACCTTTGTCACTTTATAAGGAACTCACGAGGGCGAACATTCCTTGTACTCCTTCCTCCTCTTATTTTCCCCATAGCAACTAGCCTGGGAGGTGGGTGGGGATGAGGAAAAGTGACTGGGCCAAAGTCACCCAGCCGGTGTTCATGTCTAAGGCAGCTCTAGAACTCATAGTCTCCTAGTGATTGGGGCAGAGTTATTCAACTGGCTTCCATGCCTAAAGTGGGACTAGAATTCAGTGTCTCCTGGCGGCCCAAGTCACCCAGCTGGCTTTCATGCCTAAGGTGGGACTACAACTCCCAGTCCCCTGGTGATTGGTCCAATGTCAACCAGCTGGCTTTCATGCCTAAGGCAAAACTAGAGCTCCCAGCCGCCAGCTTCTAACCTAGTGCCACAATCAGGAGACCAAGCTTGGTCCCTCTAAATCTCTCACCATTTTCTTTTCACCTCTGGCCAAGCGTTTCCTGTTCTGTCTTAATTGTTAGCTGGTGAAACTGCTCTTTCTACTTCCTTCCTCTGAGGGATCCATGAATCTTTTGTCCACTTTTCTCAGGTGGTCCATTCGGATATGGCCTGTTATCGTCATGGAAGCTTGTCCCCGCACTTGCTGGTAATCTGAATTCCTCAGGAAGGCAATTTCTTCCCAGTTTCTTTTCCTTCCAACAGACAAACAGCAGGGGGACCACACAGAACGACTGGCTTATTTTAAACAACAATGGATATCAACACACGTGGCGTAAGACACAGAATAAAGCCAGTAATAAAATGGGTACAAGATCTTCAAGACTTCCTCCTTAGAATGTCTTCCATTAGAGCAGGGGTGTCCAAACTGAGCCACTTTAAGACTTGTGGACTTAATAACTCCCAGAATGTTCTGGCTGGGGAATTCTTGAAGTCCACAAGTGTTAAAGTTGCCAGGTTTAGGCACCCCTGCCATAGGGGCAATGGTTTTTTTTAAAAATGGCCGTGTTTATACCTCAATGTGAAAGAGAAGGGATGTATAAATCCACTTCTTTGTTGGCCCCCAGGGTTCTAAAACATTCTTGATTCTTATCGGATGCCCCCCAGGCAAGAGATTGGCGTTTGACATCACTTACACACAGAATTACACCACGGAGAAGAACAAGCACTACTTTGACTGTGTTGAACCAGATCCAGAAATGCCCTGTTTTTTCTTCAGCGATGGTAAATGACTTTGCATCTCCCCCCCACCTCCTCTTCACAAACCCCACTCCCTTCTAGCACTGATAACGTTACCTAGTTGGGTAATGAAACGTCTGCAGGAAAACTCCCAAGCTCAGACAGCACCAAGGATCCCACAGTCTTCCTCCTCCTCCTCCTCCTCCTCCTTTTCCTCCTCTTTTTCTCCCCCCCTTCTCTGACTCCTTTTCCTTCTGTCCTTCTCCGTCCTCTTTCTTTCCCCCTTCTCCTTTTCCTTCTGTTCGTCCCCTCTCCCCACCCTTCCTCCTCCTTTTCACCTCCTCTTTTTCTTCATTATCATCACTTCCATCATTGCCAATAACAGAGACAACCATATTTCCATACCATTCCTGGAAAGTACCATCATTCAGGGAATCCAGGTTAGGGGCCAACGTAGTTAGGACAGAGCCTCTCTGCATTTGTCTAGGTGGGCGTGTCTGAGGCCGCCCTGTGCCTACTCCTGAGTAACTCAGAAGGCAGGAGAGGCAAAAAAAAAAAAACCAAACCCGTGCGAATCCAGTTCCCCCGGAGTCAGCTTCAAGGATGGGTGTTGGATTTGAGTCAGCCACCTGCTGGAAACCTTTCGAGAGACAGCCTGGGAACCCCAGCGCGTTCCCCGCCGTGTTCCCATCTACTCCCGTTTGTGAGCTGGGAGCAAGGCACTTGCTTGTTTCCCTTGCAGTCTTCTACCCGTTCTTCTTGATCCAAGACATGGTGACCGGAGAGTCGGGGCGGTTCCAGGGCAGGTAAGAGAGGTGGGGACGGGCCTCAGGCCTTGCAGAGTTGGGACCTGGGGTTGGGGTGGGGAATGGGGCCTTGCCTTTGGGGCAGTGGGGAAATTCAAACATTTTCCCTACCGGTTTTGTGGGCGTGGCTTGGTGGCCATGTGACCAGGTGGGCGTGGCTGCACAACTGACTCATACACAATGTGAAAAGCAGCTGGACTTTGCACCAAATGGCCCCTGCAACAAGCCTCACAGACAATCAGGCACAGCTGATCGTGAGAACTTAAAAAAAAAACTTTTTAAAGCATTTTTAAACTACCACTTCGAGCGAACCGGCCTGAACCGGTAGCATTTCACCCCTGCTTTGGGGTCTTGGCAATAAGAGGTAGAAGAGGAAGAAAACTGGTTCAGGGAAGCTCCTACATCAGCACCAGAAAGGCTGGCTGGTTCTCTCTCTTTCTCTCTCTCCCTCCCTCCTTCCCCCCCCCCCTCTGTCTATGTGTGTGTGAGAGAGAGGGAGAGGGGGGGGGAGTGGTGGCAGGTTTGATCAGCCTGATAGTGAATCTTTGCCTAGCGCTAGCTGGGGAATTCTGGGAATGGAAGTCCACCCACGTTAACATTGCCGAGGTTGAGGCAGCGTTAGAAAATCAGCTTTGGCAATCAATTGGTGGCTTTTTAGTTCCTGCTATCTAAAATGGGGGGGGGGGAGGCCCAAAAAGAGAGGTGTGGCTTTTTCTCAACTGTGCAAATCGTATTTAACCGAAAGGGGGGGATTGTGTAAGTTGGCTACATAACAACGATGTGATTGTGACATCACATAACAATAAGTGAGAAGAATCAGACTTCTAAAGTTGTGGGGTGTTTCATCGCAGGATGTTTTTAAGAAGAGACCGGATGGGCATTGGTCTGGCACGATACAACATGGTTTCCTATTTGAGCCAGGGGGTTGGACTAGAAGACCTCCAGGGTCCCTTCCAGCTCTGTTCTGAATCTGAATCTTCCGTCTTCCTTGTTCTCTTGACAGCTACCTCTTTACCATCATTGGCGGGGGTCCCTTTTCCCAGAGCAACATCAGATACTTCACTCCGGAAGAGATCGTAAAATACAACACTAACAGGTAACTTTTCAGCAGGCTGCTGCCTAGACCCAGTCTGAATTGAACTCACAAACGAACCGGTAACTGATGCTGCTCACCCAAAACATGTGTTATATGTGCAGCCCAGGGGTGGGATTCAAAACTTTTTACTACCGGTTCTGTGGGAGTGGCTTGGTGGGCTGCAAAATCCCCATTTCCTCCTGATCATGGTACATATCAGAGGTGGGTTCCTTCTGGTTTGCACCGGTTTGGTGAAACTGGTAGTGTAAATGGCAACTGGTAGGGATGGCATGCTCGCCACACACCTGAACCAGCTCCCCAGCCACCATGACATCTTTTTTTGACCTTTTTAAATGTTCTGCGCATACGTAGACCTATTTATAGGTAACATTTATAGGCAGACCTATTTATAGGCAAAATTGCGCATGCACTGAACCAGCAGTAATGCCAGCAGAAACTTACCCCTGGAATATATGTTGTCCACTGACAATAAAGAATTATTATTATTATTATTATTATTATTATTATTATTATTATTATTATTATACAATTGTATCACAGCGGCCAGTTGTTTCGCCGGATTTGGCATTGGTTACTAGTCGGGCCCCACCCAGGGGCCTAGGACGTCGTAACGTATTTTCTTAATATGCGTGCAGATCCAAGCAGTGCGGCTTTCTGCATTTGACTGATGGTGATTTTGTCAATTTTTAACTGTTTTAAATGTAATTCCAGTGCTTTTGGAATAGCACCCAGTGTGCCAATTACCACTGGAATTACCACTGCTGGTTTGTGCCATAGTCGTTGAATTTCGATTTTTAAGTCCTGGTATCTTGCGATTTTTTCATGTTCCTTCTCGGCGACCCTGCTATCACCTGGTATTGCGATGTCTATGATTGTGACCTTATTTTTCTCAACCAGTGTGATGTCTGGTGTATTATGCGCCAGTATTTTGTCGGTTTGTATACGGAAATCCCACAAGATCTTGACCATCTGATTTTCTGTGACTTTTTCAGGCTGATGTTCCCACCAGTTTGTTGCTGTTTTAATATTATAATTTTTGCACAAATTCCAATGGATCATTTGTGCTACTGAATTGTGCCGCAATTTATAATCGGTCTGCGCGATTTTTTTACAGCAGCTGAGTATGTGATCAACAGTTTCGTCAGCTTCTTTGCAAAGTCTGCATTTGGCATCATCAGAGGATTTTTCGATTTTGGCCTTAATGGCATTTGTGCGGATAGCTTGTTCTTGCGCAGCCAGGATTAGTGACTCTGTTTCTTTCTTTAATGTACCTGTTTTTAACCATAACCAAGTTTGTTCCCTGTCCACTTTATCTTTTATTTTTTCCAGAAATTGACCATGCAGTGCTTTGTTCTGCCAACTCTCCATTCTTGATTTTATCACATCTTTTCTGTATTCTTGTTTTGTCTGTTGGGCCTTCAGTAGATTTTTGTTCTTTACTTCGATTAATAGATGTTCTTGAGTGTCTTTTAAATAATCAGCCAGTGCATGTTTTTCTTCTTCAACTGTTTGCTTCACTTGTAATAATCCTCTGCCACCTGATTTTCGGGGCAGATATAGTCTATCAGTATCACCACGTGGATGTAAACTGTAGTGCATTGTCATTAGTTTCCTGGTTTTTCGGTCCAAAAGGTCCAAATCAGCTTGTGTCCAGTTAACTATGCCAGCTGTGTATCTTATAACTGGTATTGCCCAGGTATTTATGGCTTTGATTGTATTTCCACCATTCAATTTAGATTTCAAAATTTTCCTAACTCTGTTGGTGTACTCTCGTCTGACAATAGTTTTTACTTCTCCATGCTTGATGTTATCCAACTGCAGAATGCCTAAGTATTTGTAGGCTTCATTTTCTTTGCATTTAATTAGTTGGCCATTGGGCATTTCAACTCCCTCAGATGCAGTGATTTTGCCCCTTTTTATGGATACAGTGGCGCATTTTTCCATGCCAAACTGCATTGAAATATCGGTGCTGAATACTCGGACTGTATTTGTCAATGATTGGATTTCTATTTCTGACTTTCCATAGAGTTTCAAATCATCCATATATAGTAAATGCGAAATTTTTTCAGCTTTTTTGGCTGTTTGGTAGCCTAATTTCATTTTTTTTAAGATTACTGATAGTGGGATCATTGCGATGATGAAGAGAAGAGGTGAAAGTGAATCACCATGGAAAATTCCTCGCTTGATATTAACCATTCCGTAGCTCTCATTCCCTACTGCCAACTCAGTTCTCCATTGTTTCATTGCCTTTTCAGTAAAGGATGTAATATTTTTGCTAATGCCAGTTGTTTCTAAGCATTTTATGATCCAACTATGTGGCAGTGAGTCAAATGCCTTTTTGTAATCAATCCAGACCATATTCAAGTTCGTTTTTCTGTTCTTACAATTTTCTAATATCATTTTATCAATTAGAAGCTGATCTTTTGTGCCCCTGCTCCTTCTTTTGTTGCCTTTTTGCTCTACTGGCAAGATGTTGTTTGTTTCCAAATAATCCATCATGTTATCTGCAATAATGCCTGTGAGTAATTTGAAGGTTGTTGGCAAGCATGTTATTGGTCTATAGTTTTCAGGTGTTGTTCCTTTAGTTGGATCTTTCTGAATCAAGTATGTTTTTCCAGTTGTCAACCATTCATCAATTTGGCCCTTTTGTAAAATTTCATTCAGTTGCCTGGCCAATATTGCATGTAAACTGGTCAGATATTTGAGCCAGAAACCATGTAATTGGTCCTTTCCAGGTGATGTCCAATTCTTTACCTTTTTAACTCGATTTTTGATCATCTCAGTTGTTATTTCTAATACTTGCATTTGTTTGTTGCCAATGCTTTTCTCAAAGTCATGTATCCACTTTGCTTCCTTGTTGTAGTCCTTTGCATTTTCCCACAATTCTTTCCAGAATTCAACTGTGGCCTGCTTTTCTGGTTTTTCACTTTTGGTGTCACCATTCACATTAAGACTTTGATAAAAACGCCGTTGGTCTGATCGAAATTGCTGATTTTGTTTATATTGGATGATTCGTGCCTCATATCTTTCAATTTTTCTAGCTGTTGCTGTTATCTGCTGTTTTACAATCTCTACAGCTTCTTTGATGTTTCTTGTATCCAATCTATATCTTCTGATTAGCCGATTATTATTATTATTATTATTATTATTATTATTATTATTATTATTATATACTTTATTCATTAAACATGAAACTCAGCAACTGAACATTCAAAAATGCACCATAAATACCAGTGACTGGTGCTAATGGTTGATACGGTTTGCTGCCAGCGTCCCAGGTATCAACCAGGAGCTTCTTAAAATATAAGATGTTCCGAGTAGGGCAGTTTTTGGAAGTTCCGCTGGTTTTATTGCAGGAAGCTGCAATTTGTTCATGTATCTTGTAAAACTCTTGGACATCGTGCCAAATGCCCCGATGACCATGGTTACATGCTTCATCCATAGCCATGTAGTTTCGATGGCCAGGTCACGATATTTCATTATTTTTTCTACTTCTTTTTTTTCGACTCTGGCATTATTATTATTAGCTGGGACTCAGGAGGCAGAGAATAGATGGGGGTGGGGCCAGCCAGAGGTGGTATTTGCCGGTTCTCCAAACTACTCAAAATTTCCACTACCGGTTCTCCAGAACCGCTCAGAACCTGCTGAATGCTACCTCTGACACAGCCCCAAACTGGGCACACAGGACTGTGTTCTGCTCCAGCTTCAGCTTCTGAATAATCTTCTAGGGTAGCCCCCTGTAGATCATGTGGCAGTCAGGAATGGAAGATCTGCTACAAAAAAAGTGGGGGGAAAGGGCTCTGGACTCCTGATGTGGACGGTCTTGATCTGTATTTGGCTTCTCTAGTAATTCGTCAGCTTTGATCTGGGCGAGAGCCGACGTAGAAGTGAATGATACCAATGAGGAAGGATTCCCGATTCTCTCTGAATCCAACTCTGGAATTGTGTAAGTTCTACTGTGAAAGATACGCTTGTCGGTTTGGGTTTGCAGATCCGCTTCTAGGCAGGCTCTTCGAATTCTATCCTCCAGTGAAAGAGGCTTGGATATAGTTTGGGGTAGACCAACAACCAAGAAGGAAACACTAGCAACAGCACGTAGACTTATATACCGCTTCACAGGGCTTTCCAGCCCTCTCTAAGTGGTTTACAGAGTCAGCCTCTTGCCCCCCCCAAACAATATAGGTCCTCATTTGACCCACCTCACAAGGATGGACGGCTGAGTCAACCTTGAGCGGGTCAGGATCGAACTGCTGGCAGTGGACAGAGTTAGTCTGCAATGCTGCAGTTTAACTACTGCACACCATGGAAGGGAGGGAGGGAGGAAGGGCTTTACAGCCCTCTCAGCTTAGAGTCAGCCTCTTGCCCCCAACAATCTGGGTCCTCGTCTGACCGACCTCGGAAGGATGGAAGACTGAGTCAACCTTGAATAACAATACCCCAATCAAGAAGCTACCAACTCAGACAAACAATCAAACTCTAAACAACAGCCTAATTAGAGAATCCCACCAACACTGACAGTGCAACCCACTGTTTATAAACAGAGCAAATCCCACTCCCTTCTAGCCCTGATAATATTCCCTAGTCGGGAAATGAAATGTCTGCAAGAAAACAACCAGCTTCTGCCAACCTAGCAGTTCAAAAGCACGTAAAAAATGAAAATAGAAAAATAGGAACCACCTTTGGTGGGAAGGTAACAGCATTTTGTGCCACTTCGGGGTTGAGTCATGCCGGCCACATGACCACGGAGACGTCTTTGGAGAGTGCTGGCTCTTCGGCTTTGAAACTGAGATGAGCATCGCCCCCTAGAGTCAGGGATGACTAGCACATATGTGCAAAGGGAACCTTTACCCTTTTTGGATTTTACACCATCCCAAACCAATCTTAAAAAAAAAACAGGATTCCACCCATAGATATGAAGCATCCCATTGTAGGATCTTGCCTGACACAAAATCTCTTTTTTCCCCCTTTAGGTGGATTTGTCAGAAAAACTCTCCGTGTTACGATATCGTCCCTCAAAGTTTGGCCACTCCCGATTATTTCTTTGTGATCAAAGTATCCAACAGGTACTTGGGATTTTGATGTTGAAACTGATTCCTCTGCCTGTAGTCGGGTGAAATCATGCCAGAATGCACAGGGAGAGCTTTTTCTAAGGGTGGATGTGTCTGTCTGCCTATCTGTGCATATGTGTGTAGTATGTTCTTATTAAATTACTAGCCTGCTGCAAGAGTGAAGCCCATGATCTGGAGACTGTTGGACTAAGACCTTGATTAATTATGTAGAACGGTGTTTCTCAACCTCCGTCATTTTAAGACGGGTGGTGTAGGAGAAGGAGTGGCAGAGGAGCCAGTTTAGAATCCCTACATAGTCACAGATAAACACAGCCCAACCTCCTTTGAATTCAGGTGACCCTTATCCACCCTGTTTCCCTGAAAATAAGACCTCTCCAGATAATAAGCCTGATCAGGCTTTTGAGCGCATGTGCTAAAATAAGCCCTCCCCCAAATATTGCAACACAGCAGCAGCCATGA
This sequence comes from Thamnophis sirtalis, assembly GCF_051295495.1. Taxonomy (NCBI): domain Eukaryota; kingdom Metazoa; phylum Chordata; class Lepidosauria; order Squamata; family Natricidae; genus Thamnophis; species Thamnophis sirtalis. The sequence continues at coordinate 3,131,748 of NW_028261393.1, forward strand.
GGTGACCACGCTCGCCACCACCTGCACCTGAAAAATAATAAGACCTCCCCAAAAATAAGGCCAAGCGCTTATTTCAGGGGTCAAAAGAAAATGAGGCTCTGTCTTATTTTCAGGGAAACATGGTGACTCTGAGCAGGTACTAAAGGTTAGTGGAGAAGATTTCTCTGCTTAGGCATGATTAGCAGTAAATCCCGTTTCCTTGGACCTTTACATGTGGATTCAGTCTTTCGCATCTGACAGGTGGACTTCAGCTCCCCGAAGCTGGGAGCTGAGGTCCAACTTCTTAAAGGCCGAGAAACACAGATGTAGAAACCTAGAAAATGAGAGCCTGCGATGGGATTTAATCACTGTGAGGCGAGGGAAAACTTTTTAAAAAGGACGGTGTCAGGGTTCCAAGTAATACCCCCATAGCAAACAAAATTCTTCCAAGAACAGTTTTATTGGATGTATCACATTGGCACAGACTGGTGAAAACCAACTCTGAATGTTCCCGCGGTTTTCACCTAATTAAAAGAAAGTTTTCTCTCTTCCCCAAACAATCAGTCACATGGTCCAATCAAGGTGGCCTCCAATTGGCTGGTAACTTCACTCCTCCTCTCTCCGAGCACCTGTGGGAATGGCCTTGGTTCCCAGGAGAAAGTATTTTGCTTTGGCTACAAACCCCGGCTATCTCTACTCCCCCCTCCCTATCCCTCAGCTCCAGTGTGGTAATACTGAAGCCTCAAAATGGCCTCGGTCCGGTCAGCTTCAGGTTGAGAGACGGACGCTTTGCTCCCGTGGCCCACCTCTCTCTGTTCTTGTCTGCTTCCACAGGGGGGTCGACCAAACCACCTACTGTGACTATGCCTTGGAGTTCATCGTTCACATCCACGGCCTGCGCCTCAGCCCCCACCGTGCCATGTACATAATGAAGGTAAGACAGCTGGGCTTTGACTAGGTGTCAGGATGCCAAGTAATAGACCCCTAGCTAGCAAAACTCCAAGGCGGGTAGATGCCTCAAAGAAATAGCTTTATTGGATATATCATATTGGCACGGATCTGGTGAAAACCGACTCTGAACGTTGCCGCGGTTTTCACCTACCATAATTTTCAGAGTATAAGACGCACCAAGATTTTGAAGAGGTAATTTTTTTAAAGAAACGTTTTTGCACTCTGCAGGCCTCCCAAACCCTCTGCATGCCTCATTTTTGTTTGTGAAAAACGGGGCATCCAGAGAGTTTGAGAGGCCTGCAAAGTGCTCCTTGGGCGGGAGGGGGGGGGGGGGACCGGAGGGCAAAAACAAGTAAAAAACGGCCCTAACCCTCTGCACGTCCTTTTTTGCAATATGGGCGGAGTTTTGAAAGGCCAAAAATGTTGTATTCAGTGTATAAGACGCACCCAGATTTTCATCCTCTTTTTTGGGGGGAAAGGTGCATCTTATACTCCAAAAAATATGATAATTAAAAGTTTTTCACTTTCTCAAAACAATCAGTCACATGGTCCAATTGGCTACAAAGCCCCAACTGTCTCAAATCCCCCCATCCCTCAGCTCCAGTGTGGCAGCACTGAAGCTCCAAGGTGGCTTCGGCCAGGTCAGCTTCAGGGTTGACACTAGGTTCAGGGGTTGCGTGAAGGGCAACCCTGTTGGGAAGCCTATTCCGCGTGTAAAAGGAAGGGAAAGAGCCAGTGAACTCAGCAGGGAGACTCTTGACAAGTGTCGTGTATCCTCAGCCCCAGAGGCTCCCCGGTGGTTCCCTTCTGGGATCGGGAGGCTAAGGGCTTTAACAACTTGAAGATGTGTGGACTTCAACTCCCAGAATTCCTATGCCGGCATTTCTTTTTTTATTATAAATATTTTTTATTTCTATTTTCATTTTCATAACACACACTCACATGTATACTATACATAGCCCGTATCATATAGTATTAAATAATAATTACATCAGTTCCTCTTGTCAACAATGCCCAGAAAATAGAAACCCATTATAGCTCTTCTGCTCTCCATACACCTCTTTCTTCTACCACCCTCCAACTTTCTATCTTCCCTCCATCATCCTTTCCTACTCTACTTCCCCTCCCTTTCTACTGCTCCCCTCTCTACAATCCACTCCTCCTTATCCTTCTCATCTTCCCCCCTTACCCTCTCTCCTATCCTTCTATTCCCACCTTTCTTCTCCCTTCTGTTTCCCACTCCTCCTCTCATTGGTGTATTTCCGCTACATGTCAATATGCTTAACATATCCTAGTTTTTTAAAAAAATAGTAATAATAATAGTAATGAAAATATAAGAAAAAACAGTATACATGTGGGGTCAAATTACATTAAAATCTAACACGTCTCGTCAAACCTGATATATATCCCTCCTCCCCACCCTCCCCCCCCCCACAACCTTCCCCTCCCCCCCCCCCCCGGCCTTCCCAGAACTCATACACAGTATAGATTTTTAACAAAAACAGTCTAAAATACATTGGAAAAAAGAATAAGAAATTGATTACATCTTTACATTGAACTTAGCTCCTCCTTGCTAAACTAACTTTAAACAATTTAAATCATTCCTGATCTTAAGCATAGGCTATCTGGAATTTCTTAGTCCTGTATTTATTTTGTATATAATCAATCCATTTTTTCCAGTCTCGTTTATATCTCTCATTTGAGTGGTCCTTAAGATATGCAGATATTTTAGCCATCTCGGCTAAATTTGTGACTTTCAATGTCCATTCTTGAATTGTAGGAAACTCTTCCTTCTTCCAGTATTGCGCCACCAACAATCTTGCTGCAGTTATTAAGTGCAAAATCAAGTTAATCTCTACCGCTGTACAGTCAGTAATTATACCTAACAAAAATAACTGAGGAGTAAACTTTATCCTTTTTTAAAGAACATTTTGCATAATCCACCATATTTTTATCCAAAATACCTTAACCTTTTGGCAAGTCCACCATATATGGAAATATGTAGCATCGAGAGAACCACATCTCCAGCATTTGGGTTGTAAATTCGGATACATAGAAGCCAACTTTTTAGGATCTAAATGCCATCTATAGAACATCTTGTAAAAATTTTCTCTCAGGTTTTGGGCTTGTGTAAATTTTACATTTCTTACCCAGATTCTTTCCCATGTATCCAACATTATTGGTTCTTCAATATTTTGAGCCCACTTTATCATACAATCTTTAACTAGTTCTGTTTCTGAATCCATCTGTACTAATACGTTGTATATCCTCTTTATATGCATTAAACTTTGATCTCTTATTTGTTTAAATAAATTATCCTTGACTTGCATGAAACCAATTTTTTGATCTGTTTTCCACCTGGCCTGTAGCTGTCCATACTGGAACCATGTTTGAATTACCTTTTCCTCTTTTAATACATCTAAGGATTTTAGTTGTAATACACCCCTTTCTAGGGTAAGAAGCTGTCTGTAAGTAATTATATCCTGTTTTTGTGCTATATTCATATTTTCTATTGCGTGTCTAGGAATTGCCCACATGGGTATCTTGTCATTTAGTTTGTATTGATATTTTTTCCAAACCCGCAGTAAAGCATTTCTTGAAATATGACTTTTAAAGTTTTTGTCCACTTTTTTGTTGTATAACAGGTAAGCATGCCAGCCATATACCAAATCATACCCCTTGATATTAAGCATCCTATCATTAGTTAAGTCAATCCAATCACTAATTACAGATAATGCTACTGCTTCATAATATAATTTTAGGTTGGGTAATTTCAAACCTCCCCTCTCACGCACATCTTGCATTATTTTTAGCTTTACTCTCGGCTTCTTTCCTGCCCATACAAATTTATTAATACCCTTCTGCCATTCTAGCAGGTTCGCATCTTTTTTAAGTATAGGTAGCATTTGGAAAAGAAATAAAAATTTAGGTAAAATATTCATTTTCACTGCTGCTATTCTTCCCAACAAAGATAACTGCAACTTGTTCCATTTTTTCATCTCTGTTTGTATGCTATGCAAAAGTGGTTGATAATTATACTTATATAATTTCCCATTTGAGGTTGAAATATTAACTCCCAAGTATTTGACCTTCTTAACTGTTTCACATCCTATCATTCCTTCCTTTTGTTTAGTATTCATTTTTATAGCTAGTATTTTTGTTTTCCCTAGATTTATTTTAAAACACTTGACCATATTGGTTAATCGTATTCATTAAAATTATACTAGATTCCTGCGGTTGGTCTAATATTATAACCAAGTCATCCGCAAAAGCACGCACTCTATATTCTTGCTGCCTAATCTTAATTCCCTTTGGACCCTCCAAGCCCCGTATTTTGTTCAGCAGTATTTCCAAAGTTATAATAAACAGTAATGGAGACAAGGGACAACCCTGTCTTGTACCTTTCCCAATTTGAAAAGAGTCTGTTAAACTTCCAGTGACTATAATTTGAGCCGTTTGCTGTTGATATATTGCTTTGATTGATTGTAAGAAACTTTCTCCTATTTGCATTTTTTGCAGTGTTTTCAACAGGAATTGCCAGTTAACTCGATCAAAGGCTTTCTCAGCATCCAGAAATATGAACGTGGCAGGAATTTGATTGTTCTTTCCCAAGTATTCTAGTGCATTAACAATTAATCTTACGTTACTTCTCATTTGTCTCCCTTGAATAAAACCTGTTCGGTCACTGTGAATCAATTGTTGAAGAACCAACATTAACCTATTTGCTAGTATTTTAGTAAATATTTCATAATCTACATTAAGTAATGAGATAGGTCTATAGTTTTTTGGTTGAGTAATATCTTGGTCTTCTTTAGGTATCAGGGATATAAAAGCTGTCTTCCAAGATGGGGGCACCTTACCTTCCGTTTGAATCTTATTAAATAATTCCTTAAGAGGTTCTACCATTTCTAATTGTAGATTTTTATAGTAACCCGCTGTCAAGCCATCTGTACCAGGTGCCTTCCCTGCTTTTAACTGCTTAATTACCTGCAGAATTTTCCCCGAAGTTATTGGTTGATTCAATTTTTGCCTTTGCTCTTCTTTAACTATGGTTATTTTTTCTTTGTCCAAGTATCTCGCTATGTCTAGGCCGTTAATTTTGTCACCCTTATACAGCTCTGTAAAAAATTCCCGGAAGACCTTTTGAATCTCACCCTGCTGGAACACTTCCTTCCCTCTATAGAGCAATTTAGTTATATTTCGAGAATTTTGTTTTTTCCTAATCTGATATGCTAACCATCTGCCAGATTTATTTGCATTACAAAAAGTATTATGTTTTGCGTATAACAAACTAGTAGTTACCTGGTCTGAGATCAACATGTTAAATTGGTCCTTTAATATGGTAATTGCTTCTTTAATCTTTATATCTCCTGGTTTTAAAGTTAACTCTTGCTCTTTCTTCCTGATTTCATCTTCCATTTCTGTTCGTTTTACCACTTGTTTATGTCTATGTAATCTATTTATATTTATCAAAACTCCTCTCATATACGCTTTACTTGCATCCCATACAATTTCCATAGGTGTGCCCTTATTCATATTAAAAACAAAGTATTCTGTTAGCAATTTTTTACATTCATTAATGTATTTTTCATATCTGAATAAATTTTCATTCAATTTCCATGACCTTCTTGCTTGTGTCACCCCTCCAACTCCATCCAAACTGGATTGTGATCTGATAAAACTCTAGCTGAGATCTTTGTCTTCTTCACCCTGGAAAGCAAGTCATTAGTAATTAATATAAAATCGATCCTAGAAAAGGATTGATGTCTATCAGAGAAAAAGGTAAAGTCATGTTCTTCTGCATTTCTTTCTCACCAAATATCTCTCAATTCGAAGTCATCCATCATATCGAAAAAGGACTTAGGTAGTTTTGCTCGCATTTGAGTATTTGGGCGGGAAACCTTCTTATCTTTCTTAGTGTCCATAACACCGTTCCAGTCACCCAGTAGTATGCAAGACCTATAATCCCACTGTACCAATTTGGCATGAAGTTTTCTATAAAATCCATCTTGTTGTTGATTGGGATCATATATTCCCAGTATCAATGTCCTTTTCCCTTCTAATACCAGATCTATTGCAATATATTTTCCGTGGGGATCTGCTTCGATTAATTCAGCTTTCATGTCTTTTCTTAAGTACATAACGATACCATTTTTCTTCTCCATAGCAGAAGCTATAAAGTGTTGACCAAATCTTGTATTAATCAAATATTTTTGATCAGTTGATCTAATATGAGTTTCTTGCAAGCAAATTATATCATTCTTGAACTGTTTAAGATAGTGGAATATTTTCTTTCTCTTCTGTGGAGAGTTCAATCCGTTGACGTTCCATGTTAGAAGCTTAGTTGTCATCTTTGGTTCCCTGAAGCTTTTTTAGAGCCACCTGGATATCCTGGAGTTTAACCTTTGGCCTGGCTCCTCCCACTGCTTCTAAGCTGGTAAATGTAAGATCTTGACCGATGGCAGGTGATTGTTGCTTTTTTAGTTGTTGATCCATTCGTCTGGTAATCACACGGTTTGGTCTTTGTTTCATGGCTCCTTGTGCTTCTAAGAGAGAAAGATGATCCATCCTTGTGGATAATTGTGTAGTTTGCTGTCTATCTTGTCCTTCTTGTTCTCTTTCACTGGGTCCAGATGGTGCGGAATGTCCAGCCTTCAAAATATTATGGTAAAAATCTCGAGCTTTCCATACTGAATTGAGACGATATCTTTGCCCCTCAAAAGTGAGTGCTAGGCCAAATGGTGCATCCCATCTGAACTGTAGCTGACGATTTCTAAACTCTTCAACTAAAAAGGCATAGTCTTTCCTGAATCTTAGCATTTCAGGTGGTATCTCTTTCAGAACAGTCAATTCCTGACCCCCAATTTGAAGCTTGGTTTTATAAGACTCTTGCAATATCATATTCCTCATGTCTCTTCTAGTAAAATATATCACAATGTCCCGTGGAAGCTGCTTCTGCTTCGCCAGCCAAGAATTAGCGCGGTAAACGTTATCAATTTGCCAATCAGAGTTACCCCCTGGTCTTCCCATCAGGCTATCAAAAGCTTCTGAAAGAATCTGTTTCAAGTTTTCCTGCTTGTTTTCACGCAAACCCCTTACTCTTAGTGCAAGTTCCATTTGTCTATACTGTATCATAATAGTTTCTTTTTCAGCATTTTCAACTTTTTGTTGCACCACCCCTGTTTTCGATACCAAATTAATGTTGGCGTCATTAAGATCATCTGTCTTCAATTCCGGAAACATGTTCTGTCAACAAACTAACAATTCCCAGCATATCATCTCTAATCTTTTGAACCCGGGTCTCAAGTTTATCAGACAGATCCTTATGCGCAACGGATATCTCTTCTTTGAGCCCTTCTTTGAGTTTTGTTTCCATCGTAATTGCCTGAGTTTTAAAAGCCTCAACCAGCTCCTTCAGAAAAAATTCTTTCGGTAATGGCTCACCTATAGGGGGAGTAGGAAGCAGTGACTGCAGTTTTGTGCCAGGTGCGGGCGAGGTGCCAGAGCTTTTAGGAGCCGGGGGGGGGGATCTTTTGAGTAGGGTTTTACTTAGAAGCCATTCCAAATTTCTTCTTCAACCAATTAATAAAACTCTGCTGGCCAATTATACAGCAGTAAAGTAAAGTGATAAATCACTCCTTTCCTTTGAAGTTTTAAAACTCCGTAGAAATTCAAAACATAAACAGTGTTACGAAGCATTTTAACTGTCTCTTTAGTGGTTAAGTTATCGGAAGGAGTTCTTGTAAAAATGAAGCTAAGATTTAATACAAACAATTAAAGGTTCACGTGTACCGATCCTGCTCGCCTTGGACTCAGTAAGTCAAATTTTGTTCTGAAGAAGAGTTTGCTTCGCACTGCAAATCGCAGCTGGAATTCCCGGCACGAAGACAATTCTGCCCTCAGCTGGCCTTCACCCCCTCCCAGAAACAAACTGCGAGGGTCGGATGGCACTTTGCTCAGCAGAACGGCTCACCTTATCTTCTTGCCCGAAGAAAAAGGTAAACAAACTGTCAGACGTCTGATGGATTGGTCATCCGACAGATAACGCGACCAGGGATTCGGGAGCTGTAATGAGCAGCTCCCATCAGCAAGCCCCTCCCAGCCCCTATGCCAGCATTTCTGACTAGGGGGATTCTGGGAGTTGAAGTCCAGACATCTTCAAGTTGCCAAGTTTGAGAAGCATTGTCTTAGGGCCTTAGACCATCTTCAGAATGACAACGCTCCTGTTGAGGCCAGTTGGCAGAGCTAGGTTTTCAGGCCCTTTCAGAAGACCGAAAGGGCCTGTCCGGATCTCACCTGGGTGTGTGTGTGTGTGTGTGAAATTATTCTCCCCACCCTAACTAAAACGAAGGCTGAGCATTCCTGGGCCAGCAGGATAAGAAGACAATGACAACGGGGAATGGGTGGGTGGGGTTCTCAGCTGAGGAATTCACGGCCCACCCTTCGCCCTCTCCTCTTTCCTTCTCTCAGATTTCATTTGCTGTTATCATTGGACTGGTCATTCTGTATATCTTCGTTGACACAGTGGCCCCTTGGGTTAAACGATTCTGCAACAGGACGTTAAAGAAGATGGAGGAAGCTATAGCATTTCGGGCTGGTGAGTTTCCAACCAGTGGCCTCTTGGACTGTTTTCTTGACATTTCAACCAAACCTACGGGCAAACTAAAAAGTGACTTTGAGCTTGAAGCCCACTGAGCAGGGGTGAAATTCAGCCAGTTCTGAAATTTTGAGTTGTTTGGAGAACCAGCAAATCCCACCTCTGACTGGCCCCAGGAGTGGAGAGGGAATGGAGATTTTGCAGCATCCTTCCCCTGCCACGCCCACCAAGCCACGCCCACAGAACCACTAGTAAAAAAAAATTGAATTTCATCGCTGAGGCTCCTTAAGGCAGATTTGCCCAGCCAGGGACCTTTGAGAAGGTGGGACCTTTGTCGCCAGAGTCATCTCTGCTTTCTTGGACCTCCTGGCATCTTGCTCAGGGACTCCTAGTGGGCTGCATTTTTCGTGCCCGGGGTACAAGAAGTAAAAATTGCATCTGCTTCTTGCCACATCAGTCTGCTTAGTCGAGGGGTGTCAAACTCAATTTCATTGAGGGCTGCATCAGGGCTGTGGTTAACCTCGGGGAGTGGGGGACAGGTGGGCGCGCTTGACTGGGTGGGTGTGGCCATATTGACGCCACTCCCCAAACTGCTGGCACGTTTCCTCCTCGCATTGGGTAGACTGGACTGAAGCGATGTGTGCCAGCCCCTTACATTTTCCAGGACATCCCCACGGGCCAGATCCAAGCACATCGCAGGCTTGAGTTTGACACCTCTGGCTTAATCTATTCCTGCTGAAGTCTGCAGGATCTCGCCGAGGTTGTGTCTCACCTGCTCTTCTGCCCTGCCATCCTAGAGTTGGGATTTAGGATATTCCGTTACTTCAATCAGGTGCCTTTTCTGCATGAGTTATCGGAGAGGTTTCTAGCAAGAGCAATATCCCTTAGACTTACATACCGCTTCACAGGGCTTTGCAGCCCTCTCTAAGCGGTTTACAGAGTCAACATATTGCCCCCAACAATCTGGGTCCTCATTTGACCCACCTCGGAAGGATGGAAGGCGGAGTCAACCTTGAGCTGGTCAGAATCAAACTGCTGGCAGTCGGCAGTTAGCCTGCAATACTGCATCCTAACCACTGCGCCACCACGACTCTGCCCTGTATGGTCAGACAGAATGGGCACACACGGCTCCTCCTGACTAAAACAATAGCATCTTTGGGGACCCCGCAAAGGTGTCTTTTCTGTTGCAACACCTAGAACAGCCTAAGGCAGGCCTGGAACTCACTGTTTCCTGGTGATTGGCCCAAAGTCACCCAGTCTCCTTTCATGCCTAAGGAGGAACTAGAACTCACCATGGTGATTGGTCCAAAATCATCCAGCTGGCTCTCATGCTTAAGGTTGGACTAGAACTCACTGTTTCCTGGTGATTGACCCAAAGTCACCCAGCCGGCTTTCATCCCTTCAGTGGGACTAGAACTCAACTTCTCTCTTTTCGCCCAGGGCCTAAACAACTGGACCAAACTGGTTCATAGGATTTTATCTGTTAATGCAATACGATTATAGTATAGTATAATCTTTATTGTCATTGTACTTAAATACAACGAAATGATCATCCTTTGGAGGTATATTCTTCTCATTTTTTTAATCTGACTCTTTTACATGTTCTAATTATGGGGACTTGGAGCCGGCTCCTCCTGGCGAATCCTTAACTCTCCTGTCCTTTCTCTTGTGTCTTTTTCTTACCAGAATCCAGCCTCACCTTCTCTTCTTCCTTCAGCAGTCAAGGATCTCTTCGGCACCTGCCTTCTGACATCAGTTCTGGGGACCCCGCCAATGCCTCATCTACCACTCAGGCCCACTCCAGAAGATTTGCACCCCATCATGAGGCACAATAGAGCAGCCGTGACCTGCCAGATTCATCGGGCACTGTGGTTTTCCGGTGCCTGGATGTGTGCCATCTTTTGTCTGTGGTAATGGTCCGAGAAAGATCTTTTTTCTTAAGATGGAGGGTATCAGCAATGGGGAAGACACTTTAAGCACCAGCTGTCTGCTTTTGGGAACAGGGTTGCGCTGTTAGGCTAGTCTTGCAAAAGGCTCAAAAGTCACCCTAACGCTAACCTATGAATTGGTTTGGGGTATTTTGTTGCTGTTATACTACTGATTTTCCACCCTCTCCTTTTTTTCTAAAAATTGTATTTCTTTAACCCCTGATCCTCTCTCAGCTGCTGCAGTTCTGTGTCTCGATGCAGGGAACGGCTACAGGGAAAAATTAAACAAGGAGGTAACCACTAAAATAAATGTGGGTGATAAGAGGAAATGGGAATCCTTACAGGCAGCGGGTGACAAGTTTCTGATTTTTCTGTTCATAGTTCCTGACTTGGTTTTGTTTGAATAAATATTTGGGTCCTATTTGTTGTCATCTGGATGCTTTCTTCTTCATTTGGGCATTTTGGGCAATGCCAATCAAGTGGGAGGGGGTGGGGAGGAACCGGGAGCTTCTGAAAATAGATGCAGGCGAGCAACTGGAAGTTTTTTGCGCCCTGCAGCACAACTCTTAATGCTGCTTCCTCCCCGGGGCTGTGTGTGTGTTATAGAAAGAGGAAACCTCTCTGGAGTTTGAAGAGATGGGATTTGCTACAGGGTCTAAAAGGAATCTCGGAGTTTAAAAGCAGGCTACTTTTGAAAGTCAGGGGATCAACAAGAGGGGAAGGGTTGTGTGTGTGTTTGTGTGTGTGTGTGGGGGGGGGTTGCCCTGCTTGTGCATTTGTCGGTGCCTCTGGTGGAAGTTGGACTGGAAAACACACTATATTTTAAAGCAGTGTTTCTCAACCTTGGTGACATTAAGCTGGATGGACTTCAACTCCCAGAATTCCTCAGGTCTGCAAATTTACAGTGTTTCTCAACTTTGGTGACTTTAAGCTGGATGGACTTCAACGCCCAGAATTCTCCCAGGCGGCTAGGGGACTAGGGAATTCTGGGAGCTGAAGTCCATCCAGCTTAAAGTCACCAAGGTTGAGAAACACCACTCTAAAGTCAGATTAATGACAGCTATTAGGTGAATCCAGAAAAATAGCTGGATTTTTCTGAGCCCGCTTGCCAAAACTTTTGTCCTTTCGACCTTCCTATCCGCTGTTCTCACCTACAGATGCATCCTTGGTTTTAATCATCAGACCTATTAATTGTCCTAATCTCCTTCCTTACTCTGGCCCAGATCCAGCTTGGGGCCTATCCATGGATACATTGGGACTACCAGCCCCACAATTCCCAGCCAACATTGCCCGTAGGTTTGGGCAAGATCCCATCAAAGCAGCAAACAAAAGGAGACATGGAAAGAGGGTTAAGCTGCCATCTAGAGAGGTGTGTGTGTGTATGTGTGTGACTTTTTCTTGTGTGTTGCGGTATATGTGTGTTTTTGACACACAAGTCACTAATAGGCTTTATAAATTAAATTATAAAAAAACGTGTTGTGCCCACGCTTTAATTATCTGTTTATTTATTCATTTGAAATCTTTATATCTAGTTATTACTTTTAAAGCCCTACATGGCTTAGGACTTGGATATCTGAGAGACCGCCTCCTGCCACATACCTCCCAACGACCAATTAGATCTCACAGGTTGGGGCTCCTCCGGGTGCCGTCGACCGGACAATGCTGGCTGGCGGCTCCTCGGGGGAGGGCCTTCTCTGTACCTGCTCCGGCCCTGTGGAACGATCTACCCGTAGAGATCCGGACCCTTCCCACTCTCTTGGCCTTCCGAACAGCCACTAAAACCTGGCTGTTCCGGCAGGCCTGGGGCTGTTGAACAAGGTCCAGCCCCACTTAATGGAATGTATGGTGTGCTGTTTTTTTTAAATTATATCTCATGTTATTTTTTAATTCTTATTTTTATTTTGCTGTAAGCCGCCCAGAGTCCTATGGGATTGGGCGGCATACAAATTTATTAAATTGCCAATATCTTGCCAGGATAACTATCAGGGAGGTGGCAAAAAATATCTATCATGCAATCCTGGTTTGGTTTCGCTTTTTTTTTTTTAAAAAAAAGCGTTTTATTATTTTTTTAAAAGCAAATTCAATGAATGCCAAATAGCAGGGGGACAAACCCTTGGAAAAAACAACAACAGACCGAAAGGTCATTTCCAGGTGTCAGGATTGCAAAATGCAGCTAGTCCTCAAATTACAGCCACCATTGAGCCCTGTCGCTAAGTGAGACGCTTGTTATGTTTTCTCAGGGCTGTTACAACCATTCATTTAGTGACCCTTCAACAAGCACTGGGGGGAAAATGACTTAGAGCCGAGGTGGCGCAGAGTTTAGAGTGCTGTACTGCAGCCACTTCAGCTGAACTGCTATCTGCAGTTCGGCTGTTCAAATCTCACCGGCTCAAGGTTGACTCAGCCTTCCATCCTTCCGAGGTGGGTGAAATGAGGATCCAGACTGTGGGGGCGATATGCTGACTCTGTAAACTGCTTAGAGAGGGCTGAAAGCCTTATGAAGCGGTATATAAGTCTAACTGCTATTCCTATTGCTATTAGGACAAATTTTTCACACTTACGACCACCCGAGGTCACGTGATCACCCTTGTGAAAACCTTCCCAGCTGGTTTCCAAGAAGGAAAGTCGATGGGAGAGATCAGATTTGCTCAATGACTGCAGGATTCCTTTAACAAGCAGAGGGTTGGACTAGAAGATCTCCAAGGTCCCTTCCAACTCTGCTATTCTATTCTATTTCACCCCATACCCCAGACAGAATATTTTTTGACAGTTTCCACAGCATCCCACGGCTTCCGGGGTAGTGCGAGCGATGACATCCCCTCAAAACTCCCCAAAGGTCAACATATTTACTTGTCAAAGTAGTAGCATTTGAGCTGGGCCATATATCTTTCAAAAGACGGAATGTCTTTCTTCAGGATGCTCCACTGGGCTCCGATTTCTAAAATGTCTCCTGGAGAGGGAAGATAAGAAGGCGCAGGGCATGAACAAAAAAGAAGACACAACCACCAAGGACAGCAGAAAAGCACAGGCCCAACACCAGGGTGGATTTGATTTAAACCAGAGGTCTTCAAACTGGGCAACTTGAAGACTTGTGGACTTCCAACACCCAGAATTCTCCAGCCAGCTGGAGAATTCTGGGAGTTGAAGTCCACAAGTCTTCAAGTTGCCAAGTTTGGGGACTCCTGATTTAAACCAAGTTGATTTAAATCAAGATTTAAACCACCTAGTAAAAATGCTTGATTTAAATCAACTCGGTTTAATTTTAAATCGTAATTTTTAAAGAGCAACTATCATCTGTCCCGCAGCGGCTCCTCCTCTGATCCGCTGTTGACTCACCGACAGCCCCAGCCACTTTTAATGGGATGGCTGGTGATGCGGCAGGGACCTGGCAGGTAGCAGGTCAGTGGATGCCCGAACAGGTGGATGCCCGCTAATTTCAAAATTAGAAGGTATCCCAGCTAGCTACGCGCCTGCTTGAAAAATACTCACTTGCCAAAATAAGCTGCTGTTTAGTCAATTTTGGGATCTATTCCAGATTTATAAGGCTGCCCAAGTCGGCAACATTAACGTATTTTAATATTCCACGATTTCGTATCATTTGGGGGGGGGGGTGAGTGGCGTATGCGGTTCCACTCGGCACGAAGTTGCTCGTACATGCCCACCGCTTCCTTCAGCCCCGCCGCGTCCGCCCCGTTCAGCACCGGGCCGCCGCCCGCCGCTATCACGGCCGCCGCCGAAGCCATGAATCTGCACCCGGCGGGATTGTCGCGAAAAAAAAGGCGGGATCCGCTCGACACCGCGCTTTACGGCCGCCTGCCGTCAATCGAGCGTCTCCCTAGGCAACCGGCTCGCGCTTCGCCCCGATTGGCTGGGGGAAAGTCTTCGGCGGGGGCGGCGGCGGGAGAAGTTAGGCGCATGCGCGGAGAGTTATTGGAACCGCTCGCGCTGGCGGCGCCGGTTGAGGGGAGAGAGTTTTGAGGGGTGGGCAGATTAAACGGAGTTTCGGTCCGGTGGTTGAGGGGAAGGCGGGGAAGACGGGCCAGGCCCCTCTTTCCCTGAAGCACAAAGCGTGGCAGCGGAGGTGATTTTGGGCGTCGAATTAGCCAGGTCTCTTTACTTCAGCGGGCGAGGACGGTGACGGTTGGTGACGTCACCGCGCCAGCTCTTCACTCTCTCTGAGCTGCACCGGCGTGGCCGACCGCTGGGTGGCAGCAGAGACAATTTCCCCTTTTCCGCCCTCTAGTGGTTCTGCAGCCCGAATGTGGAAGCTCCATTATTGCCGTATTAAGTACGGGTAGTCCTCGAGTTACGACCACAATTGAGCTCCAAGTGTCTGTTGTTAAAACTCAGATGTTTCTTTAGAATAGAAAATAGAATACAATAGAGAAAATAGAGAATAGAATAGAATAAAATAGAAGAATAGAATAGAATTCAGAATAGAAGAATAGAATTCAATTCAATTCTTTATTGGCCAAGTGTGATTGGATACACAAGGTGCATAAATGAATTTTGTCCAGTTTTGCACCCCATTGTGGAATCAAACCTTTTGCGTTGATGGGCAAGTGCTGACTGTTTCTTTTATCTCCCTGTCTGGTTGAGTACAGTTGAAGGGCTTGAAGGGTATCTTTAAGAAGAATGACCCATCACGCCCCCTGTGGTTCACTTACCGGCATGCGCCTGTCCTTATCCTGGGAGGGATCCCCGACAAGAAGATCGTCCTCATCTCAAACACGAACTTTGATAAGTTTCACCCCATAGAGGTAAACGGGGAGGAAAAAAATAACTACGGGTAGTCCTCGACTTACAACAGTTCATCCAGAGACCATTCTGAGTTACAACATTACTAAGAGCCATGGTGGGGCGGTGGTTAGAATGCAGTATTGCAGGCTAAATTCTGCTGCCTGCAGTTGAAGAGTTCGAACTGGCTCAAGGTTGACTCAGCCTTCCATCCTTCCCAGGTGGGTCAAATGAGGACCCAGAATTCGGAGGAGGCCTACTCTATGCGATCTGATGGGACGCAGGGAGGTAATTGGCAGAAGGCGGTCTCTCGTCTCTCAAATAGTCAGATCCACTACCATGGAGGGCTTTATGAATGGTAAGTAGCACCTTGAAGCACACCCGAAGATCAACAGGTAGCCAGCGTAGCTCACGGAGGATAGGTATTATGTGGGCGAACCGTGGTGCGCCCACGATCACTCGCGCGGCCGCATTCTGGACTAGGTGAAGTCGCCGGATGCACCTCAAGGGCAGCCCCATGTAGAGCACATTGCAGTATTCCAGCCTAGAGATCACAAGGGCTCGAGTGACTGTTGTGAGGGCCTCCCGATTCAGGTAGGGCCGCAACTGGCGTACCAGGCAAACCTGGGCAAATGCCCCCCTGGTCACAGCTGACAAATGATGGTCAAAAGTCAGCTGTGGGTCCAGGAGGACTCCCAAGTTGCGGACCCTGTCTGAGGGGTATAAATTTTGACCCCCCAGCCTGAGTGATGGAACGTTGCCCAAATTGTTGGGAGGAAAACACAACAGCCACTCGGTCTTGTCTGGGTTGAGTACCAGTTTGTTAGCTCTCATCCAGTCCCTAACGGCCTCAAGACCCCGGTTCATCACGTCCACCGCTTCATTGAGTTGGCACGGGGCGGACAGATACAACTGTGTATCGTCCGCGTATTGATGGTATTTTATTCCGTGCCTCCGAATGATCTCACCCAGCGGTTTCATGTATATGTTGAATAGTAGGGGGGATAAGACCGAGCCCTGCGGCACTCCATAAGTTAGGGGCCTCGGGGACGATCTCTGGCCCCCCACCAACACCGACTGCGACCTGTCCGAGAGGTAGGAGGAGAACCACTGCAAAATAGTGCCTCCCACTCCCACCTCCCGCAGTCGTCGCAGAAGGATACCATGGTCGATGGTATCGAAAGCCACTGAGAGGTCAAGGAGAACCAGGATGGACGCATGGCCTCCATCTCTGGCTCTCCAGAGATCATCGGTCAATGCGACCAAAGCGGTTTCTGTGCTGTAGCCGGGCCTGAAGCCAGACTGGAAGGGGTCAAGATAGCTAGCTTCCTCCAAGGTACGCTGAAGCTGGAAGGCCACCACCTTCTCAACAACCTTCCCAACAAAGGGAAGGTTGGAGACTGGACGGTAGTTATTAAGAACGGCTGGATCCAAGGATGGTTTCTTCAGGAGGGGTCTCACCACCGCCGCTTTAAGTGCGGCGGGGAAGTGCCCCTCCCGAAGGGAGGCGGTAACGACCGCCTGGATCCAGCCTCGTGTCACCTCACTGCTGTTGACAACCGGCCAGGGGGGACACGGGTCCAGTGTACAGGTGGAGGCGCTCACAGCTCGCATAGCCTTGTCCACATCCCCGGAGGCAACATCCTGAAACTCAACCCAGAGATGGTCTGCCAAGTTATCCCCGTGTCTCAGCTGGATCTGCGGGAGTGGAGTCCAAGTCCGACCGAAACCGAGCAACTTTGTCCGCCAAGAACTGGACATACTCCTCAGCCTTACCCTGTAAGGGGTCCCCTGCCTCCCTCCTATTTAGGAGTCTGGCAGTCGGCAGAGTTAGCCTACAATAATGCATCCTAACCACTGCGCCACCACGACTCTTCCCTGTATGGTCAGACAGAATGGGCACACACGGCTCCTCCTGACTAAAACAATAGCATCTTTGGGGACCCCGCAAAGGTGTCTTTTCTGTTGCAACACCTAGAACAGCCTAAGGCAGGCCTGGAACTCACTGTTTCCTGGTGATTGGCCCAAAGTCACCCAGTCTCCTTTCATGCCTAAGGCGGAACTAGAACTCACCATGGTGATTGGTCCAAAATCATCCAGCTGGCTCTCATGCTTAAGGTTGGACTAGAACTCACTGTTTCCTGGTGATTGACCCACAGTCACCCAGCCGGCTTTCATCCCTTCAGTGGGACTAGAACTCAACTTCTCTCTTTTCGCCCAGGGCCTAAACAACTGGACCAAACTGGTTCATAGGATTTTATCTGTTAATGCAATACGATTATAGTATAGTATAATCTTTATTGTCATTGTACTTAAATACAACGAAATGATCATTCTTTGGAGGTATATTCTTCTCATTTTTTTAATCTGACTCTTTTTTTTCATAATTTTTTTTTATTAGTTTTATTACAGAAAAAAAAGCACAAAAAGAAAAGCATCATCTTTCATTACATCTTGTAGAAAGCGCATCCATTGGTCACAAGTACATTTCGTGGGTTCTGTCCAGAATCACATATATTCCATTCAGTTTCAATTGTATATGTTAAAAATTTATATATTTTACTATCACCATACCACAATTTTCATTTAGTTAAGATTTCAAAGACAACCACCTGCTGGCATTTGCAGTCAATATGCCATATGTCAATATGCCATATCTTTATAACATATTCTAAGAAAAAAAAATAAAGTCAATCTGACTCTTTTACATGTTCTAATTATGGGGACTTGGAGCCGGCTCCTCCTGGCGAATCCTTAACTCTCCTGTCCTTTCTCTTGTGTCTTTTTCTTACCAGAATCCAGCCTCACCTTCTCTTCTTCCTTCAGCAGTCAAGGATCTCTTCGGCACCTGCCTTCTGACATCAGTTCTGGGGACCCCGCCAATGTCCCATCTACCACTCAGGCCCACTCCAAAAGATTTGCACCCCATCATGAGGCACAATAGAGCAGCCGTGACTTGCCAGATTCATCGGGCACTGTGGTTTTCCGGTGCCTGGATGTGTCATCTTTTGTCTGTGTAATGGTCCGAGAAAGATCCTTTTTCTTTGTTTCTCAAGTTGGAGGGTATCAGCAATGGGGAAGACACTTTAAGCACCAGCTGTCTGATTTTGGGAACAGGGTTGCGCTGTTAGGCTAGTCTTGCAAAAGGCTCGAAAGTCACCTATGGCCAATACTACCACACCTATCAAGATCAATTGGCACCCCAAAAGTAGGCATCTATCACAGCGTCTCACACACCACCACCACCAGAAACGCAGCCAAAGCATCCTTTTCATTGCGTGTGGAGGGGTCAGTCAGGAAGAGATCTCGGTTTTATTTTATTTGTCTATTTCTTTATTTGATTCGTTTGCCACCCATCTCACTCCGAGGCGACTCCAGGCGACTTACAAACATGAATTGGTTTGAGGTATTTTATGATTTTCCACCCTTTCCTTTTTTCCAAAAAATGTACTTCTTTAACCCCTGATCCTCTCTCAGCTGCTGCAGTTCTGTCTCTAAATGCTGGGAACGGCTACAGGGAAAAATTAAACAAGGGAGTAACCACTAAAAAAAAATGTGGGTGATAAGAGGAAATGGAAATCCTCACAGGCAGCAGGTGGCAAGTTTCTGATTTTCCTGTTCAGAGTTCCTGACTCGGTTTTGTTTGAATAAATATTTGGGTCCTATTTGTTGTCATCTGGATGCTTTCTTCTTCATTTGGGCATTTTGGGCAATGCCAATCAAGTGGGAGGGGGTGGGGAGGAACCGGGAGCTTCTGAAAATAGATGCAGGCGAGCAACTGGAAGTTTTTTGCGCCCTGCAGCACAACTCTTAATGCTGCTTCCTCCCCGGGGCTGTGTGTGTGTTATAGGAAGAGGAAACCTCTCTGGAGTTTGAAGAGATGGGATTTGCTACAGGGTCTAAAAAGAATCTCGGAGTTTAAGAGCACGATACTTTTGAAAGTCAGGGGATCAACAAGAGGGGAAGGGGTGTGTGTGTGTGTTTGTGGGGTGGGGGGGGGTTGCCCTGCTTGTGCATTTGTCGGTGCCTCTGGTGGAAGTTGGACTGGAAAACACACTATTATTTTAAAGCAGTGTTTCTCAACCTTGGTGACATTAAGCTGGATGGACTTCAACGCCCAGAATTCTCCCAGGCGGCTAGGGGACTAGGGAATTCTGGGAGCTGAAGTCCATCCAGCTTAAAGTCACCAAGGTTGAGAAACACCACTCTAAAGTCAGATTAATGACAGCTATTAGGTGAATCCAGAAAAATAGCTGGATTTTTGCTGAGCCCGCTTGCCAAAACTTTTGTCCTTTCGACCTTCCTATCCGCTGTTCTCACCTACAGATGCATCCTTGGTTTTAATCATCAGACCTATTAATTGTCCTAATCTCCCTCCTTACTCTGGCCCAGATCCAGCTTGGGGCCTATCCATGGATACATTGGGACTACCAGCCCCACAATTCCCAGCCAACATTGCCCGTAGGCTTGGGCAAAATCCCATCAAAGCAGCAGACAAAAGGAGACATGGAAAGAGGGTCAAGCTGCCATCTAGAGAGGTGTGTGTGTTTGTGTGACTTGTGTGTTGCGGTATATGTGCGTTTTTGACACACAAGTCACTAATAGGCTTTATAAATTAAATTATAAAAACAGTGCTGTGCCTAAGCTTTAATTATCTGTTTATTTATTCATTTGAAATCTTTATATCCTGCCAGGATAACTATCAGGGAGGTGGCAAAAAATATCTATCATGCAATCCTGGTTTGGTTTCGCTTTTTTTAAAAAAAGCGTTTTATTTCAAAAAGAAAAAGCAAATTCAATGAATGCCAAACAGCAGCGAGAACAAACCCTTGGGGGAAAAAACAGACCGAAAGGTCATTTCCAGGGGTCGGGATGGCAAAATGCAGCTAGTCCTCGACTTACGGCCACCATTGAGCCCTGTCGCTAAGTGAGACGCTTGTTATGTTTTCTCAGGGCTGTTAACAACTGTTCATTTAATGACCCTTCAACAAGCACTGGGGGGAAAATGACTTAGGACCATTTTTCACACTTACGACCATGCTACCTTTAGTCACGTGATCAAAAGTTTGATGCTTGGCAACTGGACTTGTATTTGTGACGGTTGCACTGTCCTGAGGTCACGTGATCACCCTTGTGGAAACCTTCCCAGCTGGTTTCCAAGAAGGAAAGTCGATGGGAGAGATCAGATTTGCTCAATGATCGCAGGATTCCTTTAACAAGCTAGAAGATCTCCAAGGTCCCTTCCAACTCAGATATTCTATTCTATTTCACCCCCTACACAAGAGAGGTTATTTTTTTTGACAGTTTCCACAGCCTCTCACGGCTTCCGGGGTAGCGCGAGGGAAGACATCCCCTCAAAACTCCCCAAAGGTCAACATATTTACTTGTAGTCAAAGTAGCAGCATTTGAGCTGGGCCATATATCTTTCAAAAGACGGAATGTCTTTCTTCAGGATGCTCCACTGGGCTCCGATTTCTAAAATGTCTCCTGGAGAGGGAAGATAAGAAGGCGCAGGGCATGAACAAAAAAGAAGACACAACCACCAAGGACAGCAGAAAAACACAGGCCCAACACCAGGGTGGATTTGATTTAAACCAGGTCTTCAAACTGGGCAACTTGAAGACTTGTGGACTTCAACACCCAGAATTCTCCAGCTGGAGAATGAGGTGGCTGGCTGGAGCCATTGAAGCAGTAGGCATGAGATTAAATGGACTCCAGAGGATGGTAGAAGACAGGAGGGGCTGGAGGAACGTGGTCCATGAGGTTGAGATGGGTCAGCAACTGACAGCAACCAAATGCTTTGACCCTTTTGGCCCCTGACCTCTGGAACAATCCTCCCCAAGACAAGATGGACCTCCCCCCAAACCCTTCTGCCCATTTGGTCAACTGGGAAGAGCCAAGGTGGCGCAGTGGTTAAATGCAGCACTGCAGGCTACTGCTAGATCAGCAGGTCAGCGGTTCAAATCTCACCGGCTCAGGGTTGACTCAGCCTTCCATCCTTCCGAGGTGGGTAAAATGAGGACCCAGATTGTTGGGGGCAATATGCTGACTCTCTGTAAACCGCTTAGAGAGGCCTGAAAGGCCTATGAAGCGGTATATAAGTCTACTGCTATTGCTATTGCTATTGTTAAGATCTGTCCCCCCGTCCCCCATTCTCAGTATTACAGGCCAGTCGAGAGGTCTCTGTGCGTGTCTCTTTTTGGGCTGCTCTGTTGCGATTTGGGATCTATTCCAGATTTATAAGGCTGCCCAAGTCAGCAACATTAACGTATTTTAATATTCCACGATTTCGTATCATTTTTTTTGGGGGGGGGGTGTGAGTGGCGTATGCGGTTCCACTCGGCCCGCGGTTGCTCGTACATGCCCGCCGCTTCCTTCAGCCCCGCCGCGTCTGCCCCGTTCAGCACCGGGCCGCCGCCCGCCGCCATCACGGCCGCCGCCGAAGCCATGAATCTGCACCCGGCGGGATTGTCGCGGAAAAAAAAGGCGGGATCCGCTCGACACCGCGCTTTACGGCCGCCTGCCGTCGATCGAGCGTCTCCCCGGGCAACCGGCTCGCGCTTCGCCCCGATTGGCTGGAGGAAAGTCTTCGGCGGGGGCGGGAGAAGTTAGGCGCATGCGCGGAGCGTTATTGGAACCGCTCGCGCTGGCGGCGCCGGTTGAGGGGAGAGAGTTTTGAGGGGAGAGAGTTTTGAGGGGTGGACGGATTAAACGGAGTTTCGGTCCGGTGGTTGAGGGGAAGGCGGGGAAAACGGGCCAGGCCCCTCTTTCCCTGAAGCACAAAGCGTGGCAGCGGAGGTGATTTTGGGCGTCGAATTAGCCAGGTCTCTTTACTTCAGCGGGCGAGGACGGTGACGGTTGGTGACGTCACTGGGCACTGGTGACGTCACCGCGCCAGCTCTTCATTCTCTCTGAGCTGCACCGGCGTGGCCGACCGCTGGGTGGCAGCAGAGACAATTTCCCCTTTTCCGCCCTCTAGTGGTTCTGCAGCCCCAATGTGGAAGGTCCATTATTGCCGTATTAAGTACGGGTAGTCCTCGAGTTACGACCACAATTGAACTCCCAGTGTCTGTTGTTAAAACTCGGGTGTTTCTTTAGAATAGAAAATAGAATACAATAGAGAAAATAGAGAATAGAATAGAATAAAATAGAAGAATAGAATAGAATTCAGAATAGAAGAATAGAATTCAATTCTTTATTGGCCAAGTGTGATTGGATACACAAGGTGCATAAGTGAATTTTGTCCAGTTTTGCACCTTTCTTGCCGTGGTTGTTAAAGGAACCACCTCAGTTGATAAGCCAGTAACCCGGTGGTTAAGTGAATCTAGCTTCCCCCTTGACTGCTTGCCAGAAGGTCACAAAAGGGGATCACGCTGCAATGGTCATAAGTATGAACCCCAATGCTTTCATTCAAGCATCACATGCCATCTGCTGCTAAGTGAATCCCTGCAGCTTCTAAGCTAGTGACCGTGGTTGTTAAGTGGATTCCCCGTTCATTTTGCTTGTCGGAAGGTCGAACCGGCTGGAGTTGAAACGACTGAATGGAGTCATCTGGCATTTATTGGCCGGTTGCCCTTCCTCACACCTACGTGGGGTTCACAGCAGATATTTTCTCTTTGCTGCAAACTCCGCATAGGCAGCAGGAAGGGCATATGTACATATATACATAATACTGAAAGTTGCAGTTATGTAATATCATTACACATACATACATACATACGGGCATACACATATCATTATTTTTGTATTATTACACATGTAATAATTTTTACAACTAGCTCAAGATGATGAACATACCTAATACTTCCAATTTCTTCACAGTAACAGAAGCCCAGGAGGTGAATTGTGCTGAGAGTGAGGACAGGCCCAAAGTCACCCAGGTGGCTTTCTTGACTAAGGCAGGACTTGAACTCGCCATCTCCAGCTTTCTGACCTGCTGCCTAAATCACTAAACCAAACTGGCTCTCCCCTTGATCCCCTCAGCATCCTTCTTGAAGTCATGCTCAGTGTGATCAAACGTGGAGCATGGTGGCCATAATGTCGATCATCTAATTCCCTGTTGATCGTAACCTTTTGAACAGGGATTCTTAAAGGAAAGTTGGAAGGGAGGGTTGGCTCGCTTTCTCTTTGCTTTCAGAGTACAGAAGCGACGCTTGAGCAGGATCCGTCCGCAGGATTGCCTGGGACGCTCCCTGTCCTCTGCACAGCCTGCTTGCCTTGTTCTCTGGTGGGGGAGGGGAGGGAGGGGGCTTTGTGGGACCTGAAGCAGAACATCCAGAGTCAGTCCGTTTTCTTCCCTACAGCTTCAACTTTGTGGCCTCTCAAGTTTCCTCTTCCCTCTACACATTCAAGATGGACAGGGGTTTGTGTGTGTGTGATGCATATGTATGTATAGGTGTAGGTACATGCTTATGTATGTAGCATGGGTATGTGTGTGTTATGTATGTATATGCTTTTGAGAGCAGGCAGCAATTTCATTTTTAATGTGTGCCAGTGTGCAACTGCATTTTATGCAGTAAAAAATGATAACAAATGTCTTTTCTTGCTCTCCCCTCCCTTCTCCCCTCCTCTCCCTTGTCCTCCCCTCCTCTCTCCTCCCCCTCTCTCATCCCTTCCCCTCTCTTCCCCTCCCCTCCCCCTTCCCTTCTCCTCCCCTCTCCTCTCCTTTCTCTTCTTCTCTCCTCTCCTCCTTTCCCCTCCCCTCCTTTCCCCTTCTCCCCTCTCCTCCCTTTTCCTCCCCTTCTCTTCTCTCCTCTCCTCCCCTCTCCTCCCCTCTCTCTCCGCCTCCTCTCATCCCTTCCTCTCTCCTCCCTGCCCTCCCCCTCCCTTCTCCTCCCATTCTCTCCTCCCCTCCCCCCTCTTCTCTCCTCCCCTCCCTTCCCCTCCCCTCCCCCTTCTCCTCTCCTCCCCTCTCCTCTCCTCTCTCTTCTTTTCTCCTCTCCTCCCCTCTCCTCTCTCTTCTCTACTCTCCTCCTTTCCCCTCCCCTCCCTTCCCCTTCTCCCCTCTCATCTCTCTTCTTCTCTCCTCCCTTCCCTTTCCTTCCCCTTCTCTCCTCCCCTCCCTTCTCCTCCCCTTCTCTCCTCCCCTCTCTCTTCTCCCCTCCCCTCCCCTCCCTCCCCATCTCATCTTTTGTAGGGAAGGGCCCATGATGTGGAAATCTTTTCTGCCCCACCTGCTTTGTCTCCTCCTCCAATTGAAGCTTTGCCTCTCGCAGAGACAATGCAGGTGGGATTTGGAGCTCGGTAAAACTCAGGGTCTGGATCTAGTCTCAAGCAACTACATCGACCAGAAAGAGATTCCCAGTGTGGCCGATTTCTTCATGGACCTCAAAGATTCACCAATAGATCCCAATGACAAAGATGCAGTGAGTACCTCTTACCTCGGAGGCTATGAAAGACAGGAGAGCAGAAGGCGCATTTGGTTTCTAGATCCTCCAAGGCTCCTGAGTAAAGCATGGAAGCCTCAAGACAGACAAATGGATCCCCCCCACCCCCCCATATATGGGTAGACCTCAATTTATAACTGCAGTTGGGATCAGAATAGCCATTGCTAAGCAAGGCGGTGGAAGGGGACTTGCGTCTGATTTTATCTCTCCCATCCATCTCTCCCTCCTATCCACCCACCCACCTCCCTACCTACCTATCAGGGGTGGGTCCCAGCTGCTGGTACTGCCAGTTCGCTCAGGGACATGCTGAGCCTAGCTCATGTGCAGTACTAAACAATTGCCTATGCTGCTGCTGAGAGAACCGGTTGGGGAGCGTGGCAAGCCGAGTTACTATCTCCTATTATCCATTATCTCTCTGTCTGTCTACCTACCTACCTACCTACTTGTCTGTCTGCCTGCCTTCCTGCCCATCTCTACCTACCTACCTACCTACCTACATCTATCTATCTATCTATCTATCTATCTATCTATCTATCTATCTATCTATCTATCTATCTATCTATCTATCTATCTATCTATCATCTCTGTGTCTATCTCTGTCTCTATCATCTCTCTCTCTCTCCTCCCCTCCCTCTCCCTCTCCCTGTCTCCCTGTCCATCTGTCTGTCTCCCTCTTTCTCTCCCTCCCTCCCCTCCCCAATCCGGCTTTGAATTTAGCCAGTGCAGTAAGCATCAAAGTTTGGTAAATTACTCACTGGAGATGTAGAAGATAACAGCTCTTACTAGCCTTATGGGGAAAAAAGCATTGTGTGTGATGTCCTGAAAATAACTTTTCTTTCTTTCTTTCTTTCTTTCTTTCTTTCTTTCTTTCTTTCTTTCTTTCTTTCTTTCTTTTTCTTTTAAAAAAGCGTTACTATGGATTTCCATACTTCCTGAAAATGTCTCTAGTATGCACCTCTCAGGTAAGGATGAAACGCATGCGTAATTGGTAAGTGTTCCTTGATCGAGAAAAGGAGTGGAATTAGGTTGGGAAGGGTCCTGCTTTTGTCAATCAGAATAGAACTGGAAGGGACCTTGGAGGTCTTCTAGACCAGAGCTCTCCAATCTTGGCAACTTTAAGCCTGGCAGACTTCAACTGTTGAAGTCCGCCAGGCTTAAAAGTTGGCTGTGGAAAATCTGGCTGGGGAATTCTGGGAGTTGAAGTCTGCCAGGCTTAAAGTTGCCAAGGTTGGAGACTCCTGTTCTGGACCAACCCACTGCTCAAGCAGGAGTCCTATGCAGGTTGAAACGTGTGACTGTGCGGTCTCTTCCAGTGATGAAGCACCCACAACTTCTGAAGGCAAGCTGTTCCACCGGTTAACTGTTATTTGCTTTAGTTATTTATTAAATAAGGTGACACACTTTGGTGGTGGGGGAAGGGCTAGGCTGGATGACATCTGGAGTGGGCCTGCAGTTGCCGTAGGGAGCCAGGACCACCCAATCCTCCCAAGTTCATTAGCTTAGAATTACTACTATTATTGTTCGTTCAATGGGTTTGCCACCTATCTCATCACAAGGGCAATGCTTACAAGAATAAATAAAAAGCCTTATCATCATCATCATAAAAAGGATCACTTGGTGAGAGGCTCTCTGTCCTTCTCCTTGCAGAGTGGCGACTTAGCTACTCGGATGGGCTACTACAGCGGACTGAATCCCATTCTGAGGGTCTATTTTGAACGGCCTGTCAACCCTGTGCGCCACAATGTAGAACATCTACAGATCGAAATGTTGGCTGCCCAATTCCGGTTGAACGGTGGGTTTGTGGCAGTGATGAAAGTCAATTTTTTTTACTATTCATGCTGTGGGCATGGCTTGGTGAGCATAGCAGGGGAAGGATACTGCAACATCTCCATTCCCTCCCCACTCCAGGGGGAAGGATATTGCAAAATTCTCATTCCCATCCTACTCTGGGGCCAGGCAGAGGTGGGGATTGCCAGTTCTCCGAACCACTCAAAATTTCTGCTACCGGTTCTCCAGAACCTGTCAGAACCGGCTGAATTTTACCATCTGAATTTTGACCCTGGGGATGCTGCAAAGGTCCTAACCGCAAAAGACGGTCATAACTCAACATTTTTTCTGGGGCCGTTGTAACTTCGAACTGTCGTAAGTCAAGGAACCACCTGTTTACATCCCTATGAAAACAGTGTAAAAATCATGCCTTTGTCAGGTAACATGGGAGAGATTTCTATCGTCTTTCGGCAAGCAGCTCAGGCCTTGTGATGTGCTGTTCTTTGTCTCTCCAGATTCAACTTGTGACAGCGAGGAAGTTTGCAAGATGTTTTGGTTCGCGCCGTTGCCCTTCATGAACGGCAGTGTTGTGAACCACCTTTTAGTGAGGACTAATGGCCTTGGGCTCCCTATGCGTAACAGGAGGTAAGAATAGGCTGTGGATAATGGTCTTTCTAGCCTTCTCTCTGGCTAAACGCTGAAAACCAGGGAATTGATGTTAGATACCTTTCATTCATTTATTTATTTTCCTGCATTTATTATTCTTTTACGAATAACTCAAGGCGGCGAAGCTATCCAACATACAGTACCTTCCTCTTCCTATCTTACCCACAATGACAACAACCACCCAGTGAGGGGAGTTGGACTGAGAGAAAGTGACTGGCCCAAGGTCACCCAGCTGGCATTTAAACCCAAAACAGGATTAGAACTCACAGTCTTCTGTTGATTGCCCCAAAATCACCTAGCTTTCATGCCTAAGGCGGGACTGGAACTACCTCTCCTAGTGATAAGCCCAAAGTCAAGCCAACTTTCATAGCTAAAGCAGGACTAGAGAAAAGTCATGGTCTCCCACTTTCTAGCCTACTATCCTGAACCACTAGACCAAACTGCCTCTCAAACCACTTTGTTAGAACCAAACCTTTCGATTCCTCCTTTTCCTGCTGTTGCCGTCACATAATTTTATTCTAAATTGCTCTTCCCTCATTTCTTCCCTTTTGCTTTTCCCTTTGTTGCGGCTCTCTTGGACCCAAGTATCATATCACAGTATAATTTACTTTGTGGGACCTGAAGTCACTCACAAACGTAGTAAATGAAATATTCATATGCACGAGCTTCCTCTTTCCCTTTCTTCCTAGGCTCTTCATTAACGTAAATGGATTTATGGCACAATCCGAGAATTCTGAAATAGTCAGGATTGGAGAAAAGGTGGGTTTCAAAAATTTTACGATCTATTCTGTGGGCGTCACCTATTTTGTGGGCGTGGCCTGGTGGTCATGTGATTGGGTGGGCGTGGCCAACTTGATGTCACTCACCATGGATTAGGTAAAATGTGAAGCTCACTTAACAACGCTCTTGCTTAGCAACCAACATTTTGGACTCAATTGTAGTCATAAATCAAGGACTATCTCTGCCTTCCTCTGCATGGCAGCCTTGTCCTAATAAACTCCTCCTCCTTTCTGGCAATTTTCCTCTCTGTTAGAGGCACCAAAATATAGAGACCGCCTCCTGCCGATTACCTCCCATAGACCGATTACATCTCAGGGTTTAGGTCTCCTCCGGATTCCATCCGCCAGCCAATGTCGGCTGGCGACTCCCCGGGGGAGAGCCTTCTCTGTTGCAGCTCCAGCCCTCTGGAATGATCTCCCTGTGGAGATCCGGACCCTTACTACCCTCCCGGCCTTCCGCAAAGCCACCAAGTCCTGGCTGCTCCAGTAGGCCGGGGGGGCTTGTGAAACATCCAGCCCCATGGAAACTCTGAATGTTGCATTTTTTTAAAAAATTTTTAAAAAAGATTTTATTGGTAAAAAGAAAATACAACATCCATAACTTGTAAAAAACAATACAACTACATTTCAAGATATTTCCATACTATCAAATCATTATAAACATTAAAGGTTAGGTATCTTATTCCTTCCCTCCCTCTTCTCTTCCCTCATTTCTTCTTTTCCATACCCTTTCCTTCCCTCCCCCCTTACTTCCTTCTCCTCTGCCTTCCCTCCTTTCTTTTCTCCTTTCCTCCTTTCCCTCCCCCTCCTTTCCCTCCCTCGATCCTTCCTCCTTCTCACATACTTTCCCAAAATGTTGCATTTTTTTTAAAGTGTTGTCTTTGTCTAGTTATTTCCCCTTCCCTGGTCAATTGTGAGCCGCCCGGAGTCCTTCGGGAGTGGGCGGTATACAAGAGAAATAAATACAATAAATACAAATACAATACTCCAGACAATGTAAGGTTTCCTGCTGCAGCAGGGGGGTGGACTAGATGACTTCCGAGGAGGTCAAATTACTGTGCTGTTTTTCTTTCTTTCTGCTAACAATGAAACCTGCCTAAGACTCATTCCTGCTAGAGATAATGAGCAAGCAGGGAATCATCCAAACCCTTCCAAACAACTTTTCAATTTAAAGCTTCAATTTAAAGATTGCAGCATTAACACTTGTGGACTTCAGCTCCCAGAATTCCACAGCCAGGCATGCTCAGTTCCGATTTAAAGCAACAGCATTTGTTTTTCTCCTTTGTTGAATCTCCCGGCTAAAAGGTAACTTTCCTTCTTTCTTTTTCTTTTTCTTTCTCCCTCCCTCCCTCCTTCCCCCCCCTCTCACACACACAGGATGGGATCTCTCCCAATGGCTTGAAAACAGCTCCTCTGCCACCCCCCATTCCCCCGCTACCTTCCCCAAACACCTCCCCCCTTGCAAATGCAACATGCTGTTCAGGTGGGAAATGCCTGGAATGCAATAAAGCCCACACATTCACCTCTTGCTGGCAGACTGGGGTGACAGGAGAGACAGAGAAGCTGGAGGGGAGCCGACCAGAGCCCTCCGTAAGAATGGGGCTGAGGGAAAGTGTGTGTGCTACAGCATGCCCCTTTCCTGGCTTCCCTCCTCCTGTGGTCTCCTCAGTGCTCGCTCATGCTCCCCCTCCCCAGTCTAGTTTGATTGCAGGTGGAGCCACATCGTCTTTTTCAAGCCTGCAGTCAGTGAAGCTGGGCTGGCTTTTTGCATAGCTTTATCCACACAGCTGGATAAAGCTATGCAAAAAGTCAGCCCTCACCGGTGCCCAGCTTCACTGACTGCAAGTTTGCAAATTGAGCTTCTGCCTGCATCAAACTACACTAGGGAGGGAGAGAGAATGAGTGAGCCAGAGCCCTTCACTCCAGCCTTTGCCTAAAGCCCGGCATCTCACCAGGAAGATGAAGTTTGAATTCCTTCCCCCCCCCCTCCGACCTTCGTGCACCTTTTCCAGCTGCTTCAGAAAGGGCTTCAATGCTGTTCTTGTCCTCTAAAGAAGACCCACGCTCACTTCCTTCTCTTTGAGAAGCGCCTTGCAAATGGGTGCAGGCCAGGGGACCATACTGGTACGGGGGCATGGTCATGCCATCACACTACGGGTACGCAAACGTATGTCTACATTTGCAAACCCTCAGCCCACAGCAAATTACCTTGTCCCCACTCCTGAACTGGGTTCCACCCGGTATAGGCATACAGGGAGCTGGATTGGGGACAAGGTAATTTGCAAATGTAGACATACGATGCTTGGGGATCGGTCCATGGTCTTAATAAGCCTGCTCTGACCCAGCTCCCCAAACACAACCAACCTTCTGAAGTGAACTCAAAGATTCCTTTAATTTGGAGTGCCAGCAGCTCCGGCAAAAACGTTTCTCTCTCACCACAGGCTAACAAGTCCGTCTGGCCAGAAGATGAATCGTTGTCTGCCACATTTATTTATTTCTGTCCCCTGCCTTTTACCTCCAGAACTAGGGTGGGGATTCAGTAGCAGCTGTGGCTCTTCCATCCCAAGGACCGGCTATAGATTTCCACTGCTCTCCTCTCCTCTGCCTTCTACGCATCCATGCATCAGGCACTGGGCCCAGCTGTTCCTCCTCTTCCTCATCAGCCATTTCCAGACCTTGGGACTGTTGACTCTCCATCTGAGGACTGTCGAACAGCCAGACTCCGCCTCTTACTCTCTCTCTCTCTCCCAGCTCCGTTCCCTCTTCCCCCTCAGAGCTCTCAGGTTGCCTTGATGCTGCCCTGACTCGCATGCCACCTCCTCCTCTGATTCAGTTGCTGGGGGCGCTGGCAGCCAACAGACCATTGCAAAACCTACTTGCATTCAATAAGGCAAATTCCTCTTGATTCCTCTGGACAGAGGTCACTCCAGCGTCTCTTTCCATTGTGAATCCAGCCATCCCTTTAAGAACATTCAGTTGGCCAGTCACAGTCTCCTGTTTTGTAGTCCAGCTCCTTAGGTAAAAGGTAAAGGTTCCCCTCGCACATATGTGCTAGTCGTTCCCGACTCTAGGGGGCGGTGCTCATCTCTGTTTCAAAGCTGAAGAGCCAGCGCTCTCCAAAGACGTCTCTGTGGTCATGTGGCCGGCATGACTAAACGCCGACAGTACATGGAACGCTGTTACCTTCCCACCAAACGTTGTTCCTATTTTTCTACTTGCATCTTTTACGTGCTTTCGAACTGCTAGATTGGCAGAAGCTGGGATAAGTTTTGTGTGGTCCAACTAAAACCTGTCGTTTAACAGTTGGAAGGGACCAACTGGTCTTAAAGGTCTTCTACTCCAACCCCCTGCTCAGGAAGTTAGCCCAATACCATTTCAGACAAGTAGCAATCCAATCTCCTCTTTAAAAATCCAATGTTGGAGCATTCACAACTTGTGGAGGCAAATCATTCCACTGGTTAATTGTTCTCACTGTCAGGAAATTTCTCCTTAGTTCCAGGTTGTTTCTCTCTTTGATTAGTTTCCACCCATTGCTTCTTGTCTTGCCTTCTGGTGCTTTGGAGAAAAGGTTGACACCCCCCCCCCCGGTCTGATTTGGGCAGCCCCTCAAATATTGGAAGACTGTTATCATATCACCCCTAGTCCTTCTGTTCATTAAACTCGACTAGGGGTGTCTAACTCGATTTTATTGAGGCCCCCTTCAGGGTTGTGTTTGACTTCGGGGGGCCAGGTGGGCATGGCCAGGATGGGAGTGGCCAACTCAATGTCACTCATTGAAGGTCTGTTTCCGGCCATGACGGCCTCCTGCAGCCTCTGCCATCGAAACGGAGCTGAACTAGACATACCCTAGTCCAGCGATCGTTCTTTATATCTTTCAGCCACCCAGTCCCTAAGCATCTTTGGAAACATTGTGGAATCAAACCTTTTGCGTTGATGGACAAGTGCTGACCGTTTCTTTTATCTCCCTGTCTGGTTGAGTACAGTTGAAGGGTTTGAAGGGTATCTTTAAGAAGAATGACCCATCACGCCCCCTGTGGTTCACTTACCGGCATGCGCCTGTCCTTATCCTGGGAGGGATCCCCGACAAGAAGATCGTCCTCATCTCAAACACGAACTTTGATAAGTTTCACCCCATAGAGGTAAACGGGGAGAAAAAAAATAACTACGGGTAGTCCTCGACTTACAACAGTTCATCCAGAGACCATTCTGAGTTACAACATTACCGTATTTTCACCCATATAACCCGCGGGTTATATGCGGTTTTTACATGCACAGCGCCCCCCTGCGGGTTATATACGTGGGCGGGGTATACGGAAGATATTTTACACGATCGGAGGCTTGCACAGGCTTGTTTCTCCGTTTCTTCCCCCACCCCGATCTCAGCTGTTTCCTTCTCCTCCGTTCCTTTCCTCTTCCCCAGCTTGCGCAGGCTTGTTTCTCCGTTTCTTCCCCCACCCCGATCTCAGCTGTTTCCTTCTCCTCCGTTCCTTTCCTCTTCCCCAGCTTGCGCAGGCTTGTTTCTCCGTTTCTTCCCCCACCCCGATCTCAGCTGTTTCCTTCTCCTCCGTTCCTTTCCTCTTCCCCAGCTTGCGCAGGCTTGTTTCTCCGTTTCTTCCCCCACCCCGATCTCAGCTGTTTCCTTCTCCTCCGTTCCTTTCCTCTTCCCCAGCTTGCGCAGGCTTGTTTCTCCGTTTCTTCCCCCACCCCGATCTCAGCTGTTTCCTTCTCCTCCGTTCCTTTCCTCTTCCCCAGCTTGCGCAGGCTTGTTTCTCCGTTTCTTCCCCCCCCATCTCAGCTGTTTCCCTTCTCTCTTACTCGTCGCGGGTTATATGCGTGGGCGGGGTATACGGAAAATATTTTACACGATCCGGAAAACCCGCGGGTTATTTGCGTGGGCGGGTTATTTGCGTGGGCGGGTTATATGGGTGAAAATACGGTACTAAGAGCCATGGTGGGGCGGTGGTTAGAATGCAGTATTGCAGGCTAAATTCTGCTGCCTGCAGTTGAAGAGTTCGAACTGGCTCAAGGTTGACTCAGCCTTCCATCCTTCCCAGGTGGGTCAAATGAGGACCCAGATTGTTGGGGCAAAAATGCTGACTCTGTAAAACCGCTTAGAGAGGGCTGTTAAAGCCCTGCGAAGCAGTATGTAAGTTCTATTGCTATTGCTGAAAAAAGTCACTTATAGCCATTTTTCACACTTGCCTCCATGGCAACATCACGTAAATCAAAATTCAGGCAACTGGCAACTGACTCACATTTATGACAGTTGCAGTGTCCCAGGGGGTCACACGATCACCTTTTGCAACTTCTTGAGCAGCAAAATCCACGGGGAAGCCAGATGTCCTGAACAACCATGCGACTAACTTAATATCTACTCTGATCCACTTAACAACTGTGGCAAAGAAAGGTCATAAAATGGGGGCAAAGCTCACTTAACCAACATCTCGCTTAGCCACAGAGATTTCGGCCTCCTTTGTAAGTCGAGGACTACCCTGTGTATAAAGGCTGCTGCCCTTGGGGAGGGCTGTCTCCCCTCAGCTGACACAGCTTTGGCTTTTGTCTCCTCTGCTCCAGGTCGCCATTGACAGCTGCTGGATTGGCTCCCTTTCCTGCCCGCAGGCAAAATTCTCCTCCTCCATTGTAGACACCATCGCTACCGAAAGCACGCTCTTCATCCGGCAAAACCAACTGGTCTATTACTTTACAGGGCATTATTCACTTTTGCACCTAGAAACCAAAGGATCTGGTATGTGTGCCTAAAAGGAAAACCCCACAAAAATGCTCCTGTGCCTCCACCCCTATCCCACCACGATGCTCCCAGGAGCATGGCTTCACCAGGAAGGTCTATAATCCGTAGAAAAAATCAAAGCTTTATGCCAGAGTCAACTCAACCCACTGGATTCCTCACGTCCCTGCATTACTCCGTGAATTATTAAGATCCCAGAGATTGAATGATCTATAATTACACATGGAAATGTGATTCATTAGAGTAAGTCCTCTGGAATCCCACGTGTGTGTGTGTGTGCGTGTGTGTGTGTGTGTGTTGTCAATAGCCGTGATGGTGCATTTCACATGGCTTTCCAGACCTCTGTAAGCAGTTTACAGAATTGGCCTCTTGTCCCCAACAATCTGGATCCTCATTTGACCCACCTCGGAAGGATGGAAGGCTGAGTCAATCTTGATTCAGTCAGGATTGAACTCGTGGAAGTGGGCAAAGTTAGCCTGCAATTGTGTATTTTAACCACTCTTCACCATGGAAGGGAGGGAAGGAGAATGGAAGGGAGGGAGGAAGGAAGGGCAATAGCCTTTAGACTTACATACTGCTTCACAGGGCTTTCCAGCCCTCTCTAATCAGTTTACAGAGTCGGCCTATTGCCCCCCAACAATCTGGGTCCTCATTTGACCCACCTCGAAAGGATAGAAGGCTGAATTGATCTTGTGCCGGTCAGGATCGAACTCCTGGCAGTCGGCAAAGTGAGCCTGCAATACTGCATTCTAACCCGTGTGCCACCATGGCCGTTCTGCACCTTTGGGGCAATTCTTTCAATGGTGCACTCACCCATCGGCCACTGCCCTTGAGTCCATCCCCCTGACCGCCGATCCTCCTCTCCGTCTCTTTTCGAAGGTAGCCGGAAGTTGCAAGAGGTTTATGGGCAGAATGCCAGGATCTTATAACCCTCTGTTCTTTCTCCCTCTGTTGCCCCTTTAGAACTGTGGACCCGGATCTTGAACAACGTCTGCGTGAGGAAGCTGCTTCCTGTCTTTTTCCCTCACAGTAACACCGAATTCGTGATCGCCCTCAGTGGTGGTTCCCAGGAAGGGGAATTCTTCCTTATAAGCTGCAAAGGTATCAGAAGTGTGTAGGGATTCTCCGTCATCCAGGTCACGGTTGTCCCAAAGTTGCTTTTTCAGGAGGCAACTGGATTTTCTGGGTTTTGTTTCTTTTGAAGACATTTTGCTTCTCATCCCAGAAGCTTCTTTGGCTCTGACTGGATGGTGGGGAATGGGAAGGATTGATGCTCCTTGCAGACAGCTGGTCATTTGCATCCTTTTGAGAGGGTCGTTGAGGCCACTTGGAGGCTTGTCTGTGTCCTCAAGGTCAACCGAGTGGTGCTCCTGGTTCTTGTAGTCTGCAATTTCTTTCTCTGGAAATCCATTCCAAGGGTCTTCATCCCAAATTGTATAGCTAAAAGTCTGCAGAGATTCCCAGTCCTCCAGGTCATGGTTGGGCCAAAGGTGCTTTTTTCAGGAGGCAACTGTCTGCAAGGAATATACATCCTCCCATTCCCCAACATCCGGTCAGAGCTGAGAAACGTCTTCCAAAGAAAAAACAAGGAAGTCCAGGTGCCTCCTGAAAAAGCACCTTTGGGGTAGTGTATTCGACTCCAATGAGAATGAACTGGGTCCCACCTGAGAGACGCTACTCTTCCATCCTCTCGTAGAGCTAGTCCTCGGCTTATGACCACAATTGAGCCCAGCATTCCTGTGGCTGAGCGAGACGTTTGTTAAGTGAGTTTTGGCCCGTTTTTATGCCCAATTCCCTTGCCCTGGTTGTTCAATTAGTAACAAAGTTCTTAAGCCCATCTGGCCTCCCCCGTGGAATTTGCTGACCAGAAGGTCGCAAAAGGGGATCACGTGACCTTGGGACACGGTGACCCTCCTAAATACGAACCATCTGAATTTTGAACGCGAGAGCGCTGCGAGGGTTGTTAAGGGTGAAAAGCTGGTCCGAAGTCACTTTTTTCCCCCAGCGCCGTGGAAAAATGGTCGAACAGTCACTTAAGTGAACGGTTGTAAGTCGAGGACCACCACCTGTAAAATAACATTGCAGCATTTTGACAGATATGAGACCCTGCCCAGGAAAGGAAGAACTCTTTTTCTTCTGTTTTTTTTTTTAGATGGGATTGTGAAGGCGAGTGCCTCCCTAAAAGAAAAGAGGAGGACTGTATGCTTTCAAATATTCCGTAAGTCCTTTTCTATGTTGAAAAGTTGCTTTTCCTTTCCCCTCCATGTCAGCATTCCGAGTAACACACCCATTGAAAGCAGACTCCGAAGCAGGTAGATTCCTCAAAGATACATCCTGTCGACACAGCCGGTGAAAACCAACTCTCTACGTTCCCACAGTTTTCACCTCATTTTCACACACACCCCTCCCAGGTGTCACCCGTCAGATTGTCCAATGAATACAGCCAGTGAGCTCCTCCTTCACCATCCACCTATTACGATGACCTTGGTTCCCACAGGAAAACTTTCTGTTTTGACTTGTTAGCAGGGCTCTCTACTTCCCTCCCCCTCCCTTCCCTCCCTCCGGCTTCGTGTCAACTATGAGGCAGCACAAGATGGCCTCAGCCAGCTTTGATTCAGAGTTGACTCACTGGGTAGTTTCTGTAGGCTTCAGCTGCTGTGGAGATTTGGGAAAAAGGTGGATGGCACTTTGGGATGGGCGCATCCAGCACACTTCCATGCATCCCTCCAAATTTAGACCTCTCTTTTTCTTTTCTCCAGATGCTCCGTGTAACATTTCATGGGTCTCGATGATAAACCAAAACATGTTCTATTTGCTGGCGACTCACATTTCCAGAAGGAAATCTTACATTATTTCATACGACAGAGGTAATAATGCTCGTGTCCTTTTCCACGGGACTCCTTGACCACAATGGAGGGGGAAATTGCTGCCCCTGAGCAACGCATTTGTGAAGTTGAGCTTGGCCGCATTTGATGGCCTCCCTTGCCACACTTGTCAAGTGAATCACTGCACCTTAACTTAGTAACAGGCTGGTGAAGTGAATCTGGCTTCCCCTGTTCATCTTGCTTGTCAGAATATCGCAAAAGGGGATCACATAACCCCAGGATTATGACGGCTACTGTCATAATTACGAGCCATGTTACTTTTGATCACGTGACCACAGGGAGTCTGTAAAAGTCGTAAGGGTGAGAAGGAAGTGTCATAAATCACTTCTTTCAGTGCCGTTATAACTTCAGATGGGCACTAAACGAACTGTTGTTAAGTCGGGGACTTACCTTATTTTCTCTATGTAAATATGTTTTATTTTCATTTTCATTTCATACAGTCACATGTATACTGTGCATAACCGGGGCCATATAACATTGAGCGATAAACACAGCCATTCTTGTCGACAATACCCCCCAAAATACAAAGCATAATCTCTCCTGGCTCTTAGCATTTGGGGTGGTATTTCTTTCAAGACAATCAAGTCCTGTCCGCCAATTTGAAGCCTGGTATTATAAGACTCTTGTAGTATCATGTTTCTGAACTCTCTTGTAGCAAAGTATATAATTACATCTCGGGGGAGTTGCTTCTGTTTTGCCACCCAAGAGTAAACGCGATAAATTTTTTCGATCTGCCAGTCAAAGTTGGACCCCAGTCTTTCCACCAGACGGTTACAAGCCTCTGAAAAAATCTGCTTCAAGTTCTCCTGTTTGTCTTCGCGCAGCCCCCTGACTCTTAATGCAAGCTCCATCTGTCTGTACTGTATCATAACAATTTGTTTTTCAGCGTTTTCAACTCTTTGTTGCAGCACTTCAGTTTTGGAAGTCAAATTAGTGTTGGCTTCATCAAGAACCTCTAGCTTATCTTCCATTCCAGAAACATATTCTGTCAATACAGTTACAAGTCCCAGCATATCATCATTTGTTTTGGCAATCTTAGTATCAAGCTTCTCATATAAGCCTGCTTTAAGTTTCTTTATCTCCTCTCTGAATTCTCTGAAGGTTTAAAAAAAAAGTTCTTTCGTTAGCAAATCTCCAGTAGGGGGCATAGAGGGTGGAAGCTGCGACTTTGTGCCAAGTGTGTGAGATGTACTCCTAAGAAGAGGTTTCCCCAGATTTAATTTTGATGCCATTATATCTTTTCTTCAAACAATTATTCAACAATTATTCAAACTCTACTGGCCCGCTGTGTAGCTTACGAGGAAAGAAAGTATTAACTCCCCCCTTTATTTGTTCTTAGAGGTTTTTCAAAAGGTTTCAGAAAAGGACATTGTAACAAAGCAGGTTTCAAAAGATTAGCATTGTAACAAAACAGTTCAGCATATTCATCTCTGTTTGGAATGTCTCTATATTAACAAGGAGTCTTTTAAAACTTTTAAAAGTTGATAAGAAAAAAATCTTGTAAGCTCTTCAGAGAAGTGAAACTAATTAGTAAGAGACTGCTGGCTGGCTGTTCCTTTGATCTTTTTTATCACTGTTCTTTGCCGGATAGTTAGGAATGTGGCACAATCGCCATTTTAGGAGCTTATTTTTTAAGAAAAAAAAACCCCGTGCACGAAGGAAGCTCTTTTAAAAATGAAGCTAGGATTTTTTTTTTTTAAAGGCAGATAAGGTTCTCAGATACGGACTCTGCTTGTATTAATCTCAAATAAATATATCAAAAATTGTCCTAAGTGGAGGATCCTTACTTTGCGCCGTAATAAATACAGCCGGGGTTTCTGGCACAGAGATGTGATTCAGCCTTCGGTTGGCCCCCCCTTCCATTCGCAGCAAAAAAAAAAGCTGCAAACTTCAAAGAAAAGCTCTTACCAGCTGGATCTCTCTCTCACTCTTCTTTGCCTGAAGAATGAGGTATCTACCAGGTATTTAGGCAGATAACGCGACCAGAAACCTGGGGGCAGCTCGTTAAGCTGCCGCCTACAGCAAGGTCCCGCCCCGGAAGCCCCTTATTTTCTGAGTATAAGATGCAGCTTTTTCTTCCCTAAAAGAGGGTGAAAATTTGGGTGTGACTTATACACTGAATGTAGCCCCATACACTCACCGGCCCCAACCCTTTGGCCTCTGCCTCCCAGCAATTTACCTCCTTGCAGAAAATGGGGCTTGGGGATGCTGCAATAGGCTATGGCAATCCCTGCAGCCTGAAACAGCTGATGGTCGGGAGCCTCCTGCTGAAATTGAAAGTGAAACTTGCTGTTTGCTCCTCAAGGCAAATTGCTGGGAGGCAGAGGCAGATTTTTTTTTCTTGTCATATCAGGCTGTTTGCTGTTTGCTTCAAGGAGGTAAGTCAATAACTATAAATGCCTATAGAGTATAGAATGTTTAAATTATTACACTTATTCTTTAAAGACTGCTTTATTATTGTTTTAGACAGCTTAACAAAATGAAGAAGCTTTTTAAAATAAACGCTTGGTCTAAAGAGGCCCAGTGCTATTGTATCTTCTTTTAAATACCAGTTTTAACGGCATCTGTACAAGTATAGTCTGAAATGTTGACACCACAAACAGTGTATGTTGTCTGTACTGTTTGCTGTTTGTTGCAAGGAGGCAAATTGCTGGGAGGCAGAGGCAGATATTTTTCCATTGGTTTCCTCCCCAAAAGCTAGGTGCGTCTTATACTCCAAAATACGGCACCTGTACAATGCAGGATTAGTTGGAACCATTTCAAAGCTCTTGGAAACAGATGGATTTACCTGAGGACTAGGTGGTCTGATACCAGCATGGTCAATGCTACTGTAAGCTATCTTTGCCAGTTCCCTAGTGTAGGGAGAAAAATGTTACATGCTGGCTGTTGAACTGTGACTCTAAAGCAGTGGTGTCAAACTTGATTTCATTGAGGGCTGCATCAGGGTTGTGTTTGACCTTGGGGGGACATGGCGTGGCCAGGGGGGGGATGTGGCCAGCTTGACATCACTCGCGTCGTGGGTTCCTGTGGTGGCCTGAGCACTCTACCAGCATAAACGGGCTCCCGAGCTTCGTTTTCAGCTGTGGCAGCCCCCTTGCAACCCTCTGCCAGTAAAACGGAGCTCGGTAGAGATGCACACAACCCTCTGGAGCTCCATTTTTGCTAGCAGAGGCACCGCAGGCCGGTCCTTTGCTGGTTTCAGGGCATCCCTGCGGGCCAGATCTAAGCACCCTGTAGGCCGGATCCGGCTTCCGGGCCTTGAGTTTGACACCCCTGCTTTCAATTGTTTGTGTTCACACACTCACCTTTGTTTCCTTTTCCGTTTCCAGAGCAGGAACATTTTGAACAACTATATGAAATCCCTACCCGTGTCCCTGAGGGTAAGAAGCACACACTTCCCTGGTTTATGAAACTCACCTGGTCCTTGGGAGGGGGAGGGGGATGCCCAACCAAGTCTAAACATCTGGCTGCCTCTGTGACAAAACAGCATGATACTCATTTATCATACTGTCATGCCGCCCGACTCTCAATAACTTTGGGCAGCTCAGAAGAATGAAAGGCAACACAAACAAGAGGGTGATGAGAAAAAACTCTTTCACAAGAAAGAAAGAAAAACAACAGAGCGGGAGAAGAAGAAGGGAGGGGGCGTCTCCCTCCCCTTTTCAATGGCCTGGGAGAAGAACCAGGACTTCACTGCTTTTCCAGACAATAGCAGAATGGAGGCCAACCGGCTCTTAGGGGGAAACGTTGTTCCAGAGGGAAGGGGTTGCAACAGAAAAGGTGGGTGTTGCTTAATGCAGGGCTTCCCAACTTTGGCAACTTTAGGACGCATGGATTCAACTCCCAGAATTCCTCTGCCAGCCGTGCTGTTAGCCTGTTTGTCTGAGTTTTGTAACAGCAAACAACAGCCTCATCAAGGGTCACCATCAAGACACTGTCAGGGCAAACCATTAGTATGTAAAAAAGAGAGCAAACCACACTTCCTCCTTGCACTGATGATACTTAGTTGGGTGATGGAAATGTCTGCAAGAAAACAGCCAAGCTCAGAGAGCACTAAGGACCTTATTCTCCTCCTCCTCTTCTTGTTCTTCTCTCCTCCTCCTCCTCCTCCTCCTCCTCCTCCTCCTCCTCCTCCTCCTCCTCCTCCTCCTCCTCCTCCTCCTCCTCCAAACCCCACTCCCTTCCAGCACTGCTATTGTTGCCCAGTTGGGTGATGAAATGTCTGCAAGAAAACAGCCAAGCTCAGAGGGCTCTAAGAACATTCCCCCTCCACCCCAAGTTCTCTCCAATTGGTAATTTATCCTTGCTCCTTTCTACCTTGTGTTTCTGCTGAGTCTGTTGTTCAGGAGCTGTCCTATCCTCTGAATTTCAGGGGGACTTGAGGTTCAGAACGGCAGCCTTCAAAGAAAGGATGGTCCTCAGATAAACGGGGGCACAAAACAAAGGAAGAAGAGATGCTTCTTCCCTCCTTCTCTCCCTTCCTCTCTTTTGTAGTCTTCCTGCAGCTGCCACTGAAACCTTTTCTTTTGACAGTTCTCTTTTCTTCTCCACAGCCTCTGATAAAGGGTTTGTGATGCTCCTGGGCACCGAAGAATACATAAATAAAACTCTGATCCCGCGAGGCCTGGCTTACAACCCCTTCAGCAAGGCTTTTTATGTTTGGGGGAACGTGATCTTTGTAAGGTAAGCGAGTCCTTCCCAGGCTGAACTGCCATAGAGTCCAAAGGGGTCATTTAGCCAAGTAAAACAAACAGGAATAAAAAATGAGAAGGACGAGGCAGCTTAGTCTCTCCAACACAGTCCTTTCAGCAGCTCCCAGAAGGTTCCACACCCATTGGCACGATTCAAGCATAGAGAAAACCTCCAGGTGACCTCAGAGACTCTCAGAGAGAGCGCTAAGGACCAGAGGACTGCAAGGAATTTAAATCCTTTCATCCCACACCATTTCAGTCAGAACTGAAGAAGCTGCTTAGACGAGAAGAGGAACGTCTTCCAGGAGAAACAAAGAAAGCCCAGTTGCCTTTTGAAAAAGCCCCTTTGGGACGAGGACAAGACATTTCAGTTATTTATTCATCAGACTTTACCCGAGCTTTATTAC
The DNA here is from genome assembly GCF_051295495.1 of Thamnophis sirtalis. Lineage (NCBI taxonomy): Eukaryota > Metazoa > Chordata > Lepidosauria > Squamata > Natricidae > Thamnophis > Thamnophis sirtalis. The sequence goes on from NW_028261393.1 coordinate 3,173,267, forward strand.
TTTTGTTACAAATAACACAAAGCGGCAAACATACCTCATATTTCGTCCTCCTGTTTTTCCCTGAGAGGTGATTGGGCTGAGAGAGAGCGTTTGGCTCAGTGATGGGATTCAATTTTTTTTTACTACCGGTTCTGTGGGCTTGGCTTGATGAGTGTGGCTTGGTGGGCGTGGCAGGGGAAGGATACTGTAAAATCTCCATTCTCCTGTGCGCTGCTTTGGGAAGCCAAGCATGGGTTAACTTTGACCATTAGCCTAGAGACTGAGTTATGTAAATGTTGACTACGCCTCCTCTGACTGGATGGGTCAGTTTTTTAACTCAGTCCAGCCTGACGTATATCAATTCTCTCTCTAGTATAATTGACAAATTACTCAGGATTCCAGGATTCAGCTTTACTTTTCTGGAGAAGGAAATGGCGATTAGTAAGCGATCTTTCAGCAGGGAGTGGAGAGACGACAGTTCGCTGTCAGTCACGGCACTCGCCGCGCTGCTCTGCCTCCGGGGCTCTAGCAGCCGGGGTTTCGATGGCACTGTCCGAGCCGCCCATCGGCATTGCAGCCACAATCGGGAGTTGGTTCACCGCTTCCGCAGCTGTCCGCAGGCACTTGGGGAGTTGGTTCGTCGCTCCGTGCGGTTTGCCTAGGAAATGACCCGCCCTGATTGCCGTGGTCTCATTCCCAGGAGCTTTTTGTTGGATCGGCCTGCTGAACTTGCCGCGAGTTTGCCGCGGCACGGACGGAGCCGCTGCGCAGCTGAAGGCGATGGAAAGTCAAGCCTCGCATTTGAATGTCCGGCCTGAATTTCCGCCACCATTTTGGATGGCTTATTTTTACACGCGCGGGATGGCTACAAGGGGCGTGTCCTCACTTTCGCGCCTAATTGCCATGCTGCGTCAACAGCTCTCCCCTTCACACTCTCTTTTGCTTGGTCGCCTTACTGTGAGGAGGTTCTTCGCTGCAGCTCGGCTGAGTCCCACATGCAGTTAGCGAACGGAGCGAGATTAGATCTGATTGGTGATCTTAAGCCTTTGTGTTGGTGGAGGTTGAACCTTTTCATTTCGCCTATTGTTATCATGGCTGATTTATCAATTACCGGAGGTACTGTAGAGCCCATTAATGCCCCTCAGCCCCCTAGTAAGGCTGAAGCCACTCCAAGGGCCAGTAGAGCCACTACCAGGGCCTCTTCCCAAAAGCCCCGGGCTACATCTTCGGCTCCAGATAGAGCCTATAAACGCAAGGATAAGTCTAAATCATCGGACAAGCCTTCTGGAACGGCTAGTGGCTCTACCCCTGTGCTAGTCCCTCAGCGGATCTCTCCCGCTCCCCCCTTGCGTGTTTCTGGGAATCAGGATTGGTCCCCTGATCTTCCTTTGCCCCCAATTCCAATGTTAGGGGAGGGGGGATTGGGGCCCCAATTGCCCCCAAGCCTTTCGGAAGTAAGCCTGGCCTCGGCCCACGCACCCCCACATGCTGGGCCTTCAGCCACCTTTACACCTACTGCTGCGGGCCTGAGGCCTGCGGAGGCCCAGGACACCCCCCCCCCGAGTTGTACCAAATGATCTCTGCAGCGATTTCCAAGGGGGTGGATGCAGAGCTACATCGCAGGGTTCAGGCTCCCAGGCCTGCTGCTGCCGCTGCTGTGGCTGAGCCTCCAGATTTACCTAATATTCAGGCAGACCCGCCTTCATCTCTCCCCTCTGTCTATAGCGAGGATTCAGCCTTGTTGGAAGAAGGGGAAATATTAGATGTTGATTTTTCAGACGAAGAAGGGATGGCTCAAGACCAGTCTACTTCTTCTGGTTTATTCTGGCCTACATTATTTAAATCTCTGTTGTATAAGGCAAAACCCACCACTAACATGGGTGGGGCTTCCCCACAGGACAGCACTGCAGTCGGTCTAGATGCAACAGAATGTTTATTTGCTGAACAGGTTTCAGAACAGGAAATCATCCCATTCCCTAAATTATGTCTCGATATTGTTCAAAAGCAGTGGGCGCAGCCGACTGCGGTTACCCCACCCAGCAATGGGGATAAGAAATTATACACTTCCACTTCAGAATTGGAGGGCATCCTCCAATTTCCCACAATGGACCCTCCTATTGCCGCCCTTGCATCACCAGCCTTGATTCCATCGGAGATTTCTGAAGGGTTGAAAGCGGAGGACCGTAAGGCTGAGTTGGTCATCCGGAAAACTCATCAGGCTGCAGCCTGGGCCTTACGTGCTGCTACCGCGGCGTCCTTCTTTAATAGAACATCCTTGGTCTGGCTCAGACAACTGCAGGGTAGGCTTGGCCCGGAGGACATGCGTCTTCACCAAGATATTATTACCAAGCTGATGGTAGCCTTGGAATTCTCGGCGGACACTACTCTGAATGCAGCAAAATTCGCATCCAGAGCCGTGGTTTCCAATGTGGCATCCCGGCGATTGCTATGGCTCCGCCATTGGCAACTGGACGTTCACTCCAAATGGCAGCTGGCTTCCACCTCATTCAAGGGCGGAGCCTTGTCTGGCCCAGCTCTTGACCAAATTCTCATTGAAACTAGGGAAAAGCGTAAGGTGCTTCCATCCACCGGCAGGGGCACCGACAGGAGGCAACATCCTTATAATAGGCGCCAGCCCTTTCGTGCAAGGGACTCGTGGTTCACTACCGCCATATACACCCCCCAGTATAACAGACCCTTTACCCAACCTCAGGACAGGGGTCAGGATCGTACGGGAGCCAGAGATAGGGGTCGCCAACAGCACCAGGCACAACCTCAGGTGAGGCAGCCATTTAGTGGAGCCAGCAACCGGTCCTTTCGGAGGTACCGGTGACTCACAAGGGGAGGGCCTATCAGCGGGCGTCTCCTGGACTTCGCTCACCAGTGAGCAGAGACCACATCCGACGCTTGGGCCCTCCAGGTAGTGAGGTTGGGCCTCACTCTAGAATTTCTCTCCATTCCTCCGGGGCGATTCATCAAGTGCCCTGTACCCAGGTGCCAAGTGAAGAGGCATCTGATGGACGCCAAAATACAACATCTCTTATCCATCAATGCCATAGAGCAGGTTCCAAAGGGACAGGAAGGGCTAGGCTTCTACTCCATCTTATTCCTAGTGCCCAAGAGTTTGGAGGGATGGCGGGCCATTCTAGATTTGAAAAGGCTCAATCTGTACATAAAGTATCAAAGGTTCAAGATGCAATGGTTTATGGTTGGTTTATGGTTTATTAAACTTGTATGCCGCCCTATTCCCGGGGGGACTCAGGGCGGCTACCAAATTCATAGGGAAGGGGGTAATACAAAAAAACAAACAAGACAAAGCAATTACAAAAAACAGATCAAAAGCATCTTGGCATCCATCCACCAGGGCGACATGATGACATCAGTCGACATCAAGGAAGCGTACCTCCATGTGCCCATACATCCGGCACACCGGAGGTTTCTACGCTTCCATTTTGCTGGGTGCCATTTCCAGTATCGGGCCCTGCCCTTCGGCCTATCATCGGCCCCCAGGACATTCACCAAACTCCTGGTGGTCATAGCGGCATCCCTTCGTTCAGTGCCCATTTGAGTGAATTGCTATTTAGACGACATCTTGGTCCTGTCCTCATCACGACACCAGGCCCTCCAAGATATTCGCTTCACAATGGACACTCTCCAACATCACGGATTCGTCCTGAATCTCCCCAAGAGCCACCTGCAGCCGACCACGTCACTGCTCCACCTGGGGACCTTCATCAATTCTGCAACGTGCGAGATGTTCCTATCCCAAGAAAGACGACAGAGCATTCAACACCTGGTGAGTCAGGTTTCAACTCAGAGACTGTTACCACTGGCAACTCTATCTCAGCTACTCGGGAAAATGATTTCCTGTATAGATGTTCCCTGGGCCCAGTCCCATGCTCCACCATTTCAATGGTTCCTGCTCCCCTTCCAGAGAGCCCACACCAGCCATTCCCAAATCAAGGTTCGTCTTCCACCCAAGCCACTCAGATCCCTCGGATGGTGGACCTCCTCCAAACTCCTCAGGGGGAGCCCGTTCAAGGAACCGGACCGCATTCAGATCACTAGGGACGCCAGCCTCTTCGGGTGGGGAGCCCATGCCCTGGACCGAGTTGCTCAGGGCCGCTGTCGGAGCAGGAACTGAGAAACAGTATCAATTGGCTGGAGCTTCGGGCCATCCACCTAGCCCTCCACGAGTTCCGGGACATAGTGTCAAACAACCACATACTAGTCCGGACCGACAATGTTTTTAGAGTTTTAGAGTTTTATTAGTATTTGTAGGCCGCCCTTTTCCCTGAGGGGACTCAGGGCGGCTCACACAAAACCGGGAAGGGGGAATACAGACATTAAGATAGAAATATATAATAAAATAGTAGGCAACATACATTCATCATTCGGGAGGGGTAACTATCCTTATCCCCAGGCCTGACGGGCGAGCCAGTTCTTCAAGGCTATGCGGAAGGCTTGGACGGTGGAGAGGGTACGAATCTCCACGGGGAGCTCGTTCCAAAGGGTCGGGGCTACTGCTGAGAAGGCCCTCCTCCTTGTAGTTGCCAGCCGACACTGGCTGGCCGATGGGATACGGAGGAGGCCTAATCTATGGGATCTTATTGGTCGCAGGGATGTAATTGGCAGAAGGCGGTCTCTCAAGTATCCAGATCCACTGCCATGTAGGGCTTTATGGGTGACTAATAGCACCTTGAAGCGCATCCGGAGATCGACAGGTAGCCAGCGCAGCTCGCGGAGGATAGGTGTTATGCGGGTGAATCGAGGTGCACCCGCAATCACTCGCGCGGCTGCGTTCTGCACTAGCTGAAGTCGCCGGATGCTCTTCAAGGGCAGCCCCATGTAGAGCACATTGCAGTATTCCAGCCTAGAGGTCACAAGGGCCCGAGTGACTGTTGTGAGAGCCTCCCGATTCAGGTAGGGTCGCAACTGGCGCACCAGGCGAACCTGGGCGAATGCCCCCCTGGTCACAGCCGCTAAGTGGTGGTCAAATGACAGCTGCGGATCCAGGAGGACTCCCAAGTTGCGAACCCTCTCTGAGGGGTATAAAATTTGACCCCCCAGTGGCTTCCAAGGCGCACGTCAACCGCCAGGGGGGCACACACTCCAGATCCCTGATGATGGAAGCGGAGAAACTGCACCACTGGGCGGAGGGTCGACTCTTGTCAATTTGGGCAGAGCATATCTCGGGCGTTTCCAACACACAGGCGGACTGGCTGAGCAGGGCCACCGTGGACCAGGCGGAGTGGTGTCTCCACCCCACCCTCTTTCAAGAGCTCTCTCGCCGGCTCGGCCAGCCCGAGGTGGATCTCTTTGCTCAGCCTCACAATTCTCAACTTCCCTGGTTCTACACCAGGTACCAGACCCCCGGGGTGGAGGGCGTGGATGCTCTCCGCAGCCCGTGCCCGGACAGCCTGCTCTATGCATTTCCACCTCTCTCGATCCTTCTGCTGGTCATTCAAAAGATACTGGCGGAGCAAGCGGAGGTATTACTGGTCGCCCCAATGTGGTCCCGGCGCCCTTGGTACATCGATCTCGTTCATCTCTCGGTGTCACGTCCGTGGAGGATTCCGGACGACCAGATCCAGCTCACCCAGGGGGCTTTCATCCACCCGAACCCCCAGTTGCCACAATTAGCCGTGTGGCACATGAGCAGACTATTCTTACTGGACTACACTACTCCAGCAAGGTAATTGACACTACTCAAGCAGCCCGTCGTCCATCCACTACTCGGATTTACGAGGCCACCTGGCAGGCCTTCTGCAGGTGGTGCCGCCGTACTGGGGCTGACCCTCTCAAAGCTTCGGTGCCTCAAGTGTTAGACTTTTTACAAAAGGGACTTGCCAAGGGTTTGGCTCCTAACACTCTTCGTAGACAGGTCGCGGCCTTGTCTACCGTGATTGGCGGTGGTCAGGGCTGCCCACTGACTCAACACGCACGGGTCAAATCATTTCTGAAGGGGGCAGCTAACATCAGACCTCAGACCGTGCACCGTTACCCTACTTTGGACTTGTCACTGGTACTCAGAGCTCTCACGGCCACACCTTTCAAGCCCATCCAATCAATCAGCCTCCGTCTGTTGACTCTTAAGACAATGTTTTTGGTGGCCATTATATCGGCCAGGAGGATGTCGGAGCTGGCAGCGCTTTCTGTTCGCGCAGACCTCTGTATATTCCATCCCAACAGGGTTGTGCTCTGTCTGGACCCGGCATTCCTTCCAAAGGTCAACACCTTGTTTCACAGGGCGCAGTTGCTCATCCTTCCGGATTTTTGTCCCCGCCCTTCCCATCCGCAGGAGCACCAGTAGCATCACCTGGATGTTCGCAGGACTCTTCGGCGCTACGTGAAACACACGGCGTCGTTCAGGAGGTCAGAAGCACTTTTTGTATCATTCCAGCCTTCCTCCATGGGGAAGGTGTCTTCCCATACCATTGGCCGTTGATTAAAGGCATGCATCGCCCTTGCTTACGACAGCCAGTCCCGACCACTTCCCAGGCGCATCACTCCTCATTCCACCAGGAGTGCGGCTACCACAGCCGTCTGAGCTACGCAAGCCTCAGTGGAGAAGATTTGCAGGGCCGCTACCTGGTCGTCGCCATTTATAAGACACTACAAGGTTGACATGTATGCCTCGGCCGAGGCCTCCTTTGGGCGGCGAGTGTTGCAGCGGGTACTCTCTTCTCCTGAGTGCCCTGACCAGCCTAGTTCCTGCCCTGGAACTTAATTGCTTTGGCATGTCCCATGCTTGGATTCCCCAAGCAGCGCACAGGACAACGACCGTTGACTTACCTGAACGGTCCTTCTATGTGCGCTGTGAATGGAATCCAAACCCGCCCGCGGCTTCGGCTGGCCAGGGCTATCTCACAACTCTGACTTAATGTTTGACTTTACTCTGACTTGATGACTTTATTCTGGACGTGACTGTTGATACATCTTTCTTGGCTACGGCCATCAGTGACATCGCTACACATCTTAGCGGCTGACTTCGTACAAAACTGACCCATCCAGTCAGAGGAGGCGTGGTCAACATTTACATAACTCAGTCTCTAGGCTAATGGACAAAGTTAACCCATGCTTGGATTCCCCTTGCAGCGCACATAGAAGGACCGTTCAGGTAAGTCAACGGTCATTCCCTCCCCACTCCAGGGGAAGATAACTGCAAAATCCCCATTCCCTCCACCCTCCCCAGGGGAAGATATACTGCAAAATCCCCATTCCCTCCCCACTCCAGGGAAAGGATACTATAAAATCTCCATTCCCTCCCCACTCCAGGGGAAGGATACTGCAAAATCCCCATTCCCTCCACCCTCCCCAGGGGAAGATATACTGCAAAATCCCCATTCCCTCCCCACTCCAGGGAAAGGATACTATAAAATCTCCATTCCCTCCCCACTCCAGGGGAAGGATACTGCAAAATCTCCATTCCCTCCACCCTCCCCAGGGGAAGATATACTGCAAAATCCCCATTCCCTCCCCACTCCAGGGAAAGGATACTATAAAATCTCCATTCCCTCCCCACTCCAGGGGAAGGATACTGCAAAATCTCCATTCCCTCCACCCTCCCCAGGGGAAAATGACTGCAAAATCTCCATTCCCTCCCCACTCCAGGGAAAGGATACTGTAAAAAAAAAAGTTGGCGTTTACATCAAAGGCAGGACTAGAAGTCACCGACTCCTAGTGATTGACCCAAAGTCCCCCAGGCGACTGTCATCTCTAAGGCCAGACAAGAACTGGAACTAGAACTCCCAGGCTCCTAATTTCTAGGCCTTAATCAAACTGGCTCTCCAAATTGAAGTGGGCCCACTACTCAACCTAACAACAGCATTTTTCTCTTTTCTTGCTTTGCTTTCCAGCCACGATATGGTGAATTTCATCTACCTTTCCAATTTCCCGAGTGCTTCTCCCATCAAGGATTTTGTCCTCTCTTTTACTGGGCCTTTTGCCGTTATGACAGAGTCAGAGGAGGTAACGCCTTTATATTCCTCAGGAATCCAAGGGATAAGAAAGGCTGTGGGAAGCGAGTGATCCCTGTCCATTTTCCCTACTTTCTGTTGTACTCTTCAGAGGTAGTCCTCGACTTACAACAGTTCATTTAGTGACCGTTCAAAGTGACAACGGCCCTGAAAAGTTTGGACAACCATTTGTCTGAAGTGGTGTAGGGTTTCCTGCCTAAGCAGGGGTTGGACTGGAAGACCTCCATGGTCCTTTCTAACTCTGGTGTTCTATTCCATTTCTATTCCTATTGTATTGTATTTTATATTCTATTGTCTATTCTATATCTTCTCTATGCTCTATATTCTATTCTATATATTCTATATTCTATTTTATATTCTAGTGTCTATTCTATATCTTCTCTATTCTATGCTCTATTATATTCTATATATTCTATATTCTATTTTATATATTCTACATATTATTTTATTCTATATATTCTATTCTATTCTATTTCATTCCACCCCATCCCCTATCCTGCCCAACCCTACCTGCATGCTATGTAGTTTTGCACGAAACAAGCCCCCCCTTTCTCCCCCTCCTTCTTCTCATCGCAGTTGTGGGTGTCGAGAGAAAACAGCATCAACTTTAAAAAGGTTTTCCCTTCAGATTCCTGGCATAAGTTGAGTGCTCTCCAAAGGATGAGAGGGGCCTTAAGATATTCCACAATATCTGAAGATGCCATCACCAGCATGTACTACGATCCAACTGGCTTGCAAGCGGTGGGTGAGATGGGCCAAGGGAGCTCCATGGATGTTTCATGGAAGCAAAGGGGTCTGGCAAGATCCTTATGGATTTGAACAAGGATCTTGAGGGATTTGCTTATTTATTTATTTGCATTCTATTGCCTATCTCATGGATGGGACACCGCGCAGCTTGCTACCCTACCTGTTTATTATCACAGGTAGTCCTCGACTTATGACCGCAATGGAGCCCCAAATTTCTCTTGTGAAACCAGAGATTTGTTAAGCGAGTTGTGCCCCATTTTACGACCTTCCTTGCCACGGTTGTTAAAAGTTAGTAGCCCTGTTGTTAAGTGAATCAGGGTTCCCCATTGACTTGGCTCGTCACAAGATCGTGACCTATGACCCTGGCATCCTGTCATAAATATGAGTCGGTTGCCAAACATCTGGGGGGAAAAAACACCTTGCCATGAGAGAAATATAAGAAGTTGGTGAACACAGTTGGGATACCAATTTCTGTTGCTAAGCAAGGCAGTTGTTAAGCGAGCCGCACCTGATTTTACGACCCTTTGCCATGATTGTTAAGCAGATCACTGAGTTGTTCACTAAGCCACACAAGTCGGCTGGGAAAGCCACAAGTGGCGATCATGTGGACCCTGTGTTGTAAATATATGTGACGGCTAACCCCCCAAATTTTGATCATGTGACCGTGGGGAATGATGTGACGGTCCTTAAGTGCGAGGACCGATCCTAAGCCCCTCTCTGCAGTCCCATTGTAATTTAGAATGGTTGCTCAACAACAACAAAAAAAAGCTCTTAAGCCAAGTAATGGCAGAAGTGAGGTGAAGATCATGAGGTCACCTTTGCATCTGTTATTTGTTAAATCACGGGTCCATTTTTCTCGGCTTTTTCCTTTTGGGCAGCTGATTTATGTGAAGGATGAGCGTGGCACAGAAAAATTCATGAAGAGGAATTTCCCTGTAGATACTGTCGTGGCCTACGATCTCTTGATCAGCACACGTCACAAAAAGATGACCGTCGAGTGAGTAGACCACCAACGGCTCTGCGTTTCCCCAGTGTCCGCTAGGTCGTAGTGTCTTGTCAATGGAAGGGAGAAGAAAGGCTTCCCTTCAATCCTGGCCTGGCTACCGGTTCTGTGGGCGTGGCTTTGTGGATGTGGCAGGGGAAGGTTACTGCAAAATACCCCTTTTCCTCCCGATCAGCTGGGACTCGGGAGGCAGAGAATAGAAGGGGGTGGGGCCAGCCAGAGGTGGCATTTACTGGTTCTAAGAACTACTCAAAATTTCTGCTACTGGTTCTCCAGAACTCGTCAGAACCTGCTGAATACCACCTCTGCTGGCTTATCTTTCTTTGACCGCTTCTTGATCTCCTCCCTCCATTTGCCCTTCTCAACAAGTTCAGTTGGATATTCGATTTCATCTAGAGCGGGCCACGTGCCCCCCCCCCCTTGAGAAATCAGGGCCTTCCTCAGAAAAACATATGAGGGAAGTCAGTGAATGGGGGTTGAGTGTGGTAATAGATCTTCTTCTTCATCCCATTGCATTTGGGTCCCTTCGGTGTTAAAGTGGTAGCTGGTATCTCCAGCTCGAGGTGAAGGGAGGGAGGTGTGAAGAGGGAATTGAGTTTAGAATCCTTGCAGGCTAGAAAGCGGTGCAGGCTTGACTTCGCCTGGAGTTCCTGAAGCCGGCCGTTCCCAAGCGAATGCTATCAGTCTGGTGTCAGTCTTGTAAATAGGCATTGCAGCTTTGATCAACTCAAGGTGTGGGCCTGGTTCCTTGTTCCTAGGGAGGAAATGAGGATGCCCAGTATTCTACTTATAGGGTTTCTTTGACCTTGGGTGGGCCTGAGGGAGAGCAGGATGGGCTCAAGGTCACCGAGCTGGCTTTCGGGCCTAAGTCAGCACTAGAACTCGCTGTCTCCTGGTGAGTGGCCTAAAACCACCCAGATGGTTTTCATGGCAAAGGCAGAACTTGAACTCACTGTCTCCTGGTGATTGGCCTAACATTACCCAGCCTTTTATGGCAAAGACTGGACTAGACCCACAGGTGAACATCCAGCCCATTCAGGTGCAGAGTTCAAGCTAATTACTCTATTATGTTCTGCCTATAATACAGGAATTCTCCAGATTGGCAGCCTTCTCGTGGGAACAAAGAGATAAAGCCCCAAGGAACTCCCTTAGGTTGGGCTCAGCTCTAGTACTTTTGTGGTTTCCCAGTGACTCTAGACTAGCTGCACACTTGATCCCTCCTCCTTCTCTCTGCCAGTCCCACAATAGCAATCCCGTTAGGAAGGCCTGCAAAACGGGGGATCCTGTGTTCTCTGTTCCCAGCGAGAAAGACTACATCCGATTCACCCATCTCTGCCCCTTCGCTACATTGCGTATTGTGGATCTGCCGCAGCCACAGCGCATCTCCCGAGTGGAGTATTACTGGGCTACACCCCCAGATGTCATGGAGAAATCCGGATTCCATGAGGCTAAGTCGCTCAACGTCTACCAGGGCCTGGTCTACCAGTTGCTTCAGCTGCATTCATCGTATCACAGAGTAAGGACCGGTTCTGTTTTTTTCTGGGCACAAAAAGGGCAGCCCATGGCATACCCTACAGCAGGGGTGTTAAACTCGATTTCATGGAGGGCCACATCAGGGTTGTATTCGACCTTGGGAGGGGTGTGTGGCCATGGTGGGCGTGGCCAGCTTGACCTCACTTGTGTCGGGGACGCCTGTGGTGCCTGAGGGCTCTGCCAGTGGAAACGGGCTCCCAGGCACCGTTTTCAGCTGCGATGGCCTCCTGCATCCCTCTGCCAGCGAAAATGGAGCTTGGGAGAGACGCATGCAGCCCTCCCGAGCTCTGTTTTTGCTGGCAGAGGCACTGCGTACCGGTCCTTTGCTGTTTCCAGGGCAGCCCCGTGGGCCAGATTAAGCACCCCATGGGTCAGATCCGTGCCCCGGGCCTTGAGTTTGATACCCCTAACCCTATAAGCTAACTTCAGAAGCTTTTGGGGGAAAGTCACGTAACGTCTCCAGAAACAGGGATCTGTCCCAGTTGACAACTGACGAGGTAAAAAAAAATAAAATAGGGAGAGAATGTGTGTGTGTATATGTGTGTAAAATACAGGTGGCCTTTGACTTTCAACTACAATTGAGCCCAACATTCCTGTTATTAAGTGAGACACTGATGAAGTGAGTTTTTGCGTCTATTTTACCACCTTGTTTGCCACAGTTGTTAAGCGAATCCCTGCAGTTGTTGTTAGTCACCTGGCTGTTAAGTGAATCTGGCTTCCGCATGGACTTGGCGCTTGTCACAAGATCACAAAGGGAATCACACGATCCCCGGGAGACTGACATTGTCATAAATATCTGTTACCACATGACTCTGGGGATGTTGTAAGTGTGAAAAAGGATTGTGAGTCACTGTGTTCAAGGCCGGTGTAACTTCGCAGACAGTCACTGAATGAACCGTTGTGAGTCGAGGCACACCTGCATTCGATTGTGGCATTGAAAGAAACAAAAAGGAGAATTAAAAAATGATTGTGGGGGAAAAAAAGGCCCTTCAAACATAAATCCCTGCTAATATATGTCATCGACATAACAATAATAGATGCTAAGTTGAAATATATGAAGTGTTATGTTGGAGGTTCATTTCTTCGTGTAATCTTGTCTTCCCAGCCGTACGCAGACCCCGTCCATGACCCCACTTGGCGCTGGTGGAAGAACCAGAAAGAAGAAGCCGTAAGGAGAAAAACAACGACAACCCCTGAGTGTTATTTTCTCAGCCTTCGCACTACTTTATCCCCTTTCCAAGCCTGGCAAAATTATGAAAAAACAGTCAAACATGCCACCAAAGGGCAGTTCTGGGTTGGGTTGCATGGGAGGCCGCCAAATTCTCCCGTTCTCAAAATGTGCTTCATGAATGCAACAGAAAGTCAACATGAACCATAAAATCAACCCTTCTGGAACTTACTTGTTGGTTTTTCCCTCCCTCCCCCTCCCTCCCCCCCCCCTCCAGGAATATTTTGACTACAAGGCAAGAAACTGGGAATCATTGGGCGGGATCTTCATCGACATGCTCAACTACGCCAAAATTTACAACTTGATGACAAATAACTATCTGCCGGGAAATCTCTATCTGGACAAGAATACAGCCTACTCTTTTAATGTGTTAATGACCATCAGAACAGCGAAAGAGAGCAGTAAGGAAAGATGGCTGATTGGGGGAGCATGCCTCCCTCCCTCCCTCCCTTCCAGGGCTGGGATCCTACCAGTTTAACAATCGGTTCGCTGAGCGCATGCTTCGCCCATGCACGGAGTTTACAGAAAACTCACCATATGCATTAATGCTGGTGAGGAAAACAGCTGAGGTGCAGCAATCCACTCTGCTGCGCCGATCAGCTGGGCTTCGGAAAAGGAAATACAGGGGGTCAAATACTACGCCCCTCAGACAGGGTTCGCAACTTGGGAGTCCTCCTGGACCCACAGCTGACTTTTGAACACCATTTGTCAGCTGTGACCAGGGGGGCATTTGCCCAGGTTCGCCTAGTGCACCAGTTGCGTCCCTACCTGAACCGGGAGGCTCTCACAACAGTCACTCGTGCCCTTGTGACCTCTAGGCTGGAGTACTGCAATGTGCTCTACATGGGGCTGCCCTTGAAGAGTATTTGGCGACTTCAGCTGGTCCAGAATGCAGCCGTGCGAGCGATCGTGGGTGCACCTCTTTTCACCCACGTAACACCTATCCTCCGCGAGCTGCACTGGCTGCCTGTTGATCTCCGGGTGCGCTTCAAGGTGCTAGTTGTCACCTACAAAGCCCTTCATGGTATTGGATCTGGGTACTTGAGAGACCGCCTACTGCCAATTACCTCCACTAGGCCAATAAGATCCCATAGATTAGGCCTCCTTCGAATTCCATCAGCCGGTCAATGTCGACTGGCGACTACCCGGAGGAGAGCCTTCTCGGTGGCTGCTCCGACCCTATGGAACGAACTCCCCGTGGAGATTCGTACTCTCACCACCCTTCAGACCTTCCACGTAGCCCTTAAAACCTGGCTGTCCTGACAGGCCTGGGGCTAAAGACTTCAACCCCACCCGAATAGTATGACTGTTGTGCTTTTTAACGATGTATTGTCTTCATGTGTATAACTTGTTTTGTCCTTCCCTCCCCCTGAGTTGTGAGCCGCCCTGAGTCCCCTCAGGGAAAAGGGTGGCATACAAATAAAGTTAAATCCAAATCCAAATATTGCACAGGAGCAGGTGGGTGGGCCCACTTCAAAGTTGGAGCAAACCAGTTCGCTCCCGGCTGATAATTGGAGCCACCAGTATGCCCGAATCAGTCCGAACTGGTAGAATCCCACCCCTGCTCCCTCCCTCCCTCCCTCCCTCATTGAATTTATAGGAATTCCCGTCTCAAATTCCTGACTCTGGGCAGCTAACAAGCACTGTTCCCTCTAAGGTGCGCGCGTGCGCGGCCGCGCACGTCGCTAGAAACCTCCGCGCAGAGCTTTCTAACTGCCGCACAGAGCTTTCTACCAAAGCAAACGTGGAGAAGTCCTTTGCAGGCAGCTAGAACTGGCCGCCTGCAAAGGACCTCCCCAGACTTGTTTTGATGAGCCGCCAGTCCTCTTGCTTCTTCTCCTTCACCAGCAAAGCTCCCGCAGTGGTGCCTCTCTCTCCACGCGGAGCACCTGAGCTGGCCCCCGCGTTATCCCTCCCCCTTCCTCCTCTGCCGTGCTTTTGAGGCCGCGGGAGCTAGTAGGAAAGCGGCAGAGGTGGAGGCGATGGCAGGGATAACCCAGAGCCCAGCTGAGGTGCTCCGAGCGAAGGGGGAGGCACCACCGCCGCTGCTTTGCCGGTGAAGGAGAAGGAGCAAGAGGACTGGCAGCTTTGAAATGGTCCCGCCGGCTGCAGATTTGATTCAGCGTAAGCAGGGGCCGAACACATGCTGAGCCGACTTTGCGCAGTGAGGCGGAGTAATTCAACCCCCCCCAAAGAACACGTGTCTGTGTGTGTGTGTGTGAGAGAGAGAGAGAGAGAGAGAGTTGGATCAAAATTGGTGGCCAAAGGAGTGGAGGGAAGGAAGGAAGGAAGCCCTGCCCCCTGTGAAAAAAACTGAAGATGGAGCAGTGAATGAATAAACCATAAAAGCAACAAACAGTTAATGCGTAAGTAAGCTGAGGAGGAAGTTCTCAACTAAGGAAGAAATATTAGAAAGAAATATAAAAAGCTCAATATGCCAAAACACTTATTTTAGTCTTCATTTAATTACTTGTATTGTAGTCTGATGTAACATCTTTTTAAAGTTAACGTTAGTTAGAAAAGATAGGGTACAAAACTTAAATAATAAAAAAAATTGTACATTCATTTTGAAAAATAAATGCAATACTTGATTAATTTCATATCTTTATTTAAAATAGTTTTGGCATGGCATATGATTTTATTGACTCAGTTGGAAATGATGTGGATGTTGTATCTGATTCTGAGGCATATATATTCTTAAGTAACATAACATATAGCATATTGTCCAAACTTGCTAGACTATTTAATTGATCTTATTACTTTAAAGGGGGAGAGTTTCATGATGAATTATTTTATTACATTTATGTTGTATTTATATATTATATTTATTACATTTATATTCCACATTATATATTTGTATTGTTATTTTAGTGTTTATTGTCAATTTTGATAGATATATTGATATATCAATACTGATTTTAATCATACTAAATAACAATTACTGCTATTATTTATCAGCATTAAATATTTACATTTTTAATATCGAGTTAGTCATATTTTAGAATAATAGGATTATCTTTTAATAGGATAATTGGCAAAATCTAATTCAAATGTGATGGGTTGCATTCCAAAGGAATGTGAGAGGACAGGTTGCCTGCAAAATGCCAGGACCCAGGACCTGTTGGTGCCATGTCTCTCTCTAGCCAGTCTAATGATCTAAAAGCTGAGCAGAAGTCTTTTTTTTTCAGGGTGAGCGGAAAAGTATAGTGTTTGAGTAGCACATTTTCATGCCTGGCATTCATCAGGCTGAAACCTCGCTCACAATTGGTGCTTGGCGCTTGGAATGTTGCGCAAATGTCCAGCAGACGAGACAGAAGTTCAAACTGTTGCTCTCTTAGGTGCTCAGGCATGAAACTGTGCCGCTCAAACACTATACTTTTCCGCTCACCCTGAAAAAAAATTAGAGGGAACATTGCTAACAAGTCTTAAAACAAGATTCAAAAACAACAACTACTATTACAGTTAGTATGTTCCAAGAAGGCAATTTGTGTTTTAACCATGCTGTGATGTTGAATTCATTACCTTTATTTATACTTAGCTGGATCTACTAGCTGCTTAGATCTACTAACTGCATAGCTAGATCCACAGAGAGGAGGGGGTCAAGCTATTTTTCCAAGGCACCTTTGAAGGCCAGACAAGTAACAATGGATGGAAACTGACCAAGGAGAGATTCAACCTGGAAATAAGGAGGAACTTTCTGACAGGGAGAACAATCCACCCATGGAACAGAAGTTGCCTTCAAAAGTTTGTGGGAGATTCACCCCTGGAGGCTTTCAAGAAGAGATTGGACTGCCATTTGTCAGAAACGGTGTAGGGTCTGTTTGGGTGGGGGTTGGACTAGATGACCTAGAAGATCCCTTCCAACTGTTAATCTGTAATGTATGGATTGTGCAAATCTTGGTTATTTTCACCTTGGTTAATTGCAATAGGGGAATGTGTATGCCTGTGTCTCTGCAACTGTCATAAATATGAGTCAGTTGCCAAGCAACTGAATTTTGATCACGTGACCTTAGAACCGGCAGCAACCCAGGCCTGCCACGCCCTTGAACCAGTTCCCCAGTCGCTTCCATTGCCACTGTCTGGTTTTTTAGGTCTGCGCATGCGTAGAACAGTTTTAATTGAACTGCGCATGCACGCGCATGAAGCGTGCGCAGAAGCGAACCGGCAGTAAAGCCGGCAAGAACCCATCCCTGATGCTGCTGTAGCAATAGCAAGAGCCCTTAGACTAATACACCACTTCACAGTGCTTTCCAGCCCTCTAAGCGGTTTACAGAGTCGGCCTCTTGCCCCCAACAAATCTGGGTCCTCATTTGACCCACCTTGGAAGGACGGAAGGCTGAGTCAACCTTGAGCCTGGTGAGATTCGACCTGCCAAATTGCAGGCAGCCAGCAGTCAGCAGAAGTAACCTGCAGTACTGCACTCTAACCACTGTGCCACCACGGCTCATAGTGACTTTGAAAGAAAATGAATGGTTGTAAGGTGAGAATTGCCAGTATCTATCTATCTACTTACAGAGTCTAGAGGAGTGTTTCTCAACCTTGGTCACCTGAACATGCGTGGACTTCAACGCCCAGAATTCCCCAGTGTTTCTCAACCTTGGTCACCTGAAGCTGGCTAGGGAATTCTGGAAGTTGAAGTCCACGCATCTTCAGGTGACTAAGGTTGAGAAACACTGCTCTAGAGGGCAAAATGGTCTTGGAAGCAGAAGGGATGGTTTCTATATCTCCCTCGGCTTTCGGTGTGGTCCGAGGCAGCTTATTTGAGTGGGAGAAGAGGGTCTCGGGTTGCCGGTATCCCAAACGGTGTGTGTTTGTGTGTGTGTGTGTGTGCATGTGTGCATGCACACACCCATCCTCAGCCGTTGTGCTTTTTTGCCTCCAGTGGGAGAAACAGCCGATGAAAATTCCCTCGACTACATCTGGCTGGCTGCTACTATGGCCCATCCCCAGTATGTCAAGACAGAACTGCAGAGGCAAGAACTCATCAGCCGAGGCTCGGTGTTATATCGGGTAAGACCCAGATGATAATTGATTCTATGGACACGTGACTCTTCCTTGCAGGGTTAGCACTAGCACTGTGTTCTGACCCAGCTTCCCGAACATCAGAAAACCTCTGAAGTTAAATCAGTGGTTCCTCTATTAGGAGTGCCAGCAGCCCCAGCAGGCTAACAAGTCTCTCCGTCCAGAAGATGAATAGTGGCCTGTCACATCTTGCCTTTTATCCTGAGAGCCAGGGTAGAGCTTCACTAGGAGCGGTGGTTCCTCCGTCCCAAGGACCGGCCCATAGTTTTCCACTGCTCTCCTCTCCTCTGCCTTCTGCGCATCCATGCGTCAGGCACTGGACCCAGCTGTTCCTCCTCTTCTTCATCAATCACCTCCAGACCTGGGGGATGTTACTGCGGGTTGGGTGCACATGCGATTTGCGCGCACACACTCTCTGCGTACATGCACAGTTGCCTGTAAATAGGTTTGTGCATGTGCAGAACATTAAAAATGTCCCCAAAACCATGGCGCGGCAACCGGGGAACCGGTTCAGGGGCATGTCGAGCCTGCCATCTCTACCTGTTCGGCAACCCAGTGGCAATTTCCACTCCTGATTCGTGCAAACCAGTGCAAATCGGTAGCAACCCACCTCTGATCTGACTTCTCCCCACCCCCAATAGGTAACCATTAAAGACAGTGGGAATTACCCAAGGCAGCAACTCAGCGGGCGGCGCCTTCTGAAAAGCTCAGCTGACTTAAAGGTGAGGCTTCATCAGCAGTTCTGGATATCCATGGATCTCCTCTCTGGTCTTAGTTGATTGATTGATTGGCTTGAGTGATTGCCCTCACCTTTGTCACTTTATAAGGAACTCACGAGGGCGAACATTCCTTGTACTCCTTCCTCCTCTTATTTTCCTCATAGCAACTAGCCTGGGAGGTGGGTGGGGATGAGGAAAAGTGACTGGACCAAAGTCACCCAGCCGGTGTTCATGTCTAAGGCAGCTCTAGAACTCATAGTCTCCTAGTGATTGGGGCAGAGTTATTCAACTGGCTTCCATGCCTAAAGTGGGACTAGAATTCAGTGTCTCCTGGCGGCCCAAGTCACCCAGCTGGCTTTCATGCCTAAGGTGGGACTACAACTCCCAGTCTCCTGGTGATTGGTCCAATGTCAACCAGCTGGCTTTCATGCCTAAGGCAAAACTAGAGCTCCCAGCCGCCAGCTTCTAACCTAGTGCCACAATCAGGAGACCAAGCTTGGCCCCTCTAAATCTCTCACCATTTTCTTTTCACCTCTGGCCAAGCGTTTCCTGTTCTGTCTTACCTGTTAGCTGGTGAAACTGCTCTTTCTACTTCCTTCCTCTGAGGGATCCATGAATCTTTTGTCCACTTTTCTCAGGTGGTCAATTCGGATATGGCCTGTTATCGCCATAGAAGCTTGTCCCTGGATTTGCAGGTAATCTGAATTCCTCAGGAAGGCAATTTCTTCCCGGTTTCTTTTCCTTCCAACAGACCAACAGCAGGGGGACCACACAGAACGACTGGCTTATTTTAAACAACAATGGATATCAACACACGTGGCGTAAGACACAGAATAAAGCCAGTAATAAAATGGGTACAAGATCTTCAAGACTTCCTCCTTAGAATGTCTTCCGTTAGAGCAGGGGTGTCCAAACTGAGCCACTTTAAGACTTGTGGACTTAATAACTCCCAGAATGTTCTGGCTGGGGAATTCTTGAAGTCCACAAGTGTTAAAGTTGCCAAGTTTAGGCACCCCTGCCATAGGGGCAATGGGGTTTTTAAAAAATGGCCGTGTTTATACCTCAATGTGAAAGAGAAGGGATGTATAAATCCACTTCTTTGTTGGCCCCCAGGGTTCTAAAACATTCTTGATCTATATCGGATGCCCCCCAGGCAAGAGATTGGCGTTTGACATCACTTACACACAGAATTACACCACGGAGAAGAACAAGCACTACTTTGACTGTGTTGAACCAGATCCAGAAATGCCCTGTTTTTTCTTCAGCGATGGTAAATGACTTTGCATCCCCCCCCACCTCCTCTTCACAAACCCCACTCCCTTCTAGCACTGATAACATTACCTAGTTGGGTAATGAAACGTCTGCAGGAAAACTCCCAAGCTCAGACAGCACCAAGAATCCCACAGTCTTCCTCCTCCTCCTCCTCCTCCTCCTCCTCCTCTTTTTCTCCCCCCCTTCTCTGACTCCTTTTCCTTCTGTCCTTCTCTGTCTTCCTCCTTCTCTTCCTCCTACTTTTCCTTCTGTTCTTTCCCCCTCCCCACCCTTCCTCCTCCTTTTCACCTCATCTTTTTCATGATAATGATCATCACTTCCATCATTGCCAATAACAGAGACAACCGTATTTCCATACCATTCCTGGAATGTACCATCATTCAGGGAATCCAGGTTAGGGGCCAACGTAGTTAGGACAGAGCCTCTCTGCATTTGTCTAGATGGGCGTGTCTGAGGCCACCCTGTGCCTACACCTGAATAACTCAGAAGGCACGAGATGCAAAAAAAACACCAAACCCGTGCGAATCCAGTTCCCCCGGAGTCAGCTTCAAGGATGGGTGTTGGATTTGAGCCAGCCACCTGCTGGAAACCTTTCGAGAGACAGCCTGGGAACCCCAGCGCGTTCCCCGCCGTGTTCCCATCTACTCCCGTTTGTGAGCTGGGAGCAAGGCACTTGCTTGTTTCCCTTGCAGTCTTCTACCCGTTCTTCTTGATCCAAGACATGGTGACCGGAGACTCGGGGCGGTTCCACGGCAGGTAAGAGAGGTGGGGACGGGCCTCAGGCCTCTCAGAGTTGGGACCTGGGGTTGGGGTGGGGAATGGGGCCTTGTCTTTGGGGCAGTGGGGAAATTCAAACATTTTCCCTACCGGTTTTGTGGGCGTGGCTTGGTGGCCATGTGACCAGGTGGGCGTGGCTGCACAACTGACTCACACACAATGTGAAAAGCAGCTGGATTTTGCACCAAATGGCCCCTGCAACAAGCCTCACAGACAATCAGGCACAGCTGATCGTGAGAACTTAAAAAAAAAAAACTTTTTAAAGCATTTTTAAACTACCACTTCAAGAGAACTTGCCTGAACCGGTAGCATTTCACCCCTGCTTTGGGGTCTTGGCAATAAGAGGTAGAAGAGGAAGAAAACTGGTTCAGGGAAGCTCCTACATCAGCACCAGAAAGGCTGGCTGGTTCGCTCTCTTTCTCTCTCTCCCTCCCTCCTTCCCCCCCCCTCTGTCTATGTGTGTGTGAGAGAGAGGGAGAGGGGGGGGAGTGGTGGCAGGTTTGATCAGCCTGATAGTGAATCTTTGCCTAGCGCTAGCTGGGGAATTCTGGGAATGGAAGTCCACCCACGTTAACATTGCCGAGGTTGAGGCAGCGTTAGAAAATCAGCTTTGGCAATCAATTGGTGGCTTTTTAGTTCCTGCTATCTAAAATGGGGGGGGGGAGGCCCAAAAAGAGAGGTGTGGCTTTTTCTCAACTGTGCAAATCATATTTAACCGAAAGGGGGGGATTGTGTAAGTTGGCTACATAACAACGATGTGATTGTGACATCACATAACAATAAGTGAGAAGAATCAGACTTCAGAAGTTGTGGGGTGTTTCATCGCAGGATGTTTTTAAGAAGAGACCGGATGGGCATTGGTCTGGCACGATACAACATGGTTTCCTATTTGAGCCAGGGGGTTGGACTAGAAGACCTCCAGGGTCCCTTCCAGCTCTGTTCTGAATCTGAATCTTCCGTCTTCCTTGTTCTCTTGACAGCTACCTCTTTACCATCATTGGCGGGGGTCCCTTTTCCCAGAGCAACATCAGATACTTCACTCCGGAAGAGATCGTAAAATACAACACTAACAGGTGACTTTTCAGCAGGCTGCTGCCTAGACCCAGTCTGAATTGAACTCACAAACGAACCGGTAACTGATGCTGCTCACCCAAAACATGTGTTATATGTGCAGCCCAGGGGTGGGATTCAAAACTTTTTACTACCGGTTCTGTGGGAGTGGCTTGGTGGGCTGCAAAATCCCCATTTCCTCCTGATCATGGTACATATCAGAGGTGGGTTCCTTCTGGTTTGCACCGGTTTGGTGAAACTGGTAGTGTAAATGGCAACTGGTAGGGATGGCATGCTCGCCACACACCTGAACCAGCTCCCCAGCCACCATGACATCTTTTTTTGACCTTTTTAAATGTTCTGCGCATACGTAGACCTATTTATAGGTAACATTTATAGGCAGACCTATTTATAGGCAAAATTGCGCATGCACTGAACCAGCAGTAATGCCAGCAGAAACTTACCCCTGGAATATATGTTGTGCACAGACAATAAAGAATTATTATTATTATTATTATTATTATTATTATTATTATTATTATTATTATTATTATTATTATTATTATTATTATACAATTGTATCACAGCGGCCAGTTGTTTCGCCGGATTTGGCATTGGTTACTAGTCGGGCCCCACCCAGGGGCCTAGGACGTCGTAACGTATTTTCGTAATATGCGTGCAGATCCAAGCAGTGCGGCTTTTTGCATTTGACTGATGGTGATTTTGTCAATATTTAACTGTTTTAAATGTAATTCCAGTGCTTTTGGAATAGCACCCAGTGTGCCAATTACCACTGGAATTACCACTGCTGGTTTGTGCCATAGTCGTTGAATTTCGATTTTTAATTCCTGGTATCTTGCGATTTTTTCATGTTCCTTCTCGGCGACCCTGCTATCACCTGGTATTGCAATGTCTATGATTGTGACCTTATTTTTCTCAACCAGTGTGATGTCTGGTGTATTATGCGCCAGTATTTTGTCGGTTTGTATACGGAAATCCCACAAGATCTTGACCATCTGATTTTCTGTGACTTTTTCAGGCTGATGTTCCCACCAGTTTGTTGCTGTTTTAATATTATAATTTTTGCACAAATTCCAATGGATCATTTGTGCTACTGAATTGTGCCGCAATTTATAATCAGTCTGCGCGATTTTTTTACAGCAGCTGAGTATGTGATCAACAGTTTCGTCAGCTTCTTTGCAAAGTCTGCATTTGGCATCATCAGAGGATTTTTCGATTTTGGCCTTAATGGCATTTGTGCGGATAGCTTGTTCTTGCGCAGCCAGGATTAGTGACTCTGTTTCTTTCTTTAATGTACCTGTTTTTAACCATAACCAAGTTTGTTCCCTGTCCACTTTATCTTTTATTTTTTCCAGAAATTGACCATGCAGTGCTTTGTTCTGCCAACTCTCCATTCTTGATTTTATCACATCTTTTCTGTATTCTTGTTTTGTCTGTTGGGCCTTCAGTAGATTTTTGTTCTTTACTTCGATTAATAGATGTTCTTGACTTTCTTTTAAATAATCAGCCAGTGCATGTTTTTCTTCTTCAACTGTTTGCTTCACTTGTAATAATCCTCTGCCACCTGATTTTCGGGGCAGATATAGTCTATCAGTATCACCACGTGGATGTAAACTGTAGTGCATTGTCATTAGTTTTCTGGTTTTTCGGTCCAAAAGGTCCAAATCAGTTTGTGTCCAGTATTATTATTATTATTATTATTATTACACAATTGTATCACAGCGGCCAGTTGTTTCGCCGGATTTGGCATTGGTTACTAGTCGGGCCCCACCCAGGGGCCTAGGACGTCGTAACGTATTTTCTTAATATGCGTGCAGATCCAAGCAGTGCGGCTTTCTGCATTTGACTGATGGTGATTTTGTCAATTTTTAACTGTTTTAAATGTAATTCCAGTGCTTTTGGAATAGCACCCAGTGTGCCAATTACCACTGGAATTACCACTGCTGGTTTGTGCCATAGTCGTTGAATTTCGATTTTTAAGTCCTGGTATCTTGCGATTTTTTCATGTTCCTTCTCGGCGACCCTGCTATCACCTGGTATTGCGATGTCTATGATTGTGACCTTATTTTTCTCAACCAGTGTGATGTCTGGTGTATTATGTGCCAGTATTTTGTCGGTTTGTATACGGAAATCCCACAAGATCTTGACCATCTGATTTTCTGTGACTTTTTCAGGCTGATGTTCCCACCAGTTTGTTGCTGTTTTAATATTATAATTTTTGCACAAATTCCAATGGATCATTTGTGCTACTGAATTGTGCCGCAATTTATAATCGGTCTGCGCGATTTTTTTACAGCAGCTGAGTATGTGATCAACAGTTTCGTCAGCTTCTTTGCAAAGTCTGCATTTGGCATCATCAGAGGATTTTTCGATTTTGGCCTTAATGGCATTTGTGCGGATAGCTTGTTCTTGCGCAGCCAGGATTAGTGACTCTGTTTCTTTCTTTAATGTACCTGTTTTTAACCATAACCAAGTTTGTTCCCTGTCCACTTTATCTTTTATTTTTTCCAGAAATTGACCATGCAGTGCTTTGTTCTGCCAACTCTCCATTCTTGATTTTATCACATCTTTTCTGTATTCTTGTTTTGTCTGTTGGGCCTTCAGTAGATTTTTGTTCTTTACTTCGATTAATAGATGTTCTTGACTTTCTTTTAAATAATCAGCCAGTGCATGTTTTTCTTCTTCAACTGTTTGCTTCACTTGTAATAATCCTCTGTCACCTGATTTTCGGGGCAGATATAGTCTATCAGTATCACCACGTGGATGTAAACTGTAGTGCATTGTCATTAGTTTCCTGGTTTTTCGGTCCAAAAGGTCCAAATCAGCTTGTGTCCAGTTAACTATGCCAGCTGTGTATCTTATAACTGGTATTGCCCAGGTATTTATGGCTTTGATTGTATTTCCACCATTCAATTTAGATTTCAAAATTTTCCTAACTCTGTTGGTGTACTCTCGTCTGACAATAGTTTTTACTTCTCCATGCTTGATGTTATCCAACTGCAGAATGCCTAAGTATTTGTAGGCTTCATTTTCTTTGCATTTAATTAGTTGGCCATTGGGCATTTCAACTCCCTCAGATGCAGTGATTTTGCCCCTTTTTATGGATACAGTGGCGCATTTTTCCATGCCAAACTGCATTGAAATATCGGTGCTGAATACTCGGACTGTATTTGTCAATGATTGGATTTCTATTTCTGACTTTCCATAGAGTTTCAAATCATCCATATATAGTAAATGCGAAATTTTTTCAGCTTTTTTGGCTGTTTGGTAGCCTAATTTCATTTTTTTTAAGATTACTGATAGTGGGATCATTGCGATGATGAAGAGAAGAGGTGAAAGTGAATCACCCTGGAAAATTCCTCGCTTGATATTAACCATTCCGTAGCTCTCATTCCCTACTGCCAACTCAGTTCTCCATTGTTTCATTGCCTTTTCAGTAAAGGATGTAATATTTTTGCTAATGCCAGTTGTTTCTAAGCATTTTATGATCCAACTATGTGGCAGTGAGTCAAATGCCTTTTTGTAATCAATCCAGACCATATTCAAGTTCGTTTTTCTGTTCTTACAATTTTCTAATATCATTTTATCAATTAGAAGCTGATCTTTTGTGCCCCTGCTCCTTCTTTTGTTGCCTTTTTGCTCTACTGGCAAGATGTTGTTTGTTTCCAAATAATCCATCATGTTATCTGCAATAATGCCTGTGAGTAATTTGAAGGTTGTTGGCAAGCATGTTATTGGTCTATAGTTTTCAGGTGTTGTTCCTTTAGTTGGATCTTTCTGAATCAAGTATGTTTTTCCAGTTGTCAACCATTCATCAATTTGGCCCTTTTGTAAAATTTCATTCAGTTGCCTGGCCAATATTGCATGTAAACTGGTCAGATATTTGAGCCAGAAACCATGTAATTGGTCCTTTCCAGGTGATGTCCAATTCTTTACCTTTTTAACTCGATTTTTGATCATCTCAGTTGTTATTTCTAATACTTGCATTTGTTTGTTGCCAATGCTTTTCTCAAAGTCATGTATCCACTTTGCTTCCTTGTTGTAGTCCTTTGCATTTTCCCACAATTCTTTCCAGAATTCAACTGTGGCCTGCTTTTCTGGTTTTTCACTTTTGGTGTCACCATTCACATTAAGACTTTGATAAAAACGCCGTTGGTCTGATCGAAATTGCTGATTTTGTTTATATTGGATGATTCGTGCCTCATATCTTTCAATTTTTCTAGCTGTTGCTGTTATCTGCTGTTTTACAATCTCTACAGCTTCATTGATGTTTCTTGTATCCAATCTATATCTTCTGATTAGCCGATTATTATTATTATTATTATTATTATTATTATTATTATTATTATATACTTTATTCATTAAACATGAAACTCAGCAACTGAACATTCAAAAATGCACCATAAATACCAGTGACTGGTGCTAATGGTTGATACGGTTTGCTGCCAGCGTCCCAGGTATCAACCAGGAGCTTCTTAAAATATAAGATGTTCCGAGTAGGGCAGTTTTTGGAAGTTCCACTGGTTTTATTGCAGGAAGCTGCAATTTGTTCATGTATCTTGTAAAACTCTTGGACATCGTGCCAAATGCCCCGATGACCATGGTTACATGCTTCATCCATAGCCATGTAGTTTCGATGGCCAGGTCACGATATTTCATTATTTTTTCTACTTCTTTTTCTTCGACTCTGGCATTATTATTATTAGCTGGGACTCAGGAGGCAGAGAATAGATGGGGGTGGGGCCAGCCAGAGGTGGTATTTGCCGGTTCTCCGAACTACTCAAAATTTCCACTACCGGTTCTCCAGAACCGCTCAGAACCTGCTGAATGCTACCTCTGACACAGCCCCAAACTGGGCACACAGGACTGTGTTCTGCTCCAGCTTCAGCTTCTGAATAATCTTCTAGGGTAGCCCCCTGTAGATCATGTGGCAGTCAGGAATGGAAGATCTGCTACAAAAAAAGTGGGGGGAAAGGGCTCTGGACTCCTGATGTGGACGGTCTTGATCTGTATTTGGCTTCTCTAGTAATTCGTCAGCTTTGATCTGGGCGAGAGCCGACGTAGAAGTGAATGATACCAATGAGGAAGGATTCCCGATTCTCTCTGAATCCAACTCTGGAATTGTGTAAGTTCTACTGTGAAAGATACGCTTGTCGGTTTGGGTTTGCAGATCCGCTTCTAGGCAGGCTCTTCGAATTCTATCCTCCAGTGAAAGAGGCTTGGATATAGTTTGGGGTAGACCAACAACCAAGAAGGAAACACTAGCAACAGCACGTAGACTTATATACCGCTTCACAGGGCTTTCCAGCCCTCTCTAAGTGGTTTACAGAGTCAGCCTCTTGCCCCCCCCAAACAATATAGGTCCTCATTTGACCCACCTCACAAGGATGGACGGCTGAGTCAACCTTGAGCGGGTCAGGATCGAACTGCTGGCAGTGGACAGAGTTAGTCTGCAATGCTGCAGTTTAACTACTGCACACCATGGAAGGGAGGGAGGGAGGAAGTGCTTTACAGCCCTCTCAGCTTAGAGTCAGCCTCTTGCCCCCAACAATCTGGGTCCTCGTCTGACCGACCTCGGAAGGATGGAAGACTGAGTCAACCTTGAATAACAATACCCCAATCAAGAAGCTACCAACTCAGACAAACAATCAAACTCTAAACAACAGCCTAATTAGAGAATCCCACCAACACTGACAGTGCAACCCACTGTTTATAAACACAGCAAATCCCACTCCCTTCTAGCCCTGATAATATTCCCTAGTCGGGAAATGAAATGTCTGCAAGAAAACAACCAGCTTCTGCCAACCTAGCAGTTCAAAAGCACGTAAAAAATGAAAATAGAAAAATAGGAACCACCTTTGGTGGGAAGGTAACCGCATTTTGTGCCACTTCGGGGTTGAGTCATGCCGGCCACATGACCACGGAGACGTCTTTGGAGAGTGCTGGCTCTTCGGCTTTGAAACTGAGATGAGCATCGCCCCCTAGAGTCGGGGATGACTAGCACATATGTGCAAAGGGAACCTTTACCCTTTTTGGATTTTACACCATCCCAAACCAATCTTAAAAAAAAACAGGATTCCACCCATAGATATGAAGCATCCCATTGTAGGATCTTGCCTGACACAAAATCTCTTTTTTCCCCCTTTAGGTGGATTTGTCAGAAAAACTCTCCGTGTTACGATATCGTCCCTCAAAGTTTGGCCACTCCCGATTATTTCTTTGTGATCAAAGTATCCAACAGGTACTTGGGATTTTGATGTTGAAACTGATTCCTCTGCCTGTAGTCGGGTGAAATCATGCCAGAATGCACAGGGAGAGCTTTTTCTAAGGGTGGATGTGTCTGTCTGCCTATCTGTGCATATGTGTGTAGTATGTTCTTATTAAATTACTAGCCTGCTGCAAGAGTGAAGCCCATGATCTGGAGACTGTCGGACTAAGACCTTGATTAATTATGTAGAACGGTGTTTCTCAACCTCCGTCATTTTAAGACGGGTGGTGTAGGAGAAGGAGTGGCAGAGGAGCCAGTTTAGAATCCCTACATAGTCACAGATAAACACAGCCCAACCTCCTTTGAATTCAGGTGACCCTTATCCACCCTGTTTCCATGAAAATAAGACCTCTCCAGATAATAAGCCTGATCAGGCTTTTGAGCGCATGTGCTAAAATAAGCCCTCCCCCAAATATTGCAACACAGCAGCAGCCATGAGGTGACCATGCTCGCCACCACCTGCACCTGAAAAATAATAAGACCTCCCCAAAAATAAGGCCAAGCGCTTATTTCAGGGGTCAAAAGAAAATGAGGCTCTGTCTTATTTTCAGGGAAACATGGTGACTCTGAGCAGGTACTAAAGGTTAGTGGAGAAGATTCCTCTGCTTAGGCATGATTAGCAGTAAATCCCGTTTCCTTGGACCTTTACATGTGGATTCAGTCTTTCGCACCTGACAGGTGGACTTCAGCTCCCCGAAGCTGGGAGCTGAGGTCCAACTTCTTAAAGGCCGAGAAACACAGATGTAGAAACCTAGAAAATGAGAGCCTGCGATGGGATTTAATCACTGTGAGGCGAGGGAAAACTTTTTAAAAAGGACGGTGTCAGGGTTCCAAGTAATACCCCCATAGCAAACAAAATTCTTCCAAGAACAGTTTTATTGGATGTATCACATTGGCACAGACTGGTGAAAACCAACTCTGAATGTTCCCGCGGTTTTCACCTAATTAAAAGAAAAAGTTTTCTCTCTTCCCCAAACAATCAGTCACCTGGTCCAATCAAGGTGGCCTCCAGTTGGCTGTAACTTCATTCCTCCTCTCTCCGAGCACCTGTGGGAATGGCCTTGGTTCCCAGGAGAAAGTATTTTGCTTTGGCTACAAACCCCGGCTATCTCTACTCCCCCCTCCCTATCCCTCAGCTCCAGTGTGGTAATACTGAAGCCTCAAAATGGCCTCGGTCCGGTCAGCTTCAGGTTGAGAGACGGACGCTTTGCTCCCGTGGCCCACCTCTCTCTGTTCTTGTCTGCTTCCACAGGGGGGTCGACCAAACCACCTACTGTGACTATGCCTTGGAGTTCATCGTTCACATCCACGGCCTGCGCCTCAGCCCCCACCGTGCCATGTACATAATGAAGGTAAGACAGCTGGGCTTTGACTAGGTGTCAGGATGCCAAGTAATAGACCCCTAGCTAGCAAAACTCCAAGGCGGGTAGATGCCTCAAAGAAATAGCTTTATTGGATATATCATATTGGCACGGATCTGGTGAAAACTGACTCTGAACATTGCCGCAGTTTTCACCTACCATATTTTTCGGAGTATAAGATGCACCAAGATTTTGAAGAGGTAAATTTTTTAAAAAATATTTTTTTGCACTTTGCAGGCCTCCCAAACTCTCTGCATGCCTCATTTGTTTTGTGAAAAACGGGGCATCCAGAGTGTTTGAGAGGCCTGCAAAGTGCTCCTTGGGCGGGGGGGGGGGACGGGACCGGGGAGCAAAAACAAGTAAAAAACGGCCCTAACCCTCTGCACGTCCTTTTTTGCAATATGGGCGGAGTTTTGAAAGGCCAAAAATGCTGTATACAGTGTATAAGACGCACCCAGATTTTCATCCTCTTTTTGGGGGGAAAAGGTGCATCTTATACTCCAAAAAATATGATAATTAAAAGTTTTTCACCTTCTCAAAACAATCAGTCACATGGTCCAATTGGCTACAAAGCCCCAACTGTCTCAAATCCCCCCATCCCTCAGCTCCAGTGTGGCAGCACTGAAGCTCCAAGGTGGCTTCGGCCAGGTCAGCTTCAGGGTTGACACTAGGTTCAGGGGTTGTGTGAAGGGCAACCCTGTTGGGAAGCCTATTCCGCGTGTAAAAGGAAGGGAAAGAGCCAGCGAACTCAGCAGGGAGACTCTTGACAAGTGTCGTGTATCCTCAGCCCCAGAGGCTCCCCGGTGGTTCCCTTCTGGGATCGGGAGGCTAAGGGCTTTAACAACTTGAAGATGTGCGGACTTCAACTCCCAGAATTCCTATGCCGGCATTTCTGACTGGGGAGATTCTGGGAGTTGAAGTCCAGACATCTTCAAGTTGCCAAGTTTGAGAAACATTGTCTTAGGGCCTTAGACCATCTTCAGAATGACAACGCTCCTGTTGAGGCCAGTTGGCAGAGCTAGGTTTTCAGGCCCTTTCAGAAGAACGAAAGGGCCTGTCCGGATCTCACCTGTGTGTGTGTGTGTGTGTGTGAGAATTATTCTCCCCACCCTAACTAAAACGAAGGCTGAGCATTCCTGGGCCAGCAGGATAAGAAGACAATGCAACGGGGAATGGGTGGGTGGGGTTCTCAGCTGAGGAATTCACGGCCCACCCTTCTCCCTCTCCTCTTTCCTTCTCTCAGATTTCATTTGCTGTTATCATCGGACTGGTCATTCTGTATATCTTCGTTGACACAGTGGCCCCTTGGGTTAAACAATTCTGCAACAGGACGTTAAAGAAGATGGAGGAAGCTATAGCATTTCGGGCTGGTGAGTTTCCAACCAGTGGCCTCTTGGACTGTTTTCTTGACATTTCAACCAAACCTACGGGCAAACTAAGAAGTGACTTTGAGCTTGAAGCCCACTGAGCAGGGGTGAAATTCAGCCAGTTCTGAAATTTTGAGTTGTTTGGAGAACCAGCAAATCCCACCTCTGACTGGCCCCAGGAGTGGAGAGGGAATGGGGATTTTGCAGCATCCTTCCCCTGCCACGCCCACCAAGCCACGCCCACAGAACCACTAGTAAAAAAAAATTGAATTTCATCGCTGAGGCTCCTTAAGGCAGATTTGCCCAGCCAGGGACCTTTGAGAAGGTGGGACCTTTGTCGCCAGAGTCATCTCTGCTTTCTTGGACCTCCTGGCATCTTGCTCAGGGACTCCTAGTGGGCTGCATCTTTCGTGCCCGGGGTACAAGAAGTAAAAATCGCATCTGCTTCTTGCCACATCAGTCTGCTTAGTCGAGGGGTGTCAAACTCAATTTCATTGAGGGCTGCATCAGGGCTGTGGTTAACCTCGGGGAGTGGGGGACAGGTGGGCGCGCTTGACTGGGTGGGTGTGGCCATATTGACGCCACTCCCCAAACTGCTGGCACGTTTCCTCTTCGCATTGGGTAGACTGGACTGAAGCGATGTGTGCCAGCCCCTTACATTTTCCAGGACATCCCCACGGGCCAGATCCAAGCACATCGCAGGCTTGAGTTTGACACCTCTGGCTTAATCTATTCCTGCTGAAGTCTGCAGGATCTCGCCGAGGTTGTGTCTCACCTGCTCTTCTGCCCTGCCATCCTAGAGTTGGGATTTAGGATATTCCGTTACTTCAATCAGGTGCCTTTTCTGCATGAGTTATCGGAGGGGTTTCTAGCAAGAGCAATATCCCTTAGACTTACATACCGCTTCACAGGGCTTTGCAGCCCTCTCTAAGCGGTTTACAGAGTCAACATATTGCCCCCAACAATCTGGGTCCTCATTTGACCCACCTCGGAAGGATGGAAGGCGGAGTCAACCTTGAGCTGGTCAGAATCAAACTGCTGGCAGTCGGCAGAGTTAGCCTGCAATACTGCATCCTAACCACTGCGCCACCACGACTCTGCCCTGTATGGTCAGACAGAATGGGCACACACGGCTCCTCCTGATTAAAACAATAGCATCTTTGGGGACCCCGCAAAGGTGTCTTTTCTGTTGCAACACCTAGAACAGCCTAAGGCAGGCCTGGAACTCACTGTTTCCTGGTGATTGGCCCAAAGTCACCCAGTCTCCTTTCATGCCTAAGGCGGAACTAGAACTCACCATGGTGATTGGTCCAAAATCATCCAGCTGGCTCTCATGCTTAAGGTTGGACTAGAACTCACTGTTTCCTGGTGATTGACCCAAAGTCACCCAGCCGGCTTTCATCCCTTCAGTGGGACTAGAACTCAACTTCTCTCTTTTCGCCCAGGGCCTAAACAACTGGACCAAACTGGTTCATAGGATTTTATCTGTTAATGCAATACGATTATAGTATAGTATAATCTTTATTGTCATTGTACTTAAATACAACGAAATGATCATTCTTTGGAGGTATATTCTTCTCATTTTTTTAATCTGACTCTTTTACATGTTCTAATTATGGGGACTTGGAGCCGGCTCCTCCTGGCGAATCCTTAACTCTCCTGTCCTTTCTCTTGTGTCTTTTTCTTACCAGAATCCAGCCTCACCTTCTCTTCTTCCTTCAGCAGTCAAGGATCTCTTCGGCACCTGCCTTCTGACATCAGTTCTGGGGACCCCGCCAATGCCCCATCTACCACTCAGGCCCACTCCAGAAGATTTGCACCCCATCATGAGGCACAATAGAGCAGCCGTGACTTGCCAGATTCATCAGGCACTGTGGTTTTCCGGTGCCTGGATGTGTGCCATCTTTTGTCTGTGGTAATGGTCCGAGAAAGATCTTTTTTCTTAAGATGGAGGGTATCAGCAATGGGGAAGACACTTTAAGCACCAGCTGTCTGATTTTGGGAACAGGGTTGCGCTGTTAGGCTAGTCTTGCAAAAGGCTCGAAAGTCACCCTAACGCTAACCTATGAATTGGTTTGGGGTATTTTGTTGCTGTTATACTACTGATTTTCCACCCTCTCCTTTTTTTCTAAAAATTGTATTTCTTTAACCCCTGATCCTCTCTCAGCTGCTGCAGTTCTGTGTCTCGATGCTGGGAACGGCTACCGGGAAAAATTAAACAAGGGGGTAACCACTAAAATAAATGTGGGTGATAAGAGGAAATGGGAATCCTTACAGGCAGCGGGTGGCAAGTTTCTGATTTTCCTGTTCAGAGTTCCTGACTCGGTTTTGTTTGAATAAATATTTGGGTTCTATTTGTTGTCACCTGGATGCTTTCTTCTTCATTTGGGCATTTTGGGCAATGCCAATCATTCCAGAAACCCACCTGTTTCAGGAATGATTGGCAGGGGAGCCATTCTCTGCTGCTTTTCCAGACTGGGAGACTGCATGGCTGGAAAACATTGTAAACTTTTGGCTCGGTCCTGGTGGAACTTCTCTGCAGACACCAACATATGCCATTGCCCTCTTTAGAAACAGAAACTACCAGCTAGCAGCAAGATGTTAAATCTAGAGCAATGATTCTCAGTCTCAGAAACTTTTAAGATACGTGGACTTCAAACCCCTAGCCATCTTTAGGCATGCCTGGGGAATTCTGGGCGTTGAAGTCCCCTATCTTAACGCCTGCTGGTGGAGGGATTGTGGGAGTTGCAGTCTATCCATCATAAAGCATACTGCCTGAGGGATTCTGAGAGTTTGAGTGATCCTGAGGAAAGGAATAGAAAGCAACTGAGCGTGCAACTCTATACTTTTTTTTAACTCTATAGTCTGCAGGGTAATATGTCTGTTGCTGTACTTCCGTCTCGCGAGCAACCCTCTCTCGATAGTGACCCCTTGTGGCGCCTCCGAAGAGTGTCTCCTCCAGGCTCGGCCAAGACTTTGGGACCAAGCAAGAATGGGGAAGCTACTTTGACCGCTCAGATAGCGGGACCCCCAGCCACCCCCCTGCTCTGCATGGACTCCACTCTGCATCTCTTGAGACAGAAGGAGCCCCTCCGGGTGGGAGCAGTAAATCCAAGGTGGCTTAGCACGCGCACATACACACACACGCATCGCCTTGCAATTGACCCTTTGCAAGTGAGGCCCGAGGACGATACCTCTGGAAAGCTGGTTTTTAAGGGGGGGAGGGGGGGGCAACCAGAGGGGCAACCCAGTGGCCAGTCACCCCGTTCCCAGGACTTCAAGGCAGAAAGGAAAATATGGGTGGGGTGGAGAGGAGAGCAGAGCGTTTCCAGTTGGACCTCCCTCCCCCGAACCCCCTTTTTCATCCCTGCAAGGCTGAAATGGGGAGGGGATAAGCCGCCTGGGAAAGCCGAGGGGAATCATCGAAAAAGCGAAAGTTAGAATATTTCGGACAGGTGATGCAGCACCTGGGAAAATACGACATCCCTCAGAAGGCAAACGAGGTCCAGGCAGAAGAACACCATGGCTTCAAAATCGAAGGGACTGTCTTGGACAAAACTCAGCAGCACTTTTGCGTGTGGTTGTTGATAAAAATAGGATTGCCAACATGATCACCAATGTCCGATGATGGATATGGCAGAAAAGAAGAAGTAGTAGAAGAGGGAGGAGGAGGAGGAGGAGGAGAAGAAGAAGACAGAATTGTGCTCTGTAAACTTCCCAACCTCTCCCTCCCAAGCCGGCAGGAGCTGTCCAGGGTCCTGCAAACAATCCTGCACAGTCGGCTTGCTTGGCACAGTCTTGTAAGTGCCTTCTCCTCTCCCGGGGCGAAGCTGCCCCCTTTGTACCTAAAGCCAGCTGGCCTCCTGTCGACACAATCTCTGCAGCAGTCTCTGACTCTGGGGACCTCTGTCTGTGTGTGTGTGTGTGAGAGAGAGAGATATATATATTTTTAAATTGCTGGGCAGCAATGCTGCATCTCAACCGGGCTGACCGCAGTGCCCATAGACCCTCCAGGACAGAGAAAGACGCCTTTCTATTCAGGAGATGCTTTGAAGCGTTTGGTTCTTTGTCCCGTTCTCAATCCTTTGCGGCTCTTGCAAAGAGAAGAGGGGTAGTAGTTGCGGCTGGGAAGAGGAGCCCTTCCGCTGGGCCGATGATAGCACCTGGTGGCCTCCTTTTCCTGGTGGCCTCCTTTTCAGACAGAAATGTGAAGGTCTGAACTCTCAAAGGAAGGCTGAGATAAAAGAGGACTTGGTCTCACTTCTGTTCCATTGCTCGGGACGTCTCAACCTCGGCCACTTTTAAGACTTGTGGACTTCAACTCCCAGAATCCCCCAGCCCGCTAGGCACCCATCTTCAAGCTACGCCTGGAAAACACTGTTGTTTGGTTACAAAGTGGGGCTTCTTCGAAATATAACAATCATTCCAGGGAGTTTGCAAAATACCAACTACATCACCCGGCTGGCCAGCCACCGGTTGTGATCATATTTTCTGCCTTCCTGCTGAAAATCTCCTACTAAATGAGTACTGACAATTCTGCCGGGAGGACCGGCCTTTCCCTCTTTATCAATGCTCAGAACTTTTATCCTCCTCTCATTATTTCTGAGAGTGAATCATGGGCTGAGTTGGGCCGGGACCCCCACATTTTGACTGTGTGACGCACGGGGATGCCGGCAACAGTCGTTAAGGGCCAGAACAAGGCCGTAAGTCACCTTTTCCGGTGCTGTTGTAACTTACAACGGTCTCTAAACGAATCGTTGTAAATCAAGGGCTCCTTGTAGTCTGATCTGGTTTGAATCCTAGACTGCATCAACAACAGAGATCACCAGCAGAGCCGGCCAGAGCATTCTGGGAGTTGAAGTCCACAAGTCTTAAAGTTGCCACGTTTGGGGCCCCCTGGTTTAGCCTAACAAAGAGAAGGACTAGGGGTGACACGATAGCTGCCTTTCCTTACTCCAGGGAGAAAGAAGTGGGTTCCGTTGCTAAGCGAGACGGTTGTTAAGTGAGTTTTCCCACATTTTGTGACCTTCCTTGCCCCGGTTGTTAAGTGAATCCCTGCAGTTGTTCGCGAAGCAGTTATTAACGACACGGTTATTACCTCAATCTGGCTTTCCGCGAAGACTGTGCTGGTCAGAAGGTTGTGCCATAGATGATCACGTGACCCTGGGACACTGCAACCGTCCTGAATGCGAGTCAAGCGTCTGAATTTTGATCACATGACCATGGGGGTGTAAGTCAACAAGGGTGGTAAGTCTCTTTTTTCAGGGATCTGGGTCACTAAATGAATTGTTATAAGTTGAGGATTATCTGTGTACACACTAGGAGAAAGATGCTCTGGTATTTAATCTTCCTTTCTTTACTCCCTCATCTCTCTTCCTCTCTTCTTCCTTCTTTCCTTCCTTCCTCCCTCCCTCCCTCCCTCTCCCTCTGTCCTCCCCTCCCCTCTTTTTTCCTCCTTCCCTTCTCTTTTCTCCTCTCTCCTCCTCTCTCCTTCCTTCTTTTATTTGCGACGACACTTTTAAACAACTTCTACTCACCTGCCCTCTTGTTCTACACTATGTAGGAGGAACTCTACCCAATCCTGCCTCGATGTTCCCCCCCCCCCTCCAAAAAAAAAAGCCCCCAGATCCAACTTTGGCTAAACACTCTGCTAAATATTTTGGGAAGATGACCTGTTTACTTGGCAGGCAACCAAATGAGGCGCATCGGGTTCAAACACAATGTGCCCTCCAGAACCTCACAAGCCACCACCCTTCCACCCCTTAGTAGGAAGGAATGTCATTTGCTCCCTGTTGCAACCCGGGGGGCCCTTATCCGGGAGCTATTTTTAGCTGCTATTAACCTCCCGACTTCCATGGTGAGGGCCTCTCTGCCATTGCTGGAGGCCACAGCCAATTTGTCTAATTAAAGAGAATTAAGGAAGAAATGTCCTCAATTAAAGCCGGAGAAACCGCCAGTTCTGGAGGTAGAATTTTTTGGTCATGGATGTCACATAGAATTAGACAAGATGGGGGAACGCTTCCAACTCCGAAAGGGGTTGAAAAAGAAGAAGAACTGACTCTTTGGAAGAGGAGGAGAAGACACCCCCCCCTCCCCAAATGGGATTAATTGGCAAGGATATCTGATTTGTGGCCCCAAAGGTTTTGGTGATTTGGCGATTTCCAGCCAAACCTAAAAGTAAATTAAAGCATATCTTTAAAGGCTGCGGAATGCCTTCTTCTGGCCCAAATACCCATGGAACTGCGAACATATTTTTAACACCCTCCCTCCCCATATTAACATAGCGATGAGACTCGGGGGGCATCGTTTAAACTCCAGAGAATCTCAGTGGATCTCCACAAATTGCACATTAATCCCGCTTTAACGTGGTTTAATCAGCTTCCCGTTCTTGCCATCGAGGGACCAGCCAGTCAACTTATATCTGGATTCGGCCTTCGGAGCCCCAGTTTTACCCTTGCCACATTCCGACATTCACAACAAGTGCAGGGTGAGACTGAGTCATAGGTGGTTAAATTGTCATTTTGCGAAACCTCTGTTTCCAGCCTTCGTTCATTTGCCCTTCGCACTAAACCACAGTTGAAGGCTTCAGCCCAATTAACTGGGACTGCCCTAACCCTTCAAAGCAATAAACCATGGCTTGTAAAGGCTGGGGCGGGAGAGTCACAGAAA
This sequence comes from Thamnophis sirtalis, assembly GCF_051295495.1. Lineage (NCBI taxonomy): Eukaryota > Metazoa > Chordata > Lepidosauria > Squamata > Natricidae > Thamnophis > Thamnophis sirtalis. The sequence goes on from NW_028261393.1 coordinate 3,210,262, forward strand.
GCCCGAATACAAATTGTAGAAAAATAGGACATTGAGCTCTGGGCCTGCAAGAGCCATTTTGATGTTGGCCATCCTTCTGGTTTTGAGATCACAAAACGTTGTCTTTGCATTGAAGTCTTCTTTCCCCCCCCTACCTGAACCGGGAGGCCCTCACAACAGTCACTCGCTCCCTTGTGACCTCTAGACTGGGCTACTGCAACGTGCTCTACATGGGGCAGCCCTTGAAGAGCATTCGGCGACTCCAGCTTGTCCAGAATGCAGCCGCGCGAGCGATCGTGGGTGCACCTCGGTTCACCCACGTAACACCTATCCTCCGCGAGCTGCACTGGCTGCCTATTGGTCTCCGGATAAGCTTCAAGGCGCTAGTCGTCACTTATAAAGCCCTTCATGGTATTGGACCTGGGTACTTGAGAGACCGCCTGCTGCCAATCACCTCCACTAGACCAATCAGATCCCACAGATTAGGCCTCCTCCGAATTCCATCCGCCGGCCAGTGTCGACTGGCGACTACCCGGAGGAGGGCCTTCTCTGTGGCTGCTCCGACCCTCTGGAACGAGCTCCCCGTGGAGATTCGAACCCTCACCACCCTCCAGGCCTTCCGCAAAGCCCTTAAAACCTGGCTGTTCCGACAGGCCTGGGGCTAAAGAACCGTTGCCCCCGTCTCGAATGGTATGACTGTTGTGTGTTTTAATTATGCATTGTTTTGTGTCGTTTTTAATTTTGTTTGTATCCCCCCTTCCCTGGTTTGAGTTGTGAGCCGCCCTGAGTCCCCTTCGGGGGAAAAGGGCGGCATATAAATAAAATAAACATTCAACATTCCTCCTCCTCTCTGCAAGCCCAACTCCCTTCATGCACTGATGATGTTACCTAGTTAGGTAATAAAATGTCTGCAAGAAAACAACCAAGCTCAGAAAGCACCTGTTCTGACCCAGGCGTCCCAAGAGCCTGAAGCAAACTCCTTGTCCCGACAAAAACCCCTTTTATTATTTATTATTAATTCACGGTGAATTCTGCTCAAGGGAGGATTTCCAGTCACAGACCTTATCTGGCTTGGTGAGCTGCCAGGCCGATATCCGCAAAACTCGGCAAGGAGTCTTGGAGAGTCACAAATTAATTAAGCGGACTAAGTGTCTGCTACAAACTCCCCTCCCCTTTTGCTCCTCTTTTATTTCCTCTGGGAGGGGCCATTCATCGTCCACCTGTTGGCCTTCCTCCCAAGTCGACCCCTGTTCTTTAGCTGATCCCTTCGTCGGGCAACTCTACACAAGCGCACACTGGGAATAGGCTCCAGCTGTTCCTCTGCCTCTGAAGACAGCTGATAACTGTCAGACGGCCCTGGCCCCCACTCTGCCTTCGACACTGAGCCTTCCCCAGACTCCAGGACTGGCCCATGATGTTACCTAGATAGGTAATGAAATGCCTGCAAGAACACAACCGCACTCGGGGACCACCAAGGACTCCTCATATAAAATCTGCTTTACGTCATCAGACTCAGAATTCTTCATCTCCCAACTATCAACCCAGTGGTGGGATTCAAATAATTTAACAACCGGTTCTCTGTCCTAATGACCAGCTGGGTAGGTGGGGCTCGGTGGTCATGTGACTGGGTGGGCGTGGCCAACTCAATGTCACTCACGTCGATGGGCGCTTCGTCTTAGCTGTGACAATGGAATGAGGGTTAACCGGAGGGGCAATTTCTGTAAGGAGGGAAATAAAGATGAGGCTAGAAACAACACCAGAATGTTTCCTTCCTGCCTTCCTTACAGGATTAGCCCTGGAAAGTGGGAAAAAGCAAAAGGAGATTTCTTCCAACAACCGGTTCCCTGAACCACTTAGAAAGTTACCAACCGGTTCTCCTGAATAGGTGCGGACCGGCTGAATCCCACCACTGACTCAACCCAACATCCAGGTCTGGAGTTAGCATAGTTTGTATGACCGCAATCGAGTTTTAGGAACAGGCTGCTTTTCTGCTGATAGCCACCGGGAGGCGCCTGGAAACCATGATAAATCTTAGGCCATTCTACAGACAAGCCATCCAAGATCTGGTACCCAACCTAACCTTGTTGTTGTTTTTTTAACAAAAAAGGAAAGTTGGTGCAAAGGAGAGAGGGGTGGCATTGCTTGTTTCCCCGAAACAATAGCAATAGCAGTTAGACTTATATACCGCTTCATAGGGCTTTCAGCCCTCTCTAAGCGGTTTACAGAGTCAGCATATCGCCCCCAACAACAATCCGGGTCCTCATTTTACCCACCTCGGAAGGATGGAAGGCTGAGTCAACCTTGAGCCGGTGAGATTTGAACAGCCGAACTGCAGAACTGCAGTCAGCTGAAGTAGCCTGCAGCGCTGCATTTAACCACTGCGCCACCTCGGGAAATGTCAAATTAGAAGAACGGGATATTTGGAACCGGTTCTGGTGCCTTGGGCCGCCTTCCTGGTGGGTTTGTAAAAAAAGCGGAAATGGAGCCTAAATGGTTCTCTCTGTGTGTCTGTTTGATGGTGTGCATCTATTTGTCTCTCTGTGTGGTTGACTCTTTAAATTTTAATATGATTTGTATGCCACCCACTCCCTAGGGACTCTGGGTGGCTCACAACAATATAAAAACATTTAAAATATTTTTTAAAAAAATACAGAATTAAAACCAATACAACATCCATTCCATCAAGCGGGACTCCATATTAACTTGGTTAGGGAGGATAATATTGCGTCAACAGAGCTGTGCCACTTCTGATCTCACCTTCATCATCAAGGGGTGTAAGAAGGTACCAGCCATTCTCCTTTGCTTGTTCCAGAATTTGAGGGGCTGCTGCAAAGAGGAAGGGGGGAGGGTGTCAACCTACTCTTCAAAGCCCCTGAAGGCAGGACGAGAAGCAATGGATGGAAACTAATCAAGGAGAGAAGCAACCTAGAACTAAGGAGAAATTTCCTGACCGCGAGAACAATTAACCAGTGGAACGACTTCAGAGGTTGCAGGTGGAAGTTTTAAAGAAGAGATTGGAGAACCATTTGAAATGGTAAAGGGTCTCCTGCCTGAGCAGGGGCAGGGGGTTGGACTAGAAGACCTCCAAGATCCCTTCTGACTCTGTTGTGGTTTATTGTCCTCACTGTCAAGCAATTTCTCCTTGATTCTAAGTTGCTTCTCTCCTTGGTTATTTTTCCATTCGTTGCTTCTTGTCCTACACGCAAGTGCTTTGGAAAATAATTTGACACCCCCCCTCCTCTTTGTGGCAGCCCCTCAAATATTGGAATATTGCTTTCATGTACCCCCCCCCCAGTCCTTTTTTTTCTCTAGACTGGCCAACCCAAATCCGGCAACCGTCCTTCATATGTTTTAGTCTCCAGACCTTTAATCATCTTAGTACCATGATGGCAAAGCCATGGCACGCATGCCAGATGTGGCACGCAGAGCCAAGGTGGCGCAGTGGTTAAATGCAGCACTGCAGGCTACTGCTAGATCAGCAGTTCAGCGGTTCAAATCTCACCGGCTCAGGGTTGACTCAGCCTTCCATCCTTCCGAGGTGGGTAAAATGAGGACCCAGATTGTTGGGGGCAATATGCTGACTCTCTGTAAACCGCTTAGAGAGGGCTGAAAGCCCTATGAAGCGGTATATAAGTCTACTGCTATTGCTATTGCTTTGTGGGCATGTGCATCATCGCTACATCTTTATTATCTGATTGTATATTCCTTGACTTTTATTTGGGGGTGGGTGGGGAGAATGCTTTTTCATTGTTGAATGTAGCACATTCACATTGTTGAATGTGCCAGCCAGCTGGTCTTTGTGGGCACTGGAGTGCCAGAAAATGGCCTGAAACGGCCGTTTTCCGGACTATTTTCGGGCTGTTTTTTTGTGCTGGTTTTTTGGGTGTTTGTGAGCCAAAAACAGCCTAGAAAACAGCCTGAAAATGTCCTGAAAATGGCCAAAAAAATCACCCCAGCCTGAAAAACAGAACACATGTATTCCGCGTTGGATACTCGGTGCCGAAAAGATTTGCCATCACTGTCCTAGTAGCTCTTCTCTACACTTTTTCCAAAGTCTCAACCTCTTTTTTGTAACACGGTGACCACAGCTCGGTCCAGAGGTGGCCTTACTAAGGCGTTCTAAAAGTGGAAGCATGCATCCCTGGAGCTGGGAGACTTGCTCGTTCGGTCTCTCCAGATAGATAAGATGCCAGCTTACTGGCAAGACGAAACAACACCCTCGGGCACAGGTGACCAAGCAATGAAAAAGGCAAGAGATATACTTCCTTTTTTTGCTGTTTATTTACATCGCCCAAGGCAGACTCCCGGGAGAAAGGACGGCTGCCAGGAAGCATTCAGAAGGGGGAAAGGGAGGGGGGGGCAGGAGCTTCTGAAAATAGATGCAGGCGAGCAACTGGAAGTTTTTTGTGCCCTGCAGCACAACTCTTAATGCTGCTTCCTCCCCGGGGCTGTGTGTGTGTTACAGGAAGGGGAAACCTCTCTGGAGTTTGAAGAGATGGGATTTGCTACAGGGCCTAAAAGGAATCTCGGAGTTTAAGAGCAGGCTACTTTTGAAAGTCAGGGGATCAACAAGAGGGGAAGGGTTGTGTGTGTGTTTGTGTGTGTGTGGGGGGGTTGCCCTGCTTGTGCATTTGTCGGTGCCTCTGGTGGAAGTTGGACTGGAAAACACACTACATTCTAAAGCAGTGTTTCTCAACCTTGGTGACATTAAGCTAGATGGACTTCAACTCCCAGAATTCCTCAGGTCTGCAAATTTACAGTGTTTCTCAACTTTGGTGACTTTAAGCTGGATGGACTTCAACTCCCAGAATTCCTCAGGTCTGCAAATTTACAGTGTTTCTCAACTTTGGTGACTTTAAGCTGGATGGACTTCAACTCCCAGAATTCCTCAGGTCTGCAAATTTACAGTGTTTCTCAACTTTGGTGACTTTAAGCTGGATGGACTTCAACTCCCAGAATTCCTCAGGTCTGCAAATTTACAGTGTTTCTCAACTTTGGTGACTTTAAGCTGGATGGACTTCAACTCCCAGAATTCCTCAGGTCTGCAAATTTACAGTGTTTCTCAACTTTGGTGACTTTAAGCTGGATGGACTTCAACTCCCAGAATTCCTCAGGTGTGCAAATTTACAGTGTTTCTCAACTTTTATGACTTTAAGCTGGATGGACTTCAACTCCCAGAATTCTCCCAGGCAGCTAGGGGACTAGGGAATTCTGGGAGCTGAAGTCCATCCAGCTTAAAGTCACCAAGGTTGAGAAACACCACTCTAAAGTCAGATTAATGACAGCTATTAGGTGAATCCAGAAAAATAGCTGGATTTTTGCTGAGCCCGCTTGCCAAAACTTTTGTCCTTTCGACCTTCCTATCCGCTGTTCTCACCTACAGATGCATCCTTGGTTTTAATCATCAGACCTATTAATTGTCCTAATCTCCCTCCTTACTCCAGCTTGGGGCCTATCCAGGGATACATTGGGACTACCAGCCCCACAATTCCCAGCCAACATTGCCCGTAGGCTTGGGCAAGATCCCATCAAAGCAGCAGACAAAAGGAGACATAGAAAGAGGGTTAAGCTGCCATCCAGAGAGGGGTGTGTGTGTATGTGTGTGTGACTTTTTCTTGTGTGTTGCGGTATATATGCGTTTTTGACACACAAGTCACTAATAGGCTTTATAAATTAAATTATAAAAAACCGTGCTGTGCCTAAGCTTTAATTATCTGTTTATTTATTCATTTGAAATCTTTATATCCTGCCAGGATAACTATCAGGGAGGTGGCAAAAAATATCTATCATGCAATCCTGGTTTGGTTTCGCTTTTTTTAAAAAGAAAGAAAGCGTTTTATTTCAAAAAGAAAAAGCAAATTCAATGAATGCCAACAGCAGGGAGAACAAACCCTTGGGGGAAAAAACAGACCGAAAGGTCATTTCCAGGGGTCAGGATGGCAAAATGCAGCTAGTCCTCGACTTACGGCCACCATTGAGCCCTGTCACTAAGTGAGACGCTTGTTTATGTTTTCTCAGGGCTGTTAACAACTGTTCATTTAATGAACCTTCAACAAGCACTGGGGGGGGGGGGGAAATGACTTAGGACCATTTTTCACACTTACGACCCACGCTACCTTTAGTCACGTGATCCAAAATTTTGATGCTTGGCAACTGGACTCATATTTGTGACGGTTGCACTGTCCCGAGGTCACGTGATCACCCTTGTGAAAACCTTCCCAGCTGGTTTCCAAGAAGGAAAGTCGGAGAGATCAGATTTGTTCAATGATCGCAGGATTCCTTTAACAAGCAGAGGGTTGGACTAGAAGACCTCCAAGGTCCTTCCAACTCTGCTATTCTATTCTATTTTCTATTTAAATGCTAAATTCTATTCTGTTCTGTTCTATTTTCTATTTAAATTTTAAATTCTAAATTCTATTCTGTTCTGTTCTATTTTATATTTAAATTCTAAATTCTACTCTATAGAATTCTATTTTATTTCTATTTCTATTTCCATTCCATTCTATTCTATTCTTAATAAAGATTCTATTCTACTCTATTCTTCATAAAATTCCTATCTACTCTATCTTTAATAAAGATTCTATTCTATTCTTAGTAAAGATTCTATTCTACTCTATTCTATTCTTAATAAAGATTCTATCCTATTCTATTCTATTCTTAATAAAGATTCTATTCTATTCTTAATAAAGATTCTATTCTACTCTATTCTATTCTTAATAAAGATTCTATTCTATTCTTAATAAAGATTCTATTATATTCTATTCTTAGTAAAGATTCTATTCTACTCTATTCTATTCTTAATAAAGATTCTATCCTATTCTTAATAAAGATTCTATTCTACTCTATTCTATTCTTAATAAAGATTCTATTATATTCTATTCTTAATAAAGCTTCTATTCTATTCTTAATAAAGATTCTATTCTATCCTATCCTATTCTATTCTATCCTATTCTATTCTTAATAAAGATTCTAGTCTATTCCAATTCCATTTCCATTTCTATTCCATTCCACCTACCCCACCCCACCGTACCCTATCCTATCCTATTCCTGAGGTGGGTGAAGGGGGAAGGCAGCGCCCTTGATTTGATGCCACTGTCAATGAGTGGGGGGGTATCCTTCTACCAGTTCTTTGCATCCAAGAGGGGATGGAAACTGGCCGAAGACCTTTTCCATCTCCTGGTAGACCTGCCATCTCCGGTGGCTTCCTCTCTCCTCCCTCCTCCCCCTTCCCCCTCCCCGCCCCGTCTCACCCCAGCTTCCCATAACATGATAACGGTGGGGACCTTGGCCAACAAAAGCGGATTGAGAAGCCGAGGAAGACGAAGGCAGCCGATAGAATAGAGACTCTCGGGGGGAGAGATGACATCCGAGGCCCTGACTCCATAGCTGCTTCCATTGTGAGCTTTTATGCCCCAAATATGATTCTCCAAAGGGATTACCAACTTCAAAAGGCAGCCGGGCTTTGATGCTGCTGCTCCTTAAAACCTTCCATTCAAATCTTGGGAGCGAGGCCTATATATTTTTTATTTCGAGCAAACCTGATAAACTGCCTCATTGTATTAATGACATGTTTCTGTCCTCTCATTTAAAGAGTGGGTGGAGGGGGAGGAGGAAAGGAAAGGATTGGGCCAGAAAGTAGAACAGGAAACTTTCTCCTCCTCCTCCTCTCCCTTTCCCCTCTTCTTCTTCTTCTTCTTCTTCTTCTTCTTCTTCTTCTTCTTCTTCTTCTTCTTCTTCTTCTTCTTCTTCTTCTTCTTCTTCTTCTCCTCCTCCTCCTCCTCCCCCTCCTCCTCCTTCTCTACCTCCTCATCCCTTTTCCGCCTTCCTTCTTTTCCCTCTTCTTCTTTCTTATATCTTTCTTCTCCTTCCTCTTTCCTCCTCTTTTCCTCCTTCCTTCCTTTTCCCTCCTCTTCTCTTTCTTCTTCCTTATATCTTTTTCCCCTTCTCTTTCTCCTTCCCTTTCTCCTTTTCTTTCTCCTTTTTCTCCTCCCTCCCTTTCTCCTTCTCTTTCTCCTTTTCCTTCCCTTTTCCTTCTCCTCTTCCCTCCCTTTCTCCTCCTCCTCCTTTCCCCGCTTCTTCTTCTCTTCTTCTTCCTCCTCTCCTCCTCCTTCCTCTTACTCCTCCTCCTCCTCCTCCTCCTCCTCTTCTTCTTCTTCTTCTTCTTCTTCTTCTTCTTCTTCTTCTCTTTCTCTACCTCCTCATCCCTTTTCCGCCTTCCTTCTTTTTCCCTCTTCTTCTTTCTTATATCTTTCTTCTCCTTCCTCTTTCCTCCTCCTCTTTCCTCCTTCCTTCTCTTTTCCCTCCTCTTCTCTTTCTTCTTCCTTATATCTTCCTTCCCTTCCCTTTCTCCTTTTCTTTCTCCTTTTTCTCCCCTCCCTCCCTCCCTTTCTCCTTCTCCTTCCCTTTCTCCTTTTCCTTCCCCTTTTCCCTTCTCCTCCTCCCTCCCTTTCTCCTTCTCCTTCCCTTTCTCCTTCTCCTTCCCTTTCTCCTTTTCCTTCTCTTTCTCCTTCCCCTTCCTTCTTGAACCATCACTGCATTTAAGTAGCTCCAAGGCTCTCCATGCGTAGTACCAAAACACGAGATGGCAGCCGCAATGGTGCCATGGGAGCTCCACTTTCTTTTTATGTGTGACGCAAACAAAAAGCAGCTTTTATCCTGCCATTTTAATTTAAAAAAACAACAACAAAACTTTCCCCATGACTTTCAAACTTCCCTGGACAGTAGCTTTTTCCCTAATCCACCTCAACATTTAGGATACCAATATAAGACTGCTAGTAGAAAAAGAGAGCGAGTTAACAGCTAAGCTAGTCTCCTGCCTATTTCAGGCTCAGGGACACACACAGACACACACACACACACACACACACACACACACACACACACACAAACCGGGTTCTTCGTCATGCTAGAGCTTGATAGGACACTTCTCTTTGATCTGTGGTCCTTCAGCAGGACCTGGCAGAACAGTAAACTTTATTATCTTTGAGAGCCGGCCTCCGGGTGATGAGAAGGTCCCCTCAAAAAGTATGGCCACGGTCATCGGTCAACCACGCTGTGGTTGTTAGGTTAGTAACCCGGTTGTTAAGTGAATCTGGATCCCCCCCCCATTGTCTTTGCTTGTCAGAAGGTCGCAAAAGGGGATCACGTGACGCTGGGATCCTGCAACCATCATAAATATGAGTCAGGGGCCAAGCGTCTGAATTTTGACGATGTGATGATGGGGAAGGCTACAATGGTCGTAAGGGTGAAAAACGGTCATAAGTCACTTGTCAGTGCTGTTGTAACTTTGAACATATAGTTAATCGCGCTCTTAAACTTCTAAGTTCCTAACTTCTGTTTCTCTCAGCTAACCCTTGGTAAAAGGAGTTTCGTGTTAAAAAATATTCTGTTTTTTTCCTTCTCCTTTATTTGGAGTGTTAATCTATCCATCTCTGCGCATTTTAATATTTTTATTATTATTATTATTTTTTCATCTGTTGGGCTCTCATCATCTTTCCAACTGTTGTGCAAAAGCAATTCTCACTGCTATTAAGGGAAAAGGAAAGGTTCCCCTCGCACATATGTGCTAGTTGTTCCCGACTCTAGGGGGCGGTGCTCCTCTCCGTTTCAAAGCCGAAGAGCCAGCGCTGTCTGAAGACATCTCCGTGATCATGTGGCCGGCATGACTAAATGGTAAAGGCTCACGGAACGCTGTTCCCTTCCCACCAAAGGTGGCTCCTATTTTTCTACTTGCATTTTTTTTTACGTGCTTTCAAACTGCTAGACAAGTCACGGGAGCTCACTCTGTTACGCGGCGCTCGGGATTCGAACCGCCGAACTGCTGATCTTTCTGATCGACAAGCTCAGCGTCTTAGCCACTGAGCCACCGCGTCCCTTTCTCTGCTGTTAACAACATGTAAAATTAAATATATATTCCCTTTATTGTACTTTTCTCGTCAAATACCCAACAAGACCATTTCCGGTTTTAAAGCTCTCTGTTGCTTTACCATTATTTTCTAACCATGGATGTGCTTTTGTGCAGTAGGTTGTTGGGGAGTTTTTTGCCTTCGGACATGTCCACCACAGAGGTGGGTTCCTCCCAGTTTGAACCGGTTTGGCCAAGGGGGTAGTAACTCAGCCGCCCACGCCCTCAAACCGGTTCTATTGGCAGTGGTGCAGAACAAGCTTCAAATCTTTTTTTTCATTGCAAAAGTGTAATCCCACACACACATTTCTAACGTTGTGCATGTGCGCAGACCTTTTTAAGTGCAAACACACATGTGCACAGGGAGCAAAGTTTTTTGCACTCCGAACCGGAAGTGATACTGGCCACAACCCACTCCTACAACACCACGTTTGATTACTTAGCTTGCCTCCAGAAGTTGTGAATGCCCCAACACTGGAAGTCTTTAAGAAGATGCTGGATAGCCATTTGTCTGGAACGGTATAAGGTTTCCTGCCTAGGCAGGGGGTTGGACTAGAAGACCTCCAAGGTCCCTTCCAACTCTGCTATTCTATTCTATTTTATTCTATGGAAGGAAGGAAGGAAGGAAGGAAGGAAGGAAGGAAGGAAGGAAGGAAGGAAGGAAGGAAGGAAGGAAGGAGCAAGGGAGGGAGGGATTCTCCAAAGCATCTGAGGGTAGAAGAAGAAGCAATGGGTGGAAACTAATCAAGGAGAGAAGCAACTTAGAACTGAGGAGGAATTTCCTGACAGTGAGAACAATTAACCAGTGGAACAGAAGTTGCCTCCAGAAGTTGTAAATGCTCCAACACTGGAAGTCTTTAAGAAGAGGTTGGATAGCCATTTGTTTGGAACGGTATAGGGTTTCCTGCCTAGACAGGGGGTTGGACTAGAAGACCTCCAAGGTCCCTCCCAACCCTGCTATTGTATGGTATTGTATTAGTGCGAACGAGGTAGCCCTCTTGCCTTCTAGATGAGGCAGCCCAGGCAGCCCCAGATCTCCGAAGGGGATGACCCCCTCTCCACCCCGTGACCCCCTGGGTCCTCTTGTCCAAGGCGAGGGTTGGCCCCAACCCCTGTGCTGTAGCCTAATTGCCCTGCCTTTGCTAAGCCAGACTAAATACAGGAAGCGGAAGGTCATCGCAGTGACTGGGCACCTAGGCAGGCGACAAGGAAAAGGCGGTGGGGGGGCTGGGGGGGTTAGGAGTGACCCCCCGGGCATTTGCTCCTTCCTCGGCTGGCTCCGCTAACTGCCAAACCAAACATTACAAATAGCCTCGTTTAAGGCACCGGCTGAAACCCAAGACCCCCTTCATTTGCAAAGGGCAGACGCTGTACAATTAGTGCGAGAGAGGGGCTGCGAACAGGCCAGAGGGGTCTCTCTCCCTACCCCACACCCGCCAATGCTGTAGCCTCCGTCAAAAAGGCTATTGTTTCCACGAGGAGGCCGCTGAATCCGAAATGCCACCGTACACTTGGGAGGGGGGGGGGAGGAGGAAGGGGGAAAAAAACCCCATCTTCTGTGCATGGGTATAGGGGGAGGGGGAGAGGGAGGAGGAGGAAAATGGGAAGGGGAAAAAGAAGAAGGAAAGAGAAAAGGGGGAGGAGCAGAAGGAGGAGGAAAAGAAGGAGGAAGGGAATAAAAAAGGAAGAAGAGGAAGAGGGGAAGAAGGCGGAGGAGAAAGAGGAGGAGGAGGAAGAGTCAAGACGAGGAGGAGAAGGAAGAGAAGGAGAGGAGGAGGAGGAAGTCAAGAAGAATAGGAATAGAATAGAATAGAATAACAGTTGGAAGGCATCTTACAGGCCTTCTATTCCAACCCCATGCTCAGGCAGGAAACCCTACACCATTTCAGATAAATTATTGTCTAATCTCTTAAAAACTTCCAGTGTTGGAGCATTCACAACTTCTGGAGGCATGTTGCCTCCTCTTCGAGGCAAGAGGAGGAGGAGGAAGGAAGGGCAGGAGGAGCAGCAGCAGGAGAAGGAGGAGGAGGAGGAGGAAAGAGGAGGAGGCACAGGAGGAGGAGCAGAAGGAGGAGGAGGAAGAGGAAGGAAGAGGAGGAGGAAGAAGAGGAGGAGGAGCAGGAGGAGGAGGGAAGAGGAGGAGGCACAGGAGGAGGAGCAGAAGGAGGAGGAGGAAGGAAAAGGAGGAGGGGGGAAGGAAGAGGAGGAGGAGCAGCAGCAGGAGAAGAAGGAGGACAGCAGGAAGAGGAGAAGGAAGGAAGAGGAGGAGGCACAGGAGGAGGAGCAGAAGAAGGAGGAGGAAGAGGAAGGAAGAGGAGGAGGATGGAAGAGGAGGAGGAGCAGCAGCAGCAGAAGAAGAAGAAGGAGGAGCAGGAAGAAGAGGAGGAAGGAAGAGGAGGAGGTGCAGGAGGAGGAGCAGAAGGAGGAAGGAGGAAGGAAGAGGAGGAGGTGCAGGAGGAGGAGCAGAAGGAGTAGGAGGAAGAGGAGAAGGAAGGAAGAGGAGGAAGTGCAGGAGGAGGAGCAGAAGGAGTAGGAGGAAGAAGAGGAGGAAGGAAGAGGAGGAGGAAGGGGAAGAGCAGGAGGAGGCCTCCTCCGTTGCTCAGCTTCTGGAAACCTTCATCCCATGGCCGGTACATCCCAATCTTAATCCCATTCTAACATCTTTAGAGATTGTTTGCCACCGGGAAATCCTTGAAATGTAATGAGGAGAGGTGGAGAGGACAGCATTTCTTCCGCAATCTGTTTTGTTATCTTTGTGTCTTCCCTGTTAGGTCCTTATCCAGTCAGGTGTCCCCCAAAATTCCCAATGCGATTCGATAGGAAACACAAGCTCCCCTCCATATATGTGAGACGACCACATTGTGGTCTCCCGCCAGTGGCCTTCTGAATTTCCTCTCCGTGGCTTTGATTCAGACCCACCAAGATTGTCCTCCACAAGAGTCTGGTTTTGCAATCTTGATTTGGACAATTCCCCAACGCTGGGGGGCCTTTCAGGTTGACCTTTCCCAATGCTATTCAAATGATTTTATTCCCCCTTCTATTTTAACCGATGAAAACATTAATCACGGGCTCTTAACTTGCCTCCTGGAGTTCTGCACGCTCCATCACTGGAGGGTTTAAAAATAGACTGGAAACCATTTGACAAGGACGGTATAAGTCTCCTGCCTTGAGCAGAAGGTTGGACTAGAAGACCTCCAAAGTCCCTTTAAGCCCCATAATTCTACATTCTATTAACAGAATAACAGAAGGGACCTTGGAAGTCTTCTAGTCCAATCCTCTGCTCAAGGCAGGAGACTCTGCACCATTTCAGAAAAATGGTTGTCCAATCTCTTCTTAAAAACATCCAGTCTTGGAGCACCTACAACTTCTGGAGGCAACTTGCTCCACGGATTAATTGTTCTAACTCAAGAAATTTCTCCAAGGTTGGTTCTCTACTTGATTAGTTTCCATCCATTGCTTCTTGTCCTGTTTCATGCTGGAAAAAAATAATAATTAATGTTGGACAAATGATCAGAATTTCAGGTTGAGCTTTCTGGAGCCCAGAAGATCATGTCCCCGTTCATGGATGCCCTTCCATCAAGCTGTCTTTCTTTTGTGACTCAGCATGAACCTTTGGAGCTGCTATCAAACTCTGACAGCGAGGGGCCCAATGAGTCAGACCTGGAGGAGGTGGAGTGTAACGTTCCCGTGGTTCGTCCATGAGGCCAATGTGGAGAAAAGTCAGGACACGATCTTTCTCAGGATGGAGCGACCCAGCTTGGGGGTCTGAGAGCCCCTTTTATTGAGATAGGACAAAGGCAGGAGGAGCAATCAGCATGTGATTTAAGACAGCCTGTCAAACTACAATTGCTAATCTACTGCTCAGGGAAGTTCTGTCTATATATGGTCAAATCCTGGGCGTCATTGGTAGGGCACATCTCAGGATGTTATGTTATAAACTATCAGGATGTTATGGAGTTTTAGGAGTTTGTTTTCTCCTGTGTGGTTCAGCGTGGCTCTGCATGCCCTGGTATGAACTGGACCATGGGTGACCCACACCTACACAAAGAACTATATTACAACAGTGGAGGGCCCTGGACAAGGTTCTGACTCCGAGCAGGGCTCAGAGAGACTAGTTGGTCCCCAGGTAATGACTGAGCCTTGGATCAGTGAGAGAGGCTGACACAGAAACCCCCTGTGAGTTATTTCAGGATGCACGCAGGAGAAGGGCTGACCGACGTAATTGAGCAATTGAGGACTCACAGGGGATGATAACGAGCAGCTGTGGCTCGTTAGGATCTCCTCCTGCGGATAAAAGACTGATGGTGCCACGCCCTGGTTGCAGAAGTCAACGTTCCATTCCGTTCCGTTTCTCTTCTAGTCAAGCTCTCCGTTTGTGTGTGCAACCATCGAGAAAAAGCACTTGGATAAGTGACTTGATTTATATAATCCTGTTTTGTATCAGTTTATGAGTGAGGACTTTTGCCAGACCATTTATCTGTGTTTATTTTGGGCTCGCAGCCAGCAAGAGCCGGGACTGATAAAAACACACCTTTGAACGTTCTGTTTGGCTTTCGTTTTTGAACGGGTGAGGTGGGGGGGTCAGAACACTTTCTGTGTCTGGGAATTCGCAATGTCCACCACACCATTTGGGAAGTGTTCCAATCAGATCTTTCATGGAGAATGCGGCCGCGCGAGTGATTGTGGGTGCACCTCGCTTCACCCACATAACACCTATCCTCCGCGAGCTGCACTGGCTACCTGTCGATCTCCGGATACGCTTCAAGGTGCTACTTGTCACCCATAAAGCCCTTCATGGTAGTGGGTCTGGGTACTTGAGAGACCGCCTACTGCCAATTACCTCCACGCGACCGATTAGATCCCATAGACTAGGCCTCCTCCGAGTTCCATCTGCCTGTCAATGCCGACTGGCAACTACGCGGAGGAGAGCCTTCTCGGTGGCAGCTCCGACCCTATGGAACGATCTCCCCGTGGAGCTTCGTACCCTCACCACCCTCCAGACTTTCCGCACAGCCCTTAAACTCTGGCTATCCCGTCAGGCCTGGGGCTAAAGACTGTAACCCACCCGAATGGTATGAATGTTGTGCTTTTAATTATGTATTGTTTTTACGTGTCAAATGTTTGTTTCCCCCCCCCCTTCGAGTTGTAAGCCGCCCTGAGTCCCCCCAGGGAAAAGGGCGGCATATAAATAAACTTTCATAACTCATAACTCATGGGGAACCACTAAAGATGAAACCAGGATGAAACCATGACGATTCTTGGGTTCTTCACTCACGTCTTTCAACGACCTCCCTGGAAGGTCATTGGGATGGGATGGAGAGATGCAATACTCGTCAGTTCTTTCCCAGTCTGGGACCCCAACAGAAGTCCAACTTTCATCTCTCTCTCTCTCTCTCTCCAGAGCCCACTTTTTGGAGAACCTTCAACCCTCCCCACATCTTCCCCTCCAGCTCCCCCTCCCTTAATCCATGACCTATTTCCAGTTCAAAGCCAGAGCTTCTTAAGAGATGCTCTTTCGGAAGGGGGAAAAAAAATATTTATTTTTCTATTCTTTGGGTCCGGATTTATTTCTTATTGTTACCGCAGATTTTATTATTATTTTTTTGGGTGCTCTGTAAGCCACTGGGGGGGGGGGCTTCAAAGCCACTGATCAGAAGAGTTTTCTGGGGCTTTGAAGGCGAGGAGAGGATGGGGAGGGAGCAGGAGAGAGAGAGAGAGAGGGACTGACTCGCAGCTTTGCGGCACCTGTCAAAGGTTTTCAGAAGGCAGCTAAGAATAATGGAAGCGAAGACCGCCTTCATTAACATAAAGCCATTTAAGTGATCAATGGTCCCCCAGCCGTAAACAACGATTTCAATCCATAGAGCGGTTGATTGGGCTTTGCCTCTCTCTGGCTCAGCACGACGGCTCAGCTGACAGTCGGGAAGAAAAATGTTACGATTGACCCAGGAGTGGAGCGCAGGCTGGAAAATTAAAAGTGCTAGAGAGAGGGAAGAAACTGGGAGGCTGGAGGCAGAGCAACTGGGGAGGGGGTGGGAGGGAGAATGGGTTCAGACAGGCCCAACTTGGCCCACTGAGATGGCCCTATGGGGATTACAATACCCATCGTGCTGCTCCAGCCCGCCGGCAGAAGCATGGGGGCCTCCGTTGGGCTTCAGGACCACCACCTCCAAACTGACCCCATCCAGATGGGCCAGGAATAAAGGTAAAGGTTCCCCTTGCATATAAGTGCTAGTCGTTCCCGACTCTAGGGGGCGGTGCTCATCTCTGTTTCAAAGCCGAAGAGCCAGCGCTGTCCGAAGACGTCTCCGTGATCATGTGGCCGGCATGACTCAATGCCGAAGGAGCACGGAACGCTGTTCCCTTCCCACCAATTCCTATTTTTCTACTTGCATTTTTTACGTGCTTTCGAACTGCTAGGTTGCCAGAAGCTGGGACAAGTCACGGGAGCTCTCTCCGTTTACGCGGCGCTAGGGATTCGAACCGCTGACCTGCCGACCTTTCTGATCGACAAGCTCTGTGTCTTAACCACTGAGCCACTGCGTCGCTTTTGTGCCAGGATTACAAGTCCCTAAATTTCCAGATGTTCTTCTGCCCCATCCTTCTCCTCTTTCTCCTGTGCTTGGAAAGCATCCAAGCGGCCCTGTCCGAATTCTTTCCGGAAGGGTGATGGGGTGGACAAAATTGCATCAAAGCTGGTATCTACCACCCTTCCCAGAATGGACAACGCAAGAGGACCAAACCTAGATCTTGGACTCGTAAGACCAAGCCCAGATCAAAGCTATGGTCCGTTAGAATCCTAGGGTTGGGCTTGGTCGGAGTCCTAGAACTGGGCTTGGTCTTAAAGAGTCCGAGAGTTGGATTTGGTCGTACAGCTCTAAGCGGCGCCATCGTTGGAAGCTTTTCCCCTGCTTTTAAAAGCATTTTTTTTCCGGCCGGTTCAGGCGAATAGGCGGGGAAAAAAATGCTTCAAAAGGTGGGGAAAAGTTGGCCACGCCCCCCCAGTCACATGACCCCCTCCTCAGCCACGCCCACAGAACCGATGGCCAAACATTTAGATTTCACCACTGTTCTTGCCTCTCTCTTCCCCCTCTGTTTTGTCTCTCCTGGTCTCCCCAACTCCCCCGTCCCTGCCTGGGATTTTGAAGGTCAAAAAAACAAGGTGAGACCGTGGCAGGGAGGGACCTTCAGCCAAGTGGGAGTTTCCCCTTCTTGGTTCCATTAAACTGGGCCATTAAGACTTCACAGCAGAGCCGATGTCTGCGTTCCCAAGGAAATGGCATCACTCTCCAAACCAAGCCAAGACAGTGGCCATACTTTTTGAGGGGACCTTCTCATCGCCCGGCAGCCGGCTCTCAAAGATAATAAAATTTACTGTTCTGCCAAGTCCTGCTGAAGGACTGCAGATCAAAGAGAAGTGTCCTATCAAGCTCTAGCATGACGAAGAATCCGGTGTGTGTGTGTGTGTGTGTGTGTGTGTGTGTGTGTGTATGTGTCTGTATGTATGTATGTATGTATCAGTGGTGGGATTCAGCCAGTTCGCACCACTTCGGGAGAACCGGTTGCTAACTTTCTGAGCGGTTTGGTGAACTGGTTGTTGGAAGAAATCATTAGGGCAGAGAACCGGTTGTTAAATTATTTGAATCCCACCACTGGTATGTACACACTCCGAGCCAGAGATAGCAATAGCAATAGCAGTTAGACTTATATACCGCTTCATAGGGCTTTCAGCCCTCTCTAAGCGGTTTACAGAGTCAGCATATCGCCCCCAACAACAATCCGGGTCCTCATTTCACCCACCTCGGAAGGATGGAAGGCCGAGTCAACCCTGAGCCGGTGAGATTTGAACCGCCGAACTGCCGAACTAGCAGTCAGCTGAAGTAGCCTGCAGTGCTGCACTCTAACCACTGCGCCACCTCGGCTCTAAAGAGAGAAAGAGAGGAAGGGAGAAAGAAAGAGAAAGAAAAAGGAAGAAAGAAGGGAACTCACTTTTTAGCCGTATATGATGTTTATGGAAGTTAAATATATATGTATTTTTGGGTATGTAATGAATATTACATATTTAACAACCATTACACATACAGACAGACACACACACACACACACATACATTAAGGATATTAAATATATATATTTTAACATTCATAAACGTTTTATCAGGTGGGGAAAACCTCCCTAGTTATACGGACAATAAAAGAGGCGGTATTTATTCTGATTTACCTCTCCCTGTCTGTTTGTCTTAGAGGTTTTATCCCTTCTTCCCCTCACGGATATTCTTCAGAGTCTCGGAACAATAACCCCCATAATATCTATCACGTATGATGAATCCGCAAAAGACCCACATCTGTTTTCATTTGTAACTTGAGGTGATTTTTTTTTTATGGCACAGAGATTAGTTTTATTCCTTAGCCACAACGGCAGATCCTTCAAGACGCAGCAGAGAACAGGGACCATTAAAAAATAAATGGGCATCTTCTGTAAAACATGCTGTGGGGGTTTATTTGGTGTTTTTTTTTAATAAAACATAAAATTTATTTTTTCATTTATTTCATTGTCCTCGACTTACGACCCCAATGGAATCCCCAATTTCCATGTGTTAAGTGAGTATTGCCCCATTGGACGGTTTTCCTTGCCATGGTGGTTACGTGAATCACCGCAGTTGTTAAGTAAGTCACATGGTTGTTAAGTGAATCCGGCTTCAACGTTCACTTTGAATTGTCACTAAATGAATTGTTGTACATCAAGGACTACTGCATTGAATTCGGGGCACCGGTTGGCCTGACTTCCCCTCAGTGGTGAAATTCAATTTTTTTTTACTACTGGTTTTGTGGGTGTGGCTTGGTGGGTGTGGCAGGGGAAGGATATTGTAAAATCCCCATTCCCTCCCCACTCCAGGGGAAGGATACTGCAAAATCCCCATTCCCTCCCCACTCCAGGGGAAGGATACTGCAAAATCTCCATTCCCTCTCCACTCCAGGGGAAGGATACTGCAAAATCCCCATTCCCTCCCCACTCCAGGGGAAGGATACTGCAAAATCCCCATTCCCTCCCCACTCCAGGGGAAGGATACTGCAAAATCCCCATTCCCTCCCCACTCCAGGGGAAGGATACTGCAAAATCCCCATTCCCTCCCCACTTCTCGGGTCAGCCAGAGGTGCCGGTTCTTCTAACTACTCAGAATTTCCACTACCGGTTCTCCAGAACCGGTCAGAACCTGCTGAATTTCACCCCTGCCTCCCCCACCTCTTCTCACCTGTGGCTTGCTCCCCCCCACCCTCGCCCCTTCCAAACGTCATTTTGGCATCCTGAACCCAATTCGGCGGGCGCCTTTTTCGAATCCAATCCCGGAGGGCCCGAATTTTCGTCAGGCGAAGAAGAGGGTGCGGGACGGCGAACGACAGCCAAGATCCAAAAGGAAAAAAAAAAAAGAAAAGGAAAAAAAAACGACAAACAAATTAAATCTGAATAAAAATATGATTAGCGGCGAGGAAGGGGGCCGGATGACAAATTAGGGCTCTAAACTTTGCAATATAAAGCTATTTCCCATGATGAATGGGGCCAGACAGTAATCAATGGCTTTAATCCATATGATGGGAAATCTTGTGCTGGTGTTTTGATTTGGACTTGCAGAAAAGGGTGGCAGCGGCTTCCCAAGACAAATGTTTTTCCATTGACTGGTTGGGGCCGGAGCTGGTGGCGGATGGAATTTAATTACCAGGTACCCCCCGCTCCCCGCCCGATTTATTCTTCCTTGGGAATGAAACTTCGTTGGCAAGATGGATGGCGGCTGCTGATGGGGGCCGAGCCGCAGTTCAATCTCAGCCAGATTTATGGCCTGTAGAAATTTCACTGGATTTGTTTTGTTAAAACACACACACACACACACACACACCATGGTAAGAGGAGAGGAGGAGGGGAGAGAGGGTGGCGGCCAGGGGGCTACAGTAGGAATCTTTTTTTAAAAATTTTCTCTCTCTCCTCGGATTGCTGACGATCTCAAGAGGTAGTCCTCCTCTTACGACTGCAATCGAGACCGATGTTTGTATTGCTAAGTGAGACATGGGTTTGGCCCCTTTGGGCGAACTTCCTTGCTCTGGTTGTTAAGTGAAATCGCTGCAGTGGTTAAATTAGCAACCAGTTGTTAAGTGAATCGGGCTTCTGTTCTGACTTGGGTTTCCTCAAAAAGCATAAGGCAGAGTCCTGGTTCCCCCCCCCCCCCCCGAAAAAAAACCCTTTTATTAAACGAATGTGAATTCCTCCCATTCCCATTCAGCCAAGGCCTGGCAAACAGCCTTTCAAAGGAATATTTATGACCACAGACCTTATCTAGCTTGGAAAGCTGCCATGTGAATATTTTCCAAAGGAGGTGCTTTTGCAAGGAAAGACTTTGGCACAGAGTCTCGGAGATTCACGGGCAGATCTTCACACTCCTGAAAGGAATCTAACGACCTGAAAGGAATCTAACGGCCGGAACGAACTAATTGTTTCCTGCAAAACAATTTCTCCCCTTCCCTTTTGCTCTTCTTTTATGTCCTATGGGAGGGGCCATTCACCTCCCACCTGTAACTTTACTCTCATGTCTCCCCTGATTTCTGAGTTGTTCTTTTCTTCTGGCAGCTCTGCGCATGCGCAGACTGGGAACAGGCTCCAGCTGTTCCTCTGCCTCACTGCTGTCTAGGCACCTGGTCACCGCCAGATGGCCTCGGCCCGCTCTCTGCCTCCGATGCAGAGCCCTCTTCAGAGCCTTCCCCAGCCTCCAGGACTGGCCCATCTTCCTCCCCACCCTCCTCATTCTCCGACTCTGCTGCCAGCTCCGGTGGCTGCTGGCCAGCCACAACAGCTTCCCCCGTGGACTTCGCTGGTCAGGAGGGTGGCCAATAGGGGATCAGGTGACCCCAGGGACACTGCCTGCGACCGTCATAAATACGAGTCACTTGCCAATCCTCTGAAGCTGCTGGGAAGCACTCGAGGCCATGGCTGGTCGGCTTGTGGTTGGTGTGGATTTGCAATGAAAGGAAACGGCGAATAGTCCTCGGCGTCACATTCTGGTGTGTGTCTTTTTCTGAACAACAACAAGAAGTGTGGTTGAAGTGCACTTTAAGGTTAGAATGATGGTGTGAATATGAACACCCACCTTGATTCTGATTATCTCAAACTGGGCAAAGGAAGTTTTGAGTTTTAAACCCACCTGTGCTGGTTTCAGGACTTCTGGAATAAAGCATTCAGGGTTTCCTACTTTGGAAAATATGGCGTCTGTTTTTCTATACGTTAAAAGGAAAAATTAGGAAGAAAGTGGGGAGGAGAAGGAGGAGGGGGAAAGAAAGAGAAGGGGAAGAGGAGGAGAAGGAGGAAAAAGAGTAGGAGGAGGGGAAGACGAGGAGGAAAGAAGAACAGGAGGAGGAATAGAGGAGGGAGGAAGAGGAGGAGATGAAAAATGGAAGGAGAAGGAAGAGGAGGAGGAGGGGAAGAGGAGGAGGAAAGAAGAACAGGAGGAGGAATAGAGGAGGGAGGAGGAGGAGGAGATGAAGAATGGAAGGAGGAGGAGGAGGGGGGAGGAGAACGGGAAGGAGAAAGAAGAAAAAGGAGGAAAAAGAGAAGGAGGAAAAGAAGGAGAAGGAGGAAGTGAGTAAGAAAAGGAAGAGAAGAAGAAAGGGAAGGAGAAGAAGGACAAGCAGAAGAAGGAGAGGGAAAAGGAGGGGAGGTTGGGGGTGAATTTGCTTCCCCCCCAACCTTCCCACCATAATGAGGGGCCTGTGAAAATGACATAGGATGCCTGGGAAAGAGGAGGGGGCAATTAAGCCGTCAGCCGAGACATGGGGGGGCGGTGGGGGGCGGGTCTTTCTGTGTTTCATGCCTGGTTGCCTTCGGGCGGTTAATTGAGCTGTCTCATTAAGGGAAACGGGTGGGGGGGGAAACCTTGACAGCTTTTGGCTGCTAATTCTTTAATGGGTCCCCTCCTCCTTTTGGCTGTCAGATTCCGGCTTTGAACAACCCCCCTCCTCAATTTTTAAAGGATCAACAAAAATCTTCTTATGTAAAAGCATCAAGATTATCCGTTGAATTTGCTGCGTTTCAGTACATCTCAGACCGAGGGTCTCTGGGCATGAGCAGAGCGCAGGTCTCATGGGCAAAATGCATCTGGGTGACTTTGGGCCAACCACTAGGAGATGGTGAGTTCTAGATCTTCCTTAGGCATGAAATCTGACTGGGTGACTTTGGGCCAATCACTAGGAGACTAGTGAGTTCTAGATGGTCCTTAGACATGGACTGGGTGACTGGGTGACTTTGAGACAATCACCAGGCGATGGTGAGTTCTAGTCCTGCCTTAGGCATGACAGCTGAATAAGTGATCCTTGGGCCAATCACCAGGCAATGGTGAATTCTAGTCCCGCCTTAAGCATGAAAGCTGGCTGAGTGATCCCTGGGCCAATCACCAGGCGATGGTGAGTTCTAGTCCTGCCTTGGCCATGAAAACTGACTGAGTGATCCCTGGGCCAATCACCAGGTGATGGTGAGTTCTAGTCCCACCTTAGGCATGAAAGCACCCCTCCACCAATTTTACAGAGGTCTTAAAAACTAGAAAAGGGGGGAAATTGGGGGGGTCTCATTTTAGAAGGACACCACCCATCTGGATGGACAATTCCTAGAAACTGATGTCTCAAGTCTGGCCAGAGCATCTATAAGGACGGTGGCCTTATAAAGGACTTCCCTCCCTCCCAGGTATTCTTTAAAATCCAAATTTGTTGCTCTTGCAAAAGGGGGCTGTTGTTATTTGGCCATCCTTATTTTGGGGAAGGGGATTGTATTGTATTGAGGGGTATTGTATTGACTGCAGCCAAGAAATTAAAAGAGGCTTGCTCCTGGGGAGGAAAGCTATGGCAAATCTAGACAGCAGATTAAAAAGCAGAGACATCACCCTGCCAACAAAAGTGCGTATAGTCAAGGCTCTGGTTTTCCCAGTTGCAATGGATGGCTGTGAAGGTTGGACCACAAGGAAGGCTGAGCACCAAAGAATGGAGGCCTTTGAACTCTGGTGCTGGAGAAGAAGACTCCTGCATTGAGTCCCTTGGACTGCAAGGCCATCCAACTGGTCAGTCCTAGAGGAGATCAACCCTGATTGTTCTTTAGAAGGCCAGATTCTGAAGAGGAAACTCAAAG
This sequence comes from Thamnophis sirtalis, assembly GCF_051295495.1. Lineage (NCBI taxonomy): Eukaryota > Metazoa > Chordata > Lepidosauria > Squamata > Natricidae > Thamnophis > Thamnophis sirtalis. The sequence continues at coordinate 3,233,303 of NW_028261393.1, forward strand.
ACTTTGGCCACCTAATGAGAAGGAAGAAGGACTCCCTGGAGAAGAGCTTCATGCTGGGAACGATGGAGGGCAGAAGAAGAAGGAGACCACAGAGAAAGAGGTGGCTGGATAGAGTCACTGAAGCAGTCGGTGTGAGCTTAAATGGACTCCAGAGGATGGTAGAGGACAGGAAGGCCTGGAGGAACGTGGTCCATGGGGTTGCAATGGGTCGAACACGACTTCGCAACTCACAGCATCTCTCTCTCTCTCCCTCTCTTTCCCCCCCTCTTTCTTATCTCCCTACCTATCTCCCTACCTACCTACTTACCTACCTACCTACCTATCTCAAGTACTTTTGCCACCTAATGAGAAGGAAGGACTCCCTGGAGAAGAGCCTCATGCTGGGAACGATGGAGGGCAAAAGAAGAAGAAGGGGACGGCAGAGAAGGAGGTGGCTGGATGGAGTCACCGAAGCAGTCGGCCTGAGCTTCAATGGACTCCAGAGGATGGGAGAGGACAGGAAGGCCTGGAGGAACGTGGTCCATGGGGTCGCGATGGGTCAGACACGACTTCGCAACTAACAACAACAAATAGTTTGTATTGTCTTGTTTTTAATGATTGCAACCCGCGTGGTTTTAGGAGCCCCTCACCCCCAGACCCTCTCTCAGGGATTGGCAAAATCAGAATGATTTTCCAGGCTGGGTTGAAAAATAATACAATATTAAAATCCCATCAACGGGCTGCAGAGGAGTGGAGCGAAGAGGCCAATTTTCATTTTTAATATGGTAAACGTCAATCAATATATAATCCATACCAACCGAAGCAAATTTGGAGTCCTCCATAATTTCTTAAAAAGGAGGAGGAGAGTAAAAAAAAAAAAAGAGATACTTTTTAAAATAATTTCGAACTGCCTAGAGTCCCCCAGGCAGCACATAAATTTAAAATATAACAACAGCCACAACAACTCATGATTCATTGATTCATCGTTGCAGTGTTATTTTCTTACTTAAACAGATAAAAGAAGATCATGTGCAGGTAAAAAAGCAGTAAGAGCGACCTCCGATTTCCTGCCGTCTTCCCCACTGACTTGGCTTGTGGAAAACTGGCAGGAAGGGATAGAAATCACCATCCCATGATTATGTCTGACCACAGTGGTGCTGCGGGAAAGCATGATTCGGCTGAAGTGACCACAATGTTGCCAATACGGCTGGTCTAAGATCCTCGAAATTTCAGTCCTGTGGGGTCATGGATTCAGGATTTATAATGTGTTTAATATATCCCGATCCCTACCCATTTATCATCTCACTCTCCATCTCTCTCATATCTCTCTCTCCCTCTCTCCTCTCTCTTCATCTCTCTTCACCTCTCTTTCTCTCACCTCTCTCTCTCTCTCTCTCCCTACCTACCTACCTACCTACCTACCTATCTATCTATCTATCATCTATCATCTATCTACCTACCTATCATATCTCTCTCTCTCTCTCTCTCTCTCTCTCTCTCTCTCTCTCTCTCTCTCTCTCTCTCTCTCTCTCTATATATATATATATATATATATATATATATATATATATATATATATATAATCTATCTGTCTGTCTGTCTGTCTGTCTGTCTATCTATCTATCTATCTATCTATCTATCTATCTATCTATCTATCTATCTATCTATCAACCATTTACCTGCCTACCTATCATATCTATCTATCTATCTATCATCTATCTACCTACCTATCATCTCTCTCTCTCTCTCTCTCTCTATCTATCTATCTATCTATCTATCTATCTATCTATCTATCTATCTATCTATCTATCTATCTAACCATTTACCTACCTACCTATCATATCTATCTATCTATCTATCTATCTATCTATCTATCTATCTATCTATCTATCTATCTATCTATCTAACCATCTACCTACCTACCTACCTATCATCTATCTATCTATCTATCTATCTATCTATCTATCTATCTATCTATCTATCTATCTATCTATCTATCTATCATCTATCTACCTACCTATCATCTCTCTCTCTCTCTCTCTCTCTCTCTCTCTCTCTCTCTCTATCTATCTATCTATCTATCTAACCATTTACCTACCTACCTATCATATCTATCTATCTATCTATCTATCTATCTATCTATCTATCTATCTATCTATCTATCTATCTATCTATCTATCTATCTATCTATCTATCTATCTAACCATTTACCTACCTACCTATCATATCTATCTATCTATCTATCTATCTATCTATCTATCTATCTATCTATCTATCTATCTATCTATCTATCTATCTATCTAACCATCTACCTACCTACCTACCTACCTACCTATCATATCTATCATATCTATCTATCTATCTATCTATCTATCTATCTATCTATCTATCTATCTATCTATCTATCTATCTATCTATCTAACCATCTACCTACCTACCTACCTACCTACCTACCTACCTACCTACCTACCTACCTACCTACCTACCTACCTACCTACCATATCTATCTATCATATTCTCTCCCTCCCTCCCTCTCTCTTCATCTCTCTTTCTCTTGCATCTATCTATCTATCACATCGCAGGGGCGTCAAACTCAATTTCATTGAGGGCCGCATCATCAAAGTTGTGTTTGACCTCAGCGGGCTGGAGTGGGTGTGGCCAGCTCGATGTCACTCATGTCGGGGACACCTGTGGTGGGAGGAGCGCTCTGCCACCAGTGAAAATGGGTTCCCAAACTCCGTTTTCAGCTGCAACGCTTCCTGCAACTCTCTGCAATGGAGCTCAGGGCCCTCGCAGGCTCCCTTTCCACAAGCGACCCTCCCAAGCTCCAGTTTCGCTTGCAGAGGCACCACGGGCCAGTCCTTCACTAAGTACCCTGAAGGCTGGATCCGGCCCCCGGCCCTTGAGTTTGACACCCCTGATATTGAGAGAAGGAGGAGGAAGAGGAGGAGGAGAGAGCAGGAGTTGCAGCTGTTGGACGGAGAGGATTAGAACTGTGATAGAGGAAACGCCCCACGTTTTTCCAAAAGTTTGCCCGCCGTCCTGGTTTCCGCCAAGGGCACACAGCCCTGGGAGGACACGTTGAGAGCCGTGGCGTGGGTGGCAGTTCTACTCTGAAAGCTTTTAATGGCTCCAACTGTTCCCGGGGAAGGTGGCGGAGGGCAGCCCCCATGGCATTCCTGCCAAGGATTTCATAGCTAAATGCGGGCCCTGGCTGGGATCCCAGGCAGGAGATCAAGGCAAGAATGTTTTATCGCTCGAACGCGGCAAGCCTGAATTCTCCCAACCCCGCCCTTCACTTTTGCCTGACCTTCCGAGGAAAACTTTGTCCCCATTATACAGATTGGGAGACTGAGGCCAGCGATGCTGAGCTGAGGTCCCTGGGGGTAAATATTTGTCAACACGGAGGTATTTTGCAGAGGGAGGGAGGGAGGGAGAGATATGATAGATGATAGATGGATAGATAGATAGATAGATAGATAGATAGATAGATAGATGGATGGATGGATGGATGGAGGGAGGGAGGGAGGGAGGGAGGGAGGGAGGTAGATATAATAGATAATAGATAATAGATAATAGATAGATGGATAGATGGATAGATGGATAGATAGATAGATAGATAGATAGATAGATAGATAGATAGATAGATAGATAGATAGATGATAGATAGATATAGAAAGGTAGGTAGATAGGTAGGTAGATATAATAGATAATAGATAATAGATAGATGGATAGATAGATAGATAGATAGATAGATAGATAGATAGATAGATAGATAGATAGATAGATAGATATAGAAAGGTAGGTAGATAGGTAGGTAGATATAATAGATAATAGATAGTGGATAGATGGATAGATGGATAGATGGATAGATGGATAGATGGATAGATGGATAGATGGATAGATGGATAGATGGATAGATGGATAGATGGATAGATGGATAGATGGATAGATGGATAGATGGATAGATGGATAAATGGATAGATGGATAGATGGATAGATGGATAGATGGATAGATGGATAGATGGATAGATGGATAGATGGATAAATGGATAGATGGATAGATGGATAGATGGATAGATGGATAGATGGATAGATGGATAGATGGATAGATGGATAGATGATGGATAGATGATTGATGATAGAAAGAAAGAAAGATAGATAGATAGGTGAAAGATAGAAAGAGAAAGATAGATAGATTAATAAAAAGATGATAGATGATAGATAGAAAGAAAGATGGATGGATGGATAGATAGATAGATCGAGATAGATAGAAAGAAAAGAAAGATAGATAGATAGATAGATAGATAGATAGATATAGATGATAGATAGGAAAAAAAGAAAACAAGGAAAGAAAGAAAGGAAGATAGATAGATAGATAGATAGATAGATAGATAGATAGATAGATTGATTGATTGATCCAGGTGTATTTGCAAGTTGTAGCTTCTTATATGGCTTTATAGATTACCCCCATTTGTTTAGTGACGGTTCGCAGTTACGACAGCCCTGAAAAAAGTGACTAATGACCGCTTAACACACCTCCTGGCAACTATCGTAATAACATGCCAGTTGCCAAATGCCTAAAATTTGATCACATGACTGGAGATACGGTGATGGTCATAACTATGAGACCACGTCATAAGTGCGAGGACTATCACAGCTCACCCCCCCCCACCCCACCCAGTGCTGTTGGTAACTTCGAACAGTCCCTAAGCGAATGGTCATTAAACCGAGGACTACCTAGATTGGGGTTTATTCGGATTGTCTTTCGAATCTCCTGCCGCTCCGTTTCTCGTGTCCCGAGAATCTTTTGCTTGCAGTCAAGGTGGAATCGTGAAGGAGGCGGCTCTGCATATCAAAATTAGCATTTGCCAATCGGGGGGGGGGGGGAGGGAAGCCGGGGGGGGGGAGAGATGGGGAACCATGTTAATAAGTCCTCCCTTTCTCCCTTGGCGCCGGGTGGATATTATTTATTATTTGGCCCAGGAAAGAATTTGCAAACCAAATGTGAGCAAAACAACATTGCTTTTCATGTAAAATGTACCCGATAATGCATGCAGGAGGCCTCTAAAAGCATCACACAAACAGTGAGCATTCTATTAATTGTTTCAGTCCTTTGCAAAGTGCAGAGAAGAGCAACTAGGATGATTAAAGGCCTGGAGGCTGAAACATATGAAGGAATCAGTGGTGGGTTTCAAAAAAATTTGGAACCTACTCTGTGGGTGTGGCCTCCTTTGTGGGAGTGGCTTGCCAGCCATGTGACCTGGTGGGAGTGGCTTGCCGGCCATGTGTTTTGTTTCTCTCTCTCTCTCTCTCTCTCTCTCTCTCTCTCTCTCTCTCTCTCTCTCTCTCTCTCTCTCTCTCTCTCTCTCTCTCCCCCCTTCCTTTTGTCTCTCTGTCCCTTTTTTCTTTTTTTCTTTCATCTCTCTCTCACGCTTTCTTTTTTCTTTATTTATTTATTTCTTCCTTTCTTTCTCTTTCTCTCTCTCTCTCTCCCCTTCCTTTTGTCTCTCTGTCCCTTTTTTCTTTTTTTCTTTCATCTCTCTCTCACTCTTTTTCTTTCTTTTTTCTTTTTTTCTTTATTTATTTCTTCCTTTCTTTCTCTTTCTCTCTCTGTCTGTGTGTGTATGTGTGTGTTTGTGTGTCAGTGGTGGGTTTCAAAAAATTTTGGAGCCTCTTCTGTAGGTGTGGCCTGCTTTCCGGGTCCACTGGTGGAACCTCTTCTAACCGGTTCGGTAGATTTGACGAACCGGTTGTACCGAATAGGCGCGAACTGGTAGGAACCCACCTCTGGAAGGAATCCATTGCAGGAATTGGGTTTGGCCAGTCTAGAGAATAGAAGGACTGGGGGGTGTCATTTCATTCATTCATTCATTCATTCATTCATTCATTCATTCATTCATTCATTCGTTCGTCAAACAAGGACAGGGAAACAAGTATGAAAAGACATGGAAAAAATGTCACAAATAAATGGATATAAATAAGCAAAACATAGGCATAAACACATAAAAGAAGTACATACATATAAGCAGGAGGGACAGGAGGACAGGGACGGAAGCAGCGGTGGGTTTCAAAAAATTTTCGAACCTACTCTCTGGGTGTGGCCTCCTTTGTGGGAGTGGCTTGCCAGCCATGTGACCTGGTGGGAGTGGCTTGCCGGCCATGTGTTTTCTTTCTTTCTTTCTTTCTTTCTTTCTTTCTTTCTTTCTTTCTTTCTTTCTTTCTCTCTCTCTCTCTCTCTCTCTTTCCTTCCTTTTGTCTCTCTGTCCCTGTTTTCGTTTTTTCCTTTCATCTCTCTCTCACTTTTTCTTTCTTTTTTCTTTTTTTCTTTCTTTCTTCCTTTCTTTCTCTTTCTCTCTCTGTGTGAGTCTGTCTGTGTGTGTGTGTGTGTCTGTCAGTGGTGGGTTTCAAAAAATTTTGGAAGCTCTTCTGTAGGTGTGGCCTGCTTTCCAGGTTCACTGGTGGAACCTCTTCTAACCGGTTTGGTAGATTTGACGAAGCGGTTCTACCGAATAGGTGCAAACTGGTAGGAACCCACCTCTGGAAGGAATCCATTGCAGGAATTGGGTTTGGCCAGTCTAGAGAAAAGAAGGACTGGGGGGTGTCATTTTATTCATTCATTCATTCATTCATTCATTCATTCATTCATTCATTCGTCAAACAAGGACAGGGAAACACATGGGGAAAATGTCACGGATAAATGGATATAAATAAGCAAAACATGGACATAAGCACATCAAAGAAGTAACTATAAGCAGGAGGGACAGGAGGACAGGGATGGAAGGCATGCTGGTGGGCTTCTGTAGGCCCCCTTAACATGATGGAAGTCTTCCAGTGTTGTAGGGGCTGCCCCAAAGAAGAGGGGGGGGTCAACTTATTTTCCAAAGCACCAGAAGGCCAGTCAAGAAACAATGGGTGGAAATTAATCAAAGAGAGAAGCTACCTGGAATGAAGGAGAAACTTCCGAACGGTGAGGACAATTAACCAGCGGGACTACTTGCCACCAGAAGTTGTGGATGCTCCAACACTGGAAGTTTTTAAAAAGAGACTGGACAGCCACCTGTCTGAAAAAGGTTTAGGATCTCCTGCTTGAGCTGGGGGCTAGACTAGAAGACCTCCAAGGTCCCTTCCAGTTCTACTCTGATTAACTGATCGAAAGGCGGAATACAGAATAACCTTATTGAAACGAATCAATTGTATTGAATATTTGCAACCAATTTTGGTCACCGCGCTACAAAAAAAAAGATATTAAGACCTTGGAAAAAGGGCAGAGAGGAGTAACTAGGAGGGTTAAAGGCCTGGAGACTAAAACATACGAAGGACGGTTGCAGGAACTGGGCATGGCTGGTCTAGAGAAAAGAAGGACTTTGGGGGGGGGACACGTGATAGCAGGATTCCAGTATTTGAGGGTCAAATTATTCTGCAAAGCACCGGAGGGCAGGATGAGAAGCAATGGATGGAAACTAACCAAGGAGAGAAGCAGACTTCCTAACAGGGAGGACAATTAGCCAGCGGAACAGCTTGCCACCAGAAGGCTTCATCCCTGGAGGTTTTTAAGAAGAGGCTGGGTAGCCACATCTGAAATGGTTAAGGGTCTCCTGCTTGAGCAGGGGGCTGGACTAGAAGGCCTCCAAGGTCCCTTCCGGCTCTATTCCGGCTTGAGAGACCGCCTACTGCCAATTACCTCCACGCGACCGATTAGATCCCATAGACTAGGCCTCCTCCGAGTTCCATCTGCCGGTCAATGCCGACTGGCAACTACGCGGAGGAGAGCCTTCTCGGTGGCTGCTCCGACCCTGTGGAACGATCTCCCCGTGGAGATTCGTACCCTCACCATCCTCCAGACTTTCCGCACAGCCCTTAAACTCTGGCTATCCCGTCAGGCCTGGGGTTAAGACTACAACCCGCCCGAATAGTATGAATGTTGTGCTTTTAATTATGTATTGTTTTTACGTGACAAATGTTTGTTCCCCCCCCCCCTTTGAGTTGTAAGCCGCCCTGAGTCCCCCCAGGGAAAAGGGTGGCATATAAATAAACTTTCATAACTCACAACTCATAACTCATATTCCATTCTACCATCCCCTGCTGCCGGCCTTGGGGGTCAACCACCACCAAGCTTCCCCTGGGTGAAATACCCCCCCTCCTCCAGCTTTGGAGACCCCTGCAATCCATGTTTGCAGCCAAGCAACAAGCTTAACTGATTTGCTGACACCCGGCCTCTTCCCCGGCCTCCCCCCCCCCACCCCTTAAATGGTGATTTATGAATGTTGTCTACCACAAAAGGACGCCCGTCTCTGGAGAAATCACCAGAGTGAATTAAACTCCCCCCCCACCCCTCCAGCAATGTAGCCCACAATCTAATGTCATCCAAGGGATTAATTAGTGACTGTTGATTAAATCCTTCTTTAACCCTTTCCCTGCCGGGATTCAGCCGGCCAAGAGGAATAGAATAGAAAGGGGGGGGAGGAGGGGGTTAGCTGGTCCCTCCAGGGACAGATGTGGGAGGGGAGGAGGTGTCCCCCCAAAAATGATTGGAGCCCCGCCCCCTTTTGATCTGGGACACGGTGCACGCCAAGGGGAGGGGGTGGGTGGGCAGGAGGTGCCATCCAGACTTTTTCGACTTTCCCTGACGTCTGTCGAGATTCTTGCTGCGGCTTTCTTTTGCTCTTCCTGCCCCACGTGGTTCCCCCCCCCCAGAATAGAAGGGGCATTTATTTCATTTTCTGAGCTCATAACCCCCCCCCAAAAAAAACTTAGGCAATAAGCATCTGTCTAGAATAATGTGTGGCTGACAGTTGCATTCACACAGTGCTTGAAACCTGTTTTTTTTTAAATCAAACAGCCTGTTTATTTCAAATGCTCGGATGGACAGCACCGGCTCCTAATAAGCCAAATCTAAGCCAACAGCTACAGTTGTGAACCTCTGTGCGTGTGAGTGTGTGTGTGTGAGAGAGAGAGAGAGAAAGAGAAAGAGAAAAAGAGAGACAGAAAAAGAAAGAGAGAGGAAGACAGAGAAAGAGAGAAAAAAGAAAGACAGAGAGTGAGAGAGGGAAAGGAGAAAAAGAGAAAGAAAGAAAAAAGAAGGAAAGAGAGAGAGAGAGAGAAAGAGAGAGAGAAAGACAGAAAGAGAAAGAGAGAAAGAGAGAAAGAGAGAAAGAGAGAGAGACAGAAAGAGAAAAGAGAGACATACACACACAGAAAGACAGAGAGAAAGACAGAGAGAAAGAGTGAGATAGTGAAAGAGAGAGACTAAACAAAAGTAAGAGAGAGAGAGAGAGAGAGAAAGAAAGAAAAAGAGAGAGAAAGACAGAAAGAGAGAGAAAGAGAGAGAGAAAAGAGGAAGACAGAGAGAGAGAGAAAGAGAGAGAGAAAAAGAGAGAAAAAGAGACAGAGAGAAGAGAGAGAGAAAGAAAGAGGAAGACAGAGAAAGAGAGAAAGAGTGAAAGAGAAAAGAGAGACACACACAGAAAGACAGAAAGAGATAGACAGAGAGAAAGAGTGAGAGAGTGAAAGAGAGAGGGAATAGAGAAAGCCTAAACAAAAGTAAGAGAGAGAGAGAGAGAGAGAGAGAGAAAGAAAAAGAAAGACAGAGAGAAAGAGAGAGAGAGAGAGAGAGAGAGAGAGAGCGTTTGTGTCTTCTTAATTTCTGCACCTGAATCCTGTTCTGACAGACTATACAGCAAGTCCTCGATTTCTATTCTATTCTATTCTATTCTATTCTATTCTATTCTATTCTATTCTATTCTATTCTAACAATCTAACTTGCCTTTAAATGCAGGTGACTTAACAATGCCCCAGGTTGGTTCTTGGCTCTGACTTCTGGCCTTAATGTTCTTTTTTTCTTAAAAAAAGTCTGTGAAATATCGATAAATGAAGCCCTTTGCACATTAGCATCTTTTAAAATTAAAATCCGGGCAAAGTTCCCCGTTTTGAACTCTCGTGGCCTTCCTCTTCCTTAGGTGGTGGACAAACGTCATGGGGTCTTTTCTCTTGTTTATGGAGGGAAATTTAATTTAGCCAACTTGAATCTCGCTAAACAAATAGGGGGGGAAACCCAGCAGATAAGCATTTCCTGCTCTGGATATTCAAAAAAGAAAGAAAGAAAGAAAGAAAGAAAGAAAGAAAGAAAGAAAGAAAGAAAGAAAGAAAGAAAGAAAGAAAGAAAGAAAGAAAAAGATCAAAGGCCTTTTGAGGACAGAGCCAAAAGCTGTCTGGAAGTTTAACCATCTGTGTGTGTATGGGGGGTGGGGGGTGTTTTGCCTTTTTTTAAAGGGGGGGTTTGCCAAAGAAAGTGAAAATATTCACCTTTTCTCACTGAGGACCCTTCTGAGCAAGGGCTCTCCCTCTGGGTTGACTGGACGATGGTACTGCATGATCAAATTTGATTGGCTATGGCGGGCACCATGAAGACACACACACACACACACACACACAGAAACACACACACACACACACACACCATGGTACAAACTATTCTTAAACTACCAAAGGACAATGTTTTTAGAAAAGATTGCAACTACAGGTGGTCTGTGACTTGCAACCGTCTGTCGAGCGACTGTTTAAAGCTACAGAAATATGGAAACAAGGGACTTACAACTGCTTCTTCCACTTAATGATTTAAGTGTAAGACTTTCCACCGCTGGGTATACAAAAGTCAAGCCAGACTTCTTGGTGGGATTTGATTGATAGGATAGGATAGATGATAGATGATAGGTAGGTAGGTAGGTAGGTAGGTAGGTAGGTAGGTGGATGGATGGATGGATGGATGGATGGATGGATGGATGGATGGATGGATGGATGGATGGACAGGTGGATGGATTGACAGGTGGATGGATGGATGGATGGATGGACAGATGGACAGATGGATGGATGGACAGGTAGATGTGTGGATGGATGGATGGACAGTAGATAGATGGATGGATAGATGGATGGACAGTTGATAGATAGATGGATGGATGGATGGACAGGTAGATGGATGGATGGATGGACAGTAGATGGATGGATGCATAGATGGATGGACAGTTGATGGATAGATGGATGGATGGATGGATGGACAGATGGACAGATGAATGGACAGGTAGATGGATGGATGGATTGATTGAAGGATTGATGGATGGATAGATAGATGGATGGATGGACAGTAAATGGATGGATGCATAGATGGATGGACAGTTGATGTATAGATGGATGGATGGATGGATGGATGGACAGATGGATGGACACACAAATAGACCGGTAGGTAGGTAGGTAGGTAGGTAGGTAGGTAGGTAGGTAGATAGATAGACAGACACAGAGAGAGAGAGAGAGAGAGATAATAGAGCTAGAGAGACAGGCAGACAGACAGACAGAGAGAATACCTGGGGTTTGCCTGCATCTAACCATCCTATTCTTACGCTGTGTCTCAACGGACACTTGGAAGGCCTAACTTTTCACGTATTGTTTTTAAATTTTCCATTCTTCCTCTTCATCATCATCATCATTTGAAGAACGGTCTAAAATTAATTTTTAAAAACCTAACAAATATCCTTTGGTCACCTTAGTAAACCCCATAAATCTCCCATGCAATTGTGGCTGACCGATTTTGAGGTGCCGGCTGGATCCCCTGGGCCAATGGCCGCTCTGGATTCTGGCCATTCTTTGCTTGCGGCCTTAATCCCTTCGGAAACCCAGCCTTCACCTCTCGGTTCCGGGGCCGTATCGATTGTCATTAAACTGCAATGAATACCTTCCAGGAGTTTCTGCGTCTCCCAGACCGAGGAGTTGCTCCGCTTCCTAATTAGCGTATCGATCCTAATGAGAGATTTCCTCCAAAAGGCGCCACTCTGCTGAGTCTGCACCAGGATTCGCACCCAAGGCAACCGCAGGCTGGGCTACTGATCCAACTGAAGGGCGTCGGGAGAGAGAGATACACAAACACACACACACACACACACACACACACGGCCCCCTGGAGAGAAGCAAAACAGAGAATCTTCAACTTAACAATCATTAATTTAGTGCAGTGTTTCTCAACCTTGGCAACTTGAAGATGTCCAGACTTCAACTCCCAGAATTCCCCAGCCAGTGAAGCCAGGGTGAAAGCTATTACCGGGGGTTGTAAAAAAAATCTAATAGATACCTTTCACCCTGGCTTCGCTGATAACAGATAAGAGCCTGTGGCCTAATGGCTAAGATGTCTGCCTAGTATGTAATACAGCCCAGGTTCAAATCCCAGTAAGGGTATGGCTAGCTGATGAGAGCTAAATAGCTTGAAATAGATCTATACTAGTCTCCCTTTATTTATTTATCAGCACAAATACAATATATATATATATATGAAGAGATCGGACCACCAGTTGTCTGAAGTGGGGTAGAGTTTCCTATTGAGTAGGGGGTTGGACTAGAAGACCTCCGAGGTCCCTTCCAACTCCATAATTTGGCTATTTTGTCAGAATAGAGGTCTGCTGCCCAGCGTTGAATCCTGCTTAATAATCCTCCTGCTTTCTTTGAAAAAAGGAAACTGATTTAATCTGTTTTGACTTTTGCATTCCAACCCGATCAGGTGACTTGACTTTTTCCATATGAATCATTCCCAGCCGGACACTTTCACCGCTGTGGCCAAGGATAAAATAAACAAGCCACAAAGTTCGAGAATTGGGAATTTTGGGGGGAAGGAAGGAGAGTTTTGTTTTGAGGGAAAGTTTTCTCCAGAGGAGCAAAAACGAACGGCAGAATCCGAAAGCATATTTCGGGGGCCGTAAAATAATATTATTGTTCTTGGATTTTTTTAAAAATAAAGATCTGGCAGGGATAGATTTTTTTTTTCTTCGAATGTCTTATTTATTCATCTGATTTTTATCCTGCCTTTATTAGTAAGTAAGCCAGGCGGCGGGCATGCAGAATTGATTATTATTTATTCATTTTATTTAACGCCACCTTTATTATTTTTATAAACAATTCAAGAAAGTGAATCCATCTTCATTCTTTGTTCCGCCTCTTATTTTACTCACCACCACGACAACCTTGTGAGGTAGATTAGGCTGAGAGCAGTGGTGGGATTCAGTCGGTTCCAGAGGTAGGTTCCTACCAGTTCACACCTATTCGGTAGAACCGGTTCGTCAAATCTAGCGAACCGGTTAGAAGAGGTTCCACCAGTGGACCCGGAAAGCAGGCCACACCTACAGAAGAGGTTCCAGAATTTTTTGGAAACCCACCACTGGTCCTTGGATATGATTATTCTACACTATCATGCTCATATTTATAAAACTCAGTGCCTCTGTGAAAGGAAAGGATGACTACTGCGTTTGTGGTGCAATCAGAACATTGCGTGTGTTGAAGTTGTTTTAATGCAAACCAAAGATGCCTTTTAAAAAACAGGTTTACATCCTATTCTTATGCATGCCAGTGCTGTGTGGGAGGTAATTTAAGGTGGTTCTGACAAGTGTCGTCGGCATCTTCATATCCGGTCACATGGGCAGCAAGCCACTCCCATATGGTCACGTGTGTGGCAAGCCACTCCCACAAAGGAGGCCACACCCACAGAGTCACATGGGTGGCAACCACTCCCACAAAGGAGGCCACACCCACCGAGTAGGTTCGGACAATTTTTGAAACCCACCACTGGTCGGTTCGCACCTATGCGGGAGAACCGGTTGGTAACTTTCTAAGCAGTTCGGAGAACTGGTTGTTGGAAGAAATCTTATTTGGGTTTTTCCCCACTTTCCAGGGCTAATCCTGTAAGGAAGGCAGGCAGGAAACATTCTGGTGTTGTTTCTAGCCTCATCTTTATTTTACCCTGCTTACAGAAGCTGCCCCTCCGGTTAACCCTTGTTATATTCTAACAGCTAAGACGAAGCGCCCGTCGATGTGAGTGACATTGAGTTGGCCACGCCCACCCAGTCACATGACTACCGAGCCCCGCCTACCCAGCTGGTCATTAGGTCAGAGAACCGATTGTTCAATTGAGCCGAGGTGGCGCAGCGGTTAGGGTGCAGTACTGCAGGCCACTTCAGCTGACTGTTATCTGCAGTTCAGCGGTTCTAATCTCACCAGCTCAAGGTTGACTCAGCCTTCCATCCTTCCGAGGTGGGTGAAATGAGGCACCCAGACTGTGGGGGCAATGTGCTGACTCTGTAAACCGCTTAGAGAGGGCTGGAAGCCCTATGAAGCGGTATATAAGTCTAGTAAATAAGTAAATAAGTAAATAAGTAAATAAGTAAATAAGTAAATAAGTAAATAAGTAAATAAGTAAATAAGTAAATAAGTAAATAAGTAAATAAGTAAATAAGTAAATAAGTAAATAAGTAAATAAGTAAATAAGTAAATAAGTAAATAAGTAAATAAGTAAATAATAAGTAAATAAATAAATTTGAATCCCACCACTGGCTGAGAGAGAGAGAGTGACTGGCCTCAAGTATTCCTTCCTCCTCCTCCTATTTCCCCCCACAACAACAATCCTGTGAGGTAGGTTAGGCTTATCTACTTGGAAATCTCATTGCTAGGAGGACTGGATCTCTGCAATACAGATAGTCCTCGACTTACAACCGTTCATTGAGTGACCGTTCCAAGTTACCACGGCGCTGAAAAAAGTGACTCACACTCACCACTATTGCCGCATGGTCAAATTCGGACGCTTGGCAACTGGCATGTACTTATGCCGGTTGCACTCTCCCGTGGTCATATGATCCTCTTTTGCGACTTTCGGATAAGGAGCGCCAATGGGGAGACCCAGTTTCACTTAACGACCGGGCTGCTAATTTAACAAGGGCAGCAACTCATGTAGCAAGAAATGTCATCAAATGGAGCAAAATTTACTTAGCTACTATCTCGCTATCTAGCAACAGAAATATTGGGTTTAATTGTGATCGTACGTTCGAAGACTTCCCTGAACTGCAATACCTCCGCCAACCACTAGATAGCAGGGTGCATTTCTCTGGGTTACCTTTGCTGCCAACTAGTGGTGGTTTCGAGGTTTGCAGCCGGTGGCTTCTAAGAGTTCCTTCGCACCTGTTGGCGGATGGAATTTACACCGAAGCCAGTACTTAACTTCTGGAACTTTTTAATTGATTCTGACAGCTGATTGCACTGTCACCGGCCTGTATTTATTGCTGAGTTGATGATGAAATTATAATATCGCCCCACCGCCAAAGACGATGAAAGCAATTCATCCCCACCGCCTGTAAGTCAGCCGCCGCTTTCTAGGGCTGTCACTCAATTAAAGAAATGTTAATTGATCTGGGGATCTTGTTTATTGAATTCCACCCACCTTTTGTGATCTGATGCCCATGGCCCTGTGGGGGGAGGGGGGAAGGTCCTGAAAGCTTCCCACCAGCCTGAAAGGATGCGAGGGGCAGGGGGTGGAATAAAATACAGGTAGTTCTTGGCTTACGACGGTCGCTTAGTGAATCCAGGTCTCCCACCGCCCTCTAAAAAAGTTCCTGTATGTATAGTCCAGTGTTTCTCAACCTTGGCAACTTGAAGATGTCCGGACTTCAACTCCCAGAATTCCCCAGCCAGCGAATGCTGGCTGGGGAATTCTGGGAGTTGAAGTCCGGACATCTTCAAGTTGCTAAGGTTGAGAAACACCTTGATTTAGAACTGTTGTTGGGACTGGAACGTTCGTCACTCAGCACTGCAGTCATTAAGGGAGTTGCGTCCTAATTTACAACCTTTCTTTCTATGGTCGTTAAGCAAATCACTAGTTGCAAGTCGCTTTTTCAGTGCCGTTACAACTCTGGACAGTCGCGAAATCAATGGGTATAAGTCAAGGATCCCCTGTAAAGAATTAAGGGCAATTCTAATGCATACCAGACAGACACACAGACACGCAGACACACTTGTCAAAACACCAAATCTCACAGTGGTTCCCCTTTGCTAAGGCCAGATAAGAGCACAGCTGGTCCTCGACTTACCGCAGTTCATTTAGCGACCGTTCCACGGTACAACGGCACGAGAAAAAAGTGACTTACGACCGTTATTCACATTTGCAACCATTGGTGGGGGGGGGGCATCTCTGGGGTAACTTGGTCAAAATTCATACACTTTGTCCATAGGCTCCTATTAAGGATGGTGGCATTTTTTTGTTTTTTTAGCTTCCACTTTTAATTCTGCCCTAAATGAGATAGAAGATGAGTGATGAATATTACTGGCTGTCATTATTGCTTTAATAGAGAGGGGGGGAGGGGGAGGAAAGGAAGGAAGGAAAAGAAAGAAAGAAAAGAATGGAAGGAAGGCAGAGAAAGAAAGAAAGAAAGAAAGAGGAAGGAAGGAAGGAAGGAAGGAAGGGAAAGGGAGGAAGAGAAAGAAAGAGAAAAGAAAGAAAAGAAAGAAGGTAGGAAAGAAAGAGGGAGGGAGGAAAGGAAGGAAAAGAAAGAAAGAAAAGAATGGCAGGAAGGAAGAGAAAGAAAGAAAAAAGAATGAAAGAGGAAGGAAGGAGGGGAAAGTGAGGAAGAGAAAGAAAGAGAAAAGAAAGAAAAGAAGGAAGGAAGGAAGGAAAGAGAGAGAGGGACGGAGGAAAGGAAGGAAAAGAAAGAAAGAAAAGAATGGAAGGAAGGAAGAGAAAGGAAGAAGAATGAAAGAGGAAGGAAGGAAGGGAAAGGGAGGAAGAGAAAGAAAGAGAAAAGAAAGAAAAGAAAGAAGGAAGGAAAGAAAGAGAGAGAGGGAGGGAAGGAGGAAAGGAAGGAAGAAAAAGAAAGAAAAGAATGGAAGGAAGGAAGAGAAAGGAAGAAGAATGAAAGAGGAAGGAAGGAGGGAAAGGGAGGAAGAGAAAGAGAGAAAAGAAAGAAAAAGAAGGAAGGAAAGAAAGAGAGAGGGAGGAAAGGAAGGAAAAGAAAGAAAAGAATGGAAGGAAGGGAAAGAAAGAGAAAAGAAAGAAAAGAAAGAAGGAAGGAAGGAAAGAAAGAGAGAGAGGGAGGGAAGGAGGAAAGGAAGGAAGAAAAAAGAAAGAAAGAAAAGAATGGAAGGAAGGAAGAGAAAGGAAGAAGAATGAAAGAGGAAGGAAGGAGGGGAAAATGAGGAAGAGAAAGAAAGAGAAGAGAAAAGAAAGAAAAGAAAGAAGGAAGGAAAGAAAGAGGGAGAGGGAGGGAGGAAAGGAAGGAAGGAAAAGAAAGAAAGAAAAGAATGGCAGGAAGGAAGAGAAAGGAAGAAGAATGAAAGAGGAAGGAAGGAAGGGAAAGGGAGGAAGAGAAAGAAAGAGAAAAGAAAGAAAAAGAAGGAAGGAAAGAAAGAGAGAGGGGGGAAAGGAAGGAAAAGAAAGAAAAGAATGGAAGGAAGGAAGAGAAAGAAAGAAAGAAGAATGAAAGAGGAAGGAAGGAGGGGAAAGGGAGGAAGAGAAAGAAAGAGAAAAGAAAGAAAAGAAAGAAAGAAGGAAGGAAAGAGAGAGAGAGAGAGAGAAAGAAAGCCTTCCCTAGATGTGAGCAGTCTAGCTTACAGGTGTTTGTTGGCTGGAATGAGCACATCTGGAGGGCACAGAGCGCTTTAAGCAGCTGTAATTCATAATATCGGGGGTTTGGGATGCAGAGAGAGAAAGAGAAAGAAGGGGGGCACTTTCCTCCTTGCTGAGAAACATCACCCCAAATCGGATCCCGAGAAGGATGGGAGGGTGACCGTGTGCACAACCCACAAAGCACTCCAAGACCCAAAGGGTTCCCCCCCCGCCCCGGCCCGTCTTTTGGGGTCAGCCCCTCTTTCTCCCCCCTTCCGTTCCCCAAAGGAGCTTTTATTTGTGTTCCCTGCTTTGCAAGAGGGAGGGGGTTGCAAATCAAGAGAGAAATCCTTCCAGATCTCCCCCTGCGATCTTCATTACGATCCTGTTGTAAGAAAGCCACTCTGTGGAATCACTTGATAGTAGGCACGCTCTCTTCCTCCCCATTTCCCTCCTTCTCGGTCCCCCCTCTTCCTCTCTCTTTCCCTCTCTCTTTCTCTCTTCCTCTCTCCCTCCCCCTTTCCCTTCCTCTCTCCCCTCTTCCTCTCTCCCCCTTTCCCCCTCTCTCTTTCTCTCTTCCTCTTTCTCTCCCTCTCTCCCCCCTCTCTTTCTCTCCCTCTTTCCCTCTCTCTCTTTCTCTCTCCCTCTCTCCCTCCCCCTTTCCCCTCCTCTCTCTCTCTCCCTCTTTCCCTCTCTTTTTCTCTGTTCCTCTCCCTCTCCCTCTTTCCCCTCTCTTTCTCTCTCCCTCTTTCCCTCTCCCTCTTTCTCCCTCTCTCCCTCCCCTTTCCTCTCTTTCTCTCTTCCTCTCACTCTTCCTCTTTCTCCCCTTCTTTCTCTCTTCCTCTCTCTCCCTCTTTTCCCCTCTCTCTTTCTCTCTTCCCTCTCTCCCTCCCCCTTTCCCCTCCTCTCTCTCTCTCCCTCTTTCCCTCTCTTTTTCTCTGTTCCTCTCCCTCTCCCTCTTTCCCCTCTCTTTCTCTCTCCCTCTTTCCCTCTCCCTCTTTCTCCCTCTCTCCCTCCCCTTTCCCTCTCTTTCTCTCTTCCTCTCACTCTTCCTCTTTCTCCCCTTCTTTCTCTCTTCCTCTCTCTCCCTCTTTTCCCTCTCTCTTTCTCTCTCCCTCTCTCCCTCCCCCTTTCCCCTCCTCTCTCTCTCTCCCTCTTTCCCTCTCTTTTTCTCTGTTCCTCTCACTCTCCCTCTTTCCCCTCTCTTTCTCTCTCCCTCTTTCCCTCTCCCTCTTTCTCCCTCTCTCCCTCCCCTTTCCCTCTCTTTCTCTCTTCCTCTCACTCTTCCTCTTTCTCCCCTTCTTTCTCTCTTCCTCTCTCTCCCTCTTTTCCCCTCTCTCTTTCTCTCTCCCTCTCCCCCTCCCCTTCCCTCCCCCTCTCTCCCTCTCTTCCTCTCTCTCCCTTTCTCCCCTTCTTTCTCTCTTCCTCTCTCTCCCTCTTTCCCCCTCTTTCTCTCTTCCTCTCTCTCTTCCTCTTCCTCCCTTCCTCTCTCTCTTCCTCTTCCTCTCTCTCTTCCTCTCTCTCTTCTTCTCTCTCTCCCCCTCCCTATCCCCTCCCCATCCCTTCCTCTCTCTCCCCCCTCTTCCTCTCTCTTCCTCCCTCTCTCTCTCTCCCTCTCTCCCCTCTTTCTCTCTTCCTCTTCCTCTCTTCCTCTCTCTCTTCCTCTCTCTCTTATTCTCTTTCTCCCCCTTCCTATCGCCTCCCCATCCCTTCCTCTCTCCCCCCCTCTTCCTCTCTCTCTTCCTCTCTCTCCCCCTCCCTCTCCCTCCCCCCTCTCTCCTTCTTTCTCTCTTCCTCCCTCTCTTCCTCTCCCCTTCCCCCATCTCTTTCTCTCTCTCTCTCTCTCTCTTCCCCCCCTTCCTCTCTTTCTCTCTCTGCCGTTCTATCCATCTTTGCAGGAGTTTATTTCTAAAGGAAGGCTGACACTGATTGTCTTCCTAAATAAACGGGTCTGATAAATATTTAACACTGCAACAAAGGAACAGAGAAAGCACTAATGCATGGATGCCAGTTCTGACAGCAGCAAGCAAAATAAATGAGGAGGGTTTTGCTGATAGCAAGTTTAAATATATCTATTTCTCTATATACATATATATAGATATATTCTTTCGATGATCCTTTGGCCTGGATCAACGCCGCTTTGTTATTTTGTTTGTTTCTTTTCTGAAAAAAACAAAACAAAAACATAACAACCACAAAACAAATATTGCACCGAGCGCTTTGCAATAACCAGTTTGCTAAATTCTCTTCCCCCCAGGTTGGTGCCGAGACATTCCAGCATCATTTGTCAGCTCCTTTCGGTTTATCTGCCAGAAAATTTGCAATCTAAGCCTCGTTCAAATAAAGAAGCTTGCCACCGCAGCACAATTCTCACGAAAGCTTTGCTGGAATAAATGGACTCCTCTCCACTTGCCCCAGGATTGTGTTTTCCGTTTGATCTGGGCACTGGTTCTTTTTTCTTTTTTTTCTTTTAAAGTTTTAAATCACGGGGAGGAAAATTTATATATATATATCTCTTCTCCTTCTTGATTGAGCAGTGGACACGTTCCAAGTAATTGCCAGAAATCAGACACTCCTGCCGGTTCGTTTGACCTCACTCCCCAGAGACAAAATTAATAGGAAATTTTATTCTTCTTATTCTTATTATTTTTTTAAATGATGGGTGAGGGAATGAAGATGAGAGCCATGGCGTGATTTTGCTCTTTCCCCCTTATTTTTAAAATTTCGTCGCTTTCAGCATCCCCTTCAAGCAGGCCTCCTAAATATTTCCCTTTAGTGAAGGGCCAAAATTTCTAACTGGGGTGGGTGGGTGGGTGGGCAGAGAGTGGATAGTTGTTCACATTAAGGCTGCATTACTATTGCTATTAGTCTTCTCATCCTTCCTATCCCCCATCTCCTCCCACTTATGACTGCAGGACTGTAACTTTGTGGCTTGTATCCTTACGGTTTATATGGATATTGATTGTTTCCTGATTGCTTATTTGTACCCTGTGACTATCATTAAGTGTTGCGCCTTAGGATTCTTGACGAATGTATTTTGTCTTTCTATGTACACTGAGAGCATCCGTGCCAAAGACAAAATTCCTTCTGTGTCCAATCACACTTGGCCAATAAAAAAATTATGTTCTATTCTATTCTGTTCTATTCTGTTCTATTCTGTTCTATTCTGTTCTATTCTGTTCTATTTTATTCTATTCTATTTTATTCTAATTCTATTCTATTCTATTTTTTATTCTATCCTCTATTCTACTCTATATTTTCTCTATTCTATGCTCTATATTCTATTGTCTATATTGTATATTCTGTTTCATATATTCTATTCTATTCTATTCCATTTCATTCTATAGTTTCTCTATTCTATGCTCTCTGTTCTATTCTCTATTCTCTATATTCTATTTTATACATTCTATATATTATTCTATTCTATTCTATTTATTCTATTCTATAGTTTCTCTATTCTATGCTCTATATTCTATTGTCTATATTGTATATTCTATTTCATATATTCTATTCTATTCCTATTCTATTCCATTCCATTTCATTCTATTCTATAGTTTCTCTATTCTATGCTCTCTATTCTATGCTCTCTATTCTCTATTCTCTATTCTCTATTCTCTATTCTCTATTCTCTATTCTCTATTCTACATTCTACATTCTACATTCTACATTCTACATTCTACATTCTACATTCTACATTCTACATTCTACATTCTACATTCTACATTCTACATTCTACATTCTATTCTATTCTCTATTCTATTCTATAGTTCTCTATTCTATGCTCTCTATTCTAGTCTCTATTCTCTATATTGTATTTTATATATTCTATATATTATTCTATCCTATTCTATTCTATTGTACTCTATTCTATTCTCTATTCTAGTCTATAGTTTCTCTATTCTATGCTTTATTCTATTTTCTATATTCTATATTCTATTTTATATATTCTCTATATTCTTCTATTCTATTCTATTTAATACAATTCTAATTCTAATATATTCTATTCTATATTTTATTCTATTCTATTCTCTATATTCTATATTCTGTATTCTATATCCTGTCCTATCCTATCCTATCCTATCCTATTCCTTGTGCTGTTCAGAAAAGTTGAACTGTTCTTCAGCTGCCTTCAAAGGAAGGAGAAACCGAGGCCCAAAATTCATTTGGGTGCTGAAAAGGAAAACCCTCACCCTAACCAAGCTGAATTTTCATTTTTTATTTTTTTGCATTTGCGATACAAAACAGAAAGTAAAGTTTTTGGCGGCCTTTGAGTCCACTCCTGGCCAGCCAGCCGCCTCTGCGGACAGCCCAGCCACCTGTGCTGCGTCGACATTTCTTGGTGATTCATTTATCTCCCTCCCTTCCCTTCTTCCTGACTTCAATTTGGCCGGGCTTCTTTAATATGCAGAGGCCTCCTCTCGCCCCTTCGCTCCCCCCGTAATATATATATATTTCTGCGAGAAAAAAACCTTGCCTTAAGCTGCACGCCAAACCTGATTCTCTCTCTCGGCCCGGCCCAAATGTTTCCTTGGAGTCCAAATTCGGTTAGGACAAGCAGGGTCAGAAAAGAAATTCTGGAGCCAAAGAAGCTGCCTTTATAATCTCATTTTGGGGGGGGGGGAGGTTAAAAATGAGGTTGCTGGCAGGATACGAGAAGGACTGCAGAATCGGTTTCCAGGTGGGGAGGTCTGCGGGACACACACACACACCCCTTGATTTTAGGAGAAGGGGAGAGGTTGCTAAAACCCCGCACAGACCCTTCAACCTGGAAACAGATTTAGAAAGGAAAAGTTTCAAGTTAACTTGGGAATGAGCCTCTGCAAAGGAGGGGAAGAGCATCCTCAGCCGTGGTTTCCAACCGTGGGCAGGGCAACCCATCTCAAGCCCTTGTTGGCGGGTTTTCCGGATGCAAAGGACTGGCCTGTTTAAGAATAAGGGAATAATTTGATTCTCCTTCCCTTCCTTTCCCCCCTTTTTCTCCTCCTCCTTCACTTCTTTCTCCCCCTTCCTTCCTTCCTTTCCTTTTTCTTCTTTCCCTTCCCTTTCTACCTCCACTCTCTCTCCTTTCCTCCTTCCCTTCTCCCTTTCTTTTCTTTCCTTCAGTTCTCTCTTTCCCACCTTTCCTTCTTCCTTTCCCCTTCCTTTCCTCCTTTCCTTTCCCTTTTCCCTTTCTTTCTCGTCTTTCTTCCTTTCTCTCTTTCCTGCCATTCCTTCTTCCATTTCCCTTTCTTCTCTTTCTTTCCTCCTTTCCTTTCCCTTTACCCCTTCCTCTCTCCTCCCCTTTCCTTCTTCCCTTCTTTCTTTCTTCTTCCCTTCTTCCTTTCTTCTTCCCTTCTTCCTTTCTTCTTCCCTTCCCCTTCTTTTTCTAGCCTCCTTTCCCCTTCCTTCCCTCTGAACCACTGGTTTATATGTGTGTGTGTGTATGTGTGTGTGTATCATTTATATCTCTATCTCTATCTCTATCTCTATCTCTATCTCTATCTCTATCTCTATCTCTATCTCTATCTCTATCTCTATCTATATCTATATCTATATCTATATCTATATCTATATCTATATCTATATCTATATCTATATCTATCTATCTATATGAGAAACATATCTATATCTATATCTATATCTATATCTATATCTATATCTATATCTATATCTATATCTATATCTATATCTATATCTATATCTATATCTATATCTATATCTATATCTATATCTATATCATCTATATCTATATCTATATCTATCTATCTATATGAGAAACATATCTATATCTATATCTATATCTATATCTATATCTATATCTATATCTATATCTATCTATCTATCTATCTATCTATCTATCTATCTATCTATCTATCTATCTATCTATCTCTCTCTCTATATATATATATATGAAACATATACATATATATTTCATATTCTCTCCCCCCACCCTCCCCAGATACTTCCAGATTCCGGCTCCCACCCCAAATCAAAGTACATCGGCTTGTTTGTTTAATTGCCACCCTGTAACTTATCAGCCCCGGATCTGAAGGAATTAATTGAGTGTTAACGCATTTTATCTTTGAACAAACGAACCCCCCAAATCTCTGCACTTAATTGCCTTGGCCTGGCTGAGAGGCGGTAATTATCTCTACATTAGCTGGAAATTTCTCCCCTGACTTGGAGAAGAGCAAGGAGGGGGGGGGTGGCAGCAGCAGGGAGGGGGGGGAGAGAGAGAGGGAAGGTGGGAGGGCAGGAGAATCAGTAAGAAAGCACAAGCTAAGGAAATCTAAACCCTTCCTTTCTAACAAAGTTGGTTGAATGAAGCCCTGGGAATCTTTTCTTCAACCACATTCGCTTAATGGCTTCTCAATTCACTTAACAACTGCTAGGGCTCACTTGACAGTCGTAGCAACAACAAAAAAAGGTCATAAAAAGGGCCCCGACTCATGTAACAACCGCCTTGCTGAAATTCTGCTCTCAACTGTGGTCGTAAGTTGAGGATCACCTGTTCGAGAAATTTCTCCTCTTCCTACTATTGCAGTCTGACCGAGTAACCAAAAATTAACCCTTTTTCACGGCTAGAAAGACAAACCTTAAAGCAGGAAAACAATCCAAGCTCTTCTCTCTGGGTTGGGTTAAAAGGCACCGATGCAATAAATCTGGGGGGGTGGGGGGAACTTTCTGAAAAGTGACACACTGCCAGTGGCTTTAAAAGAAAGGATGAAAATTAAGAAGATTTAAAGGTGTCATACGAAATAATCGGTTTGTTGGTTAAGAGTGTCAGGAGAGGCCGGCCAAGGCAAGGAGTGAGGGGCGCGGCCAGCCATTAGTAGGATTCTCCGAACAGCACACAAAATTAACAATCAGTTCATCGGAACCGGGCCGAACTGGCTGAATCCCACCACTGCAGAGATGGTTTACTCCTGGTTCAGCCTGGATTGGCGGAACAGGTAGTGGCAGTGCTGGGAGGCTCCGCCCACCTGCCCGGGCGCTTCTGCGCATGCAAGCACGTGCATGAGCGAACCAATCAGTGATGGGATTCAAATAATTTACCAACCAGTTCTCTGCCCTAATGACCAGCTGGGTAGGTGGGGCTCGGTGTTCATGTGATCATGTGGGTGTGGCCAAGTCAATGTCACTCAGGTTGATGGGCACTTTGCCTTAGTTCAGTGTTTCTCAACCTTGGCGGCTTTAAGTCCTGTGGACTTCAACTCCCAGAATCCCCCAGCCAGCACAGCTGGCTGGGGGATTCTGGGAGTTGAAGTCCACAGGACTTAAAGTCGCCAAGGTTGAGAAACACTGCCTTAGTTGTTACAATGGTAATAAGGGTTAACCGGAGAGGCAGTTTCTGTAAGCAGGGCAATAAAGATGAGGCTAGAAACAACACCAGAATGTTTCCTTCCTGCCTTCCTTACAGGATTAGCCCTGTAAAGTGGGAAAATGCGCGTGGAATATCCCTTCTCATAAATGATTTTTTAAAATATATATATATACATGGACAAAAGTTACACACACTTCTTCAAAAAAAAAAGGGGGGTGGGCAGGTTCTCCGCCCACCTTTTTAAGCGTACATCATCCGTGATGCATATAATAGAGAAAGTGGCGGTGAAAGAATTATACTAAAATAAATCAAGAAGACAGGAGTGTGTAAATCAACATCTCCTAACCGGGGACAGTTTAAGCCGGCTTCAATCTTTCTGCTTGGAAATGTTTAACGTAGAAAGTTCAACGTATTTATTTATTCACGCATTGTGATTATATAAGCCAGCCATCTCACAATCAAGTTTGGTGTAACAGTTGAGGTGTTGGGTGAGAAACCGGGAGACGGCGAGTTCTAGTTCTGCCTTAGGCAAGAAAGGTGGCTAGGTGGCTTCGGGCCATTCACCAGGAGACAGCGAGTTCTAGTTCTGTCTTAGGCATGAAAGCCAGCTAGGTGACTTTGGAGCAATCACCAGGAGACTGGGAGTTCTAGTGCTGCCTTAGGCATGAAAGCTGGCTGGGTGACTTTGGGCCAATCACCAGGCAATGGTGAGTTCTAGTCCTGCCTTAGCCATGAAAATTAGCTGGGTGAATTTGGGCCAATCACCAGGAGACAGGGAGTTCTAGTCCTGCCTTAGGCATGAAAACTGGCTGGGTGACTTTGGGCCAATCACCAGGCAATGGTGAGTTCTAGTTCTGACTTAGGCATCAAAGCCAGCTGGGTGACTTTGGACCAATCACAAGGCGATGGTGAGTTCTAGTCCTACCTTAGGCATGAAAACTGGCTGGGTGACTTTGGACCAATCACCAGGAGATGGTGAGTTCTAGTCCCGCCTTAGGCATCAAAGCCAGCTGGGTGACTTTGGACCAATCACCAGGCGATGGTGAGTTCTAGTCCTGCCTTAGGCATGAAAATTAGCTGGGTGAATTTGGGCCAATCACCAGGAGACAGGGAGTTCTAGTCCTGCCTTAGGCATGAAAACTGGCTGGGTGACTTTGGGCCAATCACCAGGCAATGGTGAGTTCTAGTTCTGACTTAGGCATCAAAGCCAGCTGGGTGACTTTGGACCAATCACAAGGCGATGGTGAGTTCTAGTCCTACCTTAGGCATGAAAACTGGCTGGGTGACTTTGGACCAATCACCAGGAGATGGTGAGTTCTAGTCCCGCCTTAGGCATCAAAGCCAGCTGGGTGACTTTGGACCAATCACAAGGCGATGGTGAGTTCTAGTCCCATCTTAGGCATGAAAACTGGCTGGGTGATTTGGGGGCAATCCCCAGAAGACGGTGATTGATTGGTGGTTTGGGGCCCATCATTCTCTCTCAGCCCAGCCCACCTCACAGGGTGGTTGTTGCTGTGGGGTGAAAGGGGAGGACAAAGAGATATTATGCATGCTTACCACCTTGACTATTAATAAAAGAAATAATGCCGAAATTAAAAAAAAGTGACACTAGGTGGTATACAATAAAGTAAAAAAAAGACCCCACAAATATGGGATCCGGGATGCGAAAGCTGCTTGTACCTTTGGCGGAATTTGGAGTCCTGGGGTGGTGTTTTTTTGGGATGGGGGTTAAAAAACAAACAATCTGTGCACTTTGCACTCAGAAGGAATAATCAAAGGGAAATATACAAAGAAAACTAAGTACATATTAGCACATCTGCTAACTACAGCCAGAATAGCATTTGCCCAAAGCTGGAAACAAAATAATACCCCCTCGGACGAATTAGTGGTTAAAAAAAACTTTGGATTGTGCAGAGATGGACAAATTAAACACTGAAATTAAAAGATAAAGAAGAGTCGGAATAGTATGAAATTTGGAACCATTGGTACAAATGGCTGCAAAACAAGAATAAAATTAATTAAGCCAAAAAACTATATATAAATATATATATAGAACTGTGTATAAAGACGTGTAAATATAGAAGCAAAATATTATATACATCTACAGGTATATAAAAAACTTTGGATTGTGCAGAGATGGACAAATTAAACACTGAAATTAAAAGATAAAGAAGAGTCGGAATATTATGAAATTTGGAACCATTGGTACAAATGGCTGCAAAGCAAGAATAAAATTAATTAAGCCAAAAAAACTATATATAAATATATATATATAGAACTGTGTATAAAGGTGTGTAAATATAGAAGCAAAATATTATATACATCTACAGGTATATAAAAAACTTTGGATTGTGCAGAGATGGACAAATTAACACTGAAATTAAAAGATAAAGAAGAGTTGGAATATTATGAAATTTGGAACCATTGGTACAAACGGCTGCAAAGCAAGAATAAAACTAATTAAGCCAAAAAAACTATATATAAATATATATATAGAACTGTGTATAAAGGTGTGTAAATATAGAAGCGAAATATTATATACATCTACAGGTATGAGGACATAACAATGTTGATGTAATGACTGTAAGGTGTTGTAGAAGGGAAAAAATAATTTAAAAAGAAATCTGGAAAAAAAAACCCAATGTAGGAGAGTCCTTTGCAAAACACGAGCAACTGGATCTTCCGGAGCTCTGGGTGGCGGAGAAACTCTTTAGTTCAAGGGTGTGAGGGAGCCACTGGTGTGAACAAAGAGATTTGGAAGTGTGAACAGAGCTGTTATTGGGGGCCCTTTGGCAAAGGAGCTTAATTTAACCCGTCTGTTTTTCCAGGCAGCTGCGATGGCTTCCGATCCCCTTCCCTTCTTCTTTGGCTTGGAAATGTGGGCTGGGTTTTTTTTTGTAAGAAGTAAGAGGGTGGCGGCAGAAAGAGAGGAAGGGAAGAAAGGATGAAACAACTGAGAAATGGTTGTGTTTCTTCTGTGTTCCTTGCTGGCGTGATCGTCCCCCTTTGTTCCAATATTTGCAGCCGTCTGATATTTAAGGGGCTGCTACAAAAGAGTGGGGGGTCAAACTATTATTCTCTAAATCCCCTGAAGGCAGGACGAGAAGCCATGGGTGGAAATGAATCAAGGAGAGAAGCAACCTAGAACTGGGGAGAAATTTCCTGACAGTGAGAACAATTAACCAGTGGAACTGCTTGCCTCCAGAACTTGTGGTTGCTCCAACACTGGAGAAGAAGAAGAGATAGGACAGCCAGTTGTCTGAAATAGTGTAGGGAGCAGGGGGGTGGACTAGAAGACCTGCAAGATCCCTTCTAACTCTGTCATTCTGCTATTTTGTTATTCCATGCTATTCTGCTGTTCTGTGCTATTTGTGTTATTCTGTTACTCCGTGTTATTCTGTTACTCCATGTTATTCTGTTATTCTGTGTTATTCTGTGTTATTCTGTGTTATTCTGTGTTATTCTGTTACTCCGTGTTATTCTGTTATTCTGCATTATTCTGTTATTCTGTGTTATTCTGTGTTATTCTGTGTTATTCGGTTACTCCGTGTTATTCTGTTACTCCGTGTTATTCTGTTATTCTGTGTTATTCTGTTATTCTGTGTTATTCTGTGTTATTCTGTTACTCCGTGTTATTCTGTTACTCCGTGTTATTCTGTTATTCTGTGTTATTCTGTGTTATTCTGTTATTCTGTGTTATTCTGTTATTCCGTGTTATTCTGTTATTCTGTGTTATTCTATTATTCTGTGTTATTCTGTTATTCTGGGTTATTCTGTGTTATTCTGTTACTCTGTGTTATTCTGTTACTCCGTGTTATTCTGTTACTCCGTGTTATTCTGTTATTCTGTGTTATTCTGTTACGCCGTGTTATTCTGTTATTCTGTGTTATTCTATTATTCTGTGTTATTCTGTTATTCTGGGTTATTCTGGGTTATTCTGTTACTCCGTGTTATTCTGTTACTCCGTGTTATTCTGTTATTCTGTGTTATTCTGTTATTCTGTGTTATTCTGTTATTCTGTGTTATTCTGTTATTCTGTGTTATTCTGTTATTCTGTGTTATTCTGTGTTATTCTGTTACTCCGTGTTATTCTGTTACTCCGTGTTATTCTGTTATTCTGTGTTATTCTGTGTTATTCTGTTATTCTGTGTTATTCTGTTATTCCGTGTTATTCTGTTATTCTGTGTTATTCTATTATTCTGTGTTATTCTGTTATTCTGGGTTATTCTGTGTTATTCTGTTACTCTGTGTTATTCTGTTACTCCGTGTTATTCTGTTACTCCGTGTTATTCTGTTATTCTGTGTTATTCTGTTACGCCGTGTTATTCTGTTATTCTGTGTTATTCTATTATTCTGGGTTATTCTGTTATTCTGGGTTATTCTGTGTTATTCTGTTATTCTGTGTTATTCTGTTACTCCGTGTTATTCTGTTACTCCGTGTTATTCTGTTATTCTGTGTTATTCTGTTACTCCGTGTTATTCTGTTATTCTGTGTTATTCTATTATTCTGTGTTATTCTGTTATTCTGGGTTATTCTGGGTTATTCTGTTACTCCGTGTTATTCTGTTACTCCGTGTTATTCTGTTACTCCGTGTTATTCTGTTATTCTGTGTTATTCTGTTACGCCGTGTTATTCTGTTATTCTGTGTTATTCTATTATTCTGTGTTATTCTGTTATTCTGGGTTATTCTGGGTTATTCTGTTACTCTGTGTTATTCTGTTACTCCGTGTTATTCTGTTACTCCGTGTTATTCTGTTATTCTGTGTTATTCTGTTACGCCGTGTTATTCTGTTATTCTGTGTTATTCTATTATTCTGGGTTATTCTGTTATTCTGGGTTATTCTGTGTTATTCTGTTATTCTGTGTTATTCTGTTACTCCGTGTTATTCTGTTACTCCGTGTTATTCTGTTATTCTGTGTTATTCTGTTATTCTGTGTTATTCTGTTATTCTGTGTTATTCTGTTACTCCGTGTTATTCTGTTACTCCGTGTTATTCTGTTATTCTGTGTTATTCTGTTACTCCGTGTTATTCTGTTATTCTGTGTTATTCTATTATTCTGTGTTATTCTGTTATTCTGGGTTATTCTGGGTTATTCTGTTACTCCGTGTTATTCTGTTACTCCGTGTTATTCTGTTATTCTGTGTTATTCTGTTATTCTGTGTTATTCTGTTATTCTGTGTTATTCTGTTATTCTGTGTTATTCTGTTATTCTGTGTTATTCTGTGTTATTCTGTTACTCCGTGTTATTCTGTTACTCCGTGTTATTCTGTTATTCTGTGTTATTCTGTTATTCCGTGTTATTCTGTTATTCTGTTACTCCATGTTATTCTGTTATTCTGGGTTATTCTGTTATTCTGTGTTATTCTGTTATTCTGTGTTATTCTATTATTCCGTGGCTTGGACATCATTTGGATTTGGTGGCTACGATCCTCCCAAATGCAACTTTCTCTTCCTTTGTGGATTATCCAATTTAGGACTTTCTTCGTCTTCTTTTCATTTCTTTTTAGGATCTTTCCCATCCCCAACCCTAGCGGGACACCAATAAATCCCTACCGTATTTCATTCTCCTTATTTTTATTTTATTTTTTCCTTATCGGGGTGAGGTTTTTCTTTCCAAAGGAAGTGACAATGGGCCATCACCCCACGCGTTCTCCTTTTAGTTAAGTTACTTTATCTGGGCAAGGGGAAAAGGGTTTCATAAGGCAAAAGGAGGAAGGGGGAGGAAGCTCGGAGGAGGAGGAGGAGGCCGGGGGGGGGGGTCCTTTGCCCCCAGCTTTCAGCCTGAGGAAGAACGATTGGATGGCCCCACCAGAGAGGGGAGGAGGGAGATTGGAAGGGGAAGAGCAGAGCAAAGATTTCTTTTAAGGGAAAATTGTAGGTAACGAGAGGTCATAAATGTAAGCCGCGGGCCTTTAAATTCACAGCTGCCAGGTCGTAAATATATATATATATTTTTACGTGTCTGGGGCATTACCCAAAGTGCCCTTTCTGACGTGTTTTTCTTGCCTGTAATGGAGGGGCTGGTCTAATGCAGCAACTTAAAACACTCCAGTCCTGTTGGTTTTATGGACTGGAAAGGGGGGTGATTTATGACCGCAGCATCCCCATATAGAGCAACTCGGAGGGCGGGTTGAGGGGGGCTGGATTGGAGAGAGAGAGAGTAGGAGGGAGGGAAAGGAGATAAAAGGAGGGCAGGATCACGTTGGCGCAGCCCTGGAAAGGCAAAACAGAACGGAAAGCTTGATTTTATTTATTTTTGCTGAAAAAGGGGAGGATCTAGAGCGGATTGGGTGATGTCCAAAGGCTAAGGTGGGAGAGCAGGGCGGTGTGGCATTCATGGCCTCGGACTTAGGAAAGAGTCACCGGTTCTCTTCTGAGGGATTTAAGGCGCCTTGCAAGGTTCTCCGCGTTGGTCTGGCGGGGAAGGTACCAAGCTAAGGAACTGGGAGGTTGGGAGTTCTAGTCCCGGTATAGGCACAAAAGCCACCTGGGCAACTTCGGGACAAACGCCACGAGACTGGGAGTTCTAGTCCTGCCCTAGGCATAAAACCCAGGGAGTTCTAGTACCGGCTTAGGCACAAAAGGCACAAAAAGCTATCTGAGCAACTCCAGGACAAACACTGTGAGACTGGGAGTTCTAGTCCTGTCCTTGGCACAAAAGCTGACTGGGTGACTTTGGAAAATTACCAGGAGACTTTGAGTTCCAGGCATGCCTCAGGCAAAAAATCCAGCTGCGTGATTTCAGGCCAATCGCCGGGAGACCGGGAGTTCTAGTTCTGCCTCAGGCACAAAATCCAGCTGGGCAAACTCACTTCAACCACCAGGAGATTGGGAGTTCTAGTTCTGCCTCAGGCATAAAATCCAGCTGGGTGATTTCAGGCCAATCGCCGGGAGACCGGGAGTTCTAGTTCTGCCTCAGGCACAAAATCCAGCTGGGCGAACTCACTTCAACCACCAGGAGATTGGGAGTTCTAGTTCTGCCTCAGGCATAAAATCCAGCTGGGTGATTTCAGGCCAATCGCCGGGAGACTGGGAGTTCTAGTTCTGCCTTAGGCATAAAATCCAGCTGGGTGATTTCAGGCCAATCGCCGGGAGACTGGGAGTTCTAGTTCTGCCTCAGGCACAAAATCCAGCTGGGCACTTCAACCACCAGGAGATTGGGAGTTCTAGTTCTGCCTCAGGCACAAAATCCAGCTGGGCGAACTCACTTCAACCACCAGGAGATTGGGAGTTCTAGTTCTGCCTCTGGCATAAAAGCCATCTGGGTGACTTCAGGCCAAACACACTGGGGAGTTCTAATCCTGTTTTAGACTTAAAAGGCCAGCTGGGTGACTTCGGAGAATCACCAGGAGACAGTGAGTTCTAGTCCTACCTTTGGGATAAAAGCCAGCTGGATGGCTTCGGGCCCCCTCTCTCAGTCCAACCCACCTCACAGGGCTGTTGTGAGGAAAAGAGGAAGGAGTATTAAGTACGCTTTGCATCCTTGAGTAATTGATAAAAAAAATAATGATTTTTTAAAAAATCTAAAAAAACAGGATGTTAAAGAAAACCATTTCTTTAAAGCAGTGTTTCTCAACCTTGGCAACTTGAAGATGTCCGGATTTCAACTCCCAGAATTCCCCAGCAGTGGTTAGGACAGTGTTTCTCAACCTTGGCAACTTGAAGATGTCCGGACTTCAACTCCCAGAATCCCCCAGCCAGCATTCGCTGGCTGGGGAATTCTGGGAGTTGAAGTCGGACATCTTCAAGTAGCCAAGGTTGAGAAACACTGCTTTAAAGTCTTGGTCTTCCGTGATCCCTCTACCGATAATGTGGTGAACTAAACAAACTGCAAACAGGGAGGCTGTGAGTTCTAGTTTTAGGCTCAAAGCTGGAGGGGGGGAGAACCTCTGGCCAGTCACTCTCTCTCAGCCCTAGGAAGGCAGCAATGGACAACTGGCAGGGCCTTCTCCAGGCAGAAACGGACACAATTGAACAGAAGATGGTGCGGGGGGGGAATTGCACATCGGATTTCTCCCCCCATCCCATAGTCGCCTTTCATGTTTTCACACATACACACACACAGCCGAACCCCACATTTCCCTTCCAGAGAGCTTTCCAAAGCGCCGGTTCGCTGGCGGCTGGGGAATATGGTGATTCAGATGTTCCCACGTAGCAACAGGGGTGAGGGGGGCAATCGGAGGCCCATCCATCATTTTTGCCTGGAAAAGCCGCACATCGCAGCCTGGCACGGCATGGGAAAAAGGCCAGATGGGTGTTGGTCACGTGGCGTGAAATGGGGGGTGGGTGGGTGGGTGGGTGGGTGGAGAAGAGGCCCCGTGTGCGACGAGAGAGTTAAATACTAAATTTCAGCATCTTCCCCTCCGGATCTCTCCCTGGTCCAGCGTTTTAGTCTGTGGTCCCTCCGTTCTTTGAGGTTCCGGAAGAACTGGGTGGGTGGGGGGGACGTTATTGATCACCCCCAAAACTCGGCCAGTCGAGGATGGAATGAACTCTCCACGGGGTGGTGGGGGTGGGAGTCATTGGTAGATCCAGAAGGAAGCGTCTGAGCCCATCGGATCTCCAAATGTGTAACCTGGGCCATGTTTGGAGATCCGGTTCCATTCCTTCTCGGAGTAGATTCATGGGATCTGTGGCCCAGACAAGGTCCAGTTCTGATCCGCTCATGGCTCAGCCACAGAATGAATTCCTCAGCTGATTTGTTCCACTTTCAGCTGCAAGATATGTCTTCAGAAGAAGGAGGGGATTAGCTCTGATGCCTAATTACTTCCTTCCCTTCCCTCTCTTTTCCTTCCCTTTCCTTCTCTTCCTTCTCTTTCCTTCTTTCTTTCTTCTCCTTTCCTTTCCCTTTCCTTTCCTTTCCCTCCCTTTCTTTCCCTTCCTTCTCTTTCCCTTTCCTTTCTTTCCTTCCTTTCCTTTCCTTCTCTTTTCCTTTATTTTCTTCCTTCTCCCTTTCCTTCTCCTTTCCTTTTCCTTCTCTTCCCTTCCCTTCTCTTTTACTTTCTTTCTCTTCCTTTCCTTCTCTTTTTCTTTCCTTCTCTTCCCTTCTCTTTTCCTTTCCTTTCCTTTCCTTCTCTTCCCTTCCTTCCCTTCTCTTTTCCTTTCCTTTCCTTCTCTTCCCTTCCCTTCTCTTTTCTTTTCTTTCCTTTCCTTCCTTTCCTTCCTTTCCCTTCCCTTCTCTTTTCCTTACCTTCTCTTCACTTACCTTTCCTTCACTTTTCCTTTCCTTCTCTTCCCTTCCCTTCTCTTTTCCTTTCCTTCTCTTCCTTTCCTTTCCTTCTCTTTTCCTTTCCTTTCCTTCTCTTCACTTCTCTTTTCCTTTCCTTTCATTCTCTTCCCTTCCCTCTCCTTCTCTTTTCCTTTCCCTTCCTTTCCTTCTCTTCCCTTCCCTTCCCTTTTCCTTTATTTTCCTTCTCCCTTCCCTTCTCTTTTCCTTTCCTTTCCCTCTCTTCCCTTCCCTTCTCTTTTCCTTTATTTTCCTTCTTCTCCCTCTCCTTCTCTTTTCCTTTCCTTTCCTTCTCTTCCTTTCCTTTCCTTTCCTTCTCTTTTCCTTTATTCTCCTTCTCTTCCCTTCCCTCTCCTTCTCTTTTCCTTTCCCTCCTTTCCTTCTCTTCCCTTCCCTTCTCTTTTTCTTTATTTTCCTTCTCTTCACTTCTCTTTTCCTTTCCTTTCTCCCTGCCTCTGTTCTTGTTTTCCTTCTTCCCTCCCTCCGTTTTCTTATTCCTTCCCTTCCTCCCTACCTCTGTTCTTGTTTTCTTTTCCTTCCCTTCCTTCCCCTTCTCTCCCTCCCTCCCTTCTTCTCTGCCCTACTTCCCCCTCCCTTTCCTTCCCCATTCCTCCTCCCTCCCTCCTTTCCCTACAGCCTTAGTAATCTCTTTTCTGCTTTTCATCCTCGTCCTCTCTCCATTCAGTTGCTGGATGATTCAACCTAGCAACCCTGCAATATATAACCACTTGGGTCCATACTTGGGCCAAAGAGCTTGGGGAATGAAGTCTTGGATCCTTCCACTGGAGAAAAAAGAATTATAAATGAGTCCAACCCACTCCAGGCCTCACAAATCCACACGGCCACTAGAGGTCAGCAAAGAGTTGCGGTTGTCCCTACTTCCGACCATAGTCCAGGGCTCTCCGCCGTCTGTCAAGATGGTACCTGCAACAGTCATTGATTGCATCCTTCTGATGCCATGCTGACTTTTTTGACCTCACCCTGGGGAGACCCCGGGGGGGGGGGGCATCTGGTTATGTGCAAGTTGCAACCCAGATGCAACTTGGGGTTTAGAGTAGGTGCAACCCTACTCTAAACCCCAATGGAAAATGAGCGGTTGAAACTTTTCTAATTTGAATAGAATAGAATAGAATAGAATAGAATAGAATGGAATGGAATGGAATGGAATGGAACGGAGTAGAAATTAGAATAGAATATAGAATAGAATAGAATAGAATAGAATAGAATAGAATGGAATGGAATGGAATGGAATGGAATGGAGTGGAGTGGAGTGGAGTGGAGTGGAGTGGAGTGGAGTGGAGTGGAGTAGAAATTAGAATAGAATATAGAATAGAATAGAGTAGAGTAGAGTAGAGTAAGTAGAAATTAAAATAGAATAGAGTAGAAATTAGAATAGAATATAGAATAGAATAGAGTAGAAATTAGAATAGAATATAGAATAGAATAGAATAGAGTGGAGTGCAGTAGAGTAAATAGAAATTAGAATAGAATAGAATAGAGTAGAAATTAGAATAGAATATAGAATATAGAATATAGAATATAGAATATAGAATATAGAATATAGAATATAGAATATAGAATATAGAATATAGAATATAGAATATAGAATATAGAATATAGAATATAGAATATAGAATATAGAATATAGAATATAGAATATAGAATATAGAATGGAGTAGAGTAGAGTAGAGTAGAGTAGAGTAGAGTAGAGTAGAGTAAATAGAAATTAGAATAGAGTAGAAATTAGAATAGGCTATAGAACAGAATAGAATTCTTTATTGGCCAAGTGTGATGGGACACCCAAGGAATTTTGTCTTTGGCGCAGATGCTCTCAGTGTACACACAAAGACAAGATACATTCCCCAAGAATCCTAAGGTACAACACTTAATGATAGTCACAGGGTACAAATAAGCAATCAGGAAACAATCAATATCCATATAAATCGTAAGAATACAAGCCACAAAGTTACAGTCCTGCAGTCATAAGTGGGAGGAGATGGGGGATAGGAACGATGAGAAGACTAATAGCAATAGTAATGCAGCCCTAGTGAATGGTTTGAGAATTATTTGTTTAGCAGAGTGATGGCAAAAAAAAGCCCTCTCCTTGTGTCTAGTTGTTCTGGTGTGCAGTGCCCTACAGCCTCATTTTGAGGATAGGAGTTGAAACCATTTATGTCCAGGATGTGAGGGGTCTGTAGATATTTTCACGGCCCTCTTTTTGACTCGTGCAGTGAACAGGTCCTCAATAAAAATCCAAAACTCTTCCCCCCCCCCAAAAAAAGTAGCAGATAGGCAACCTCTCCTTAGCTGGAAGCAAGTTACTCTTATAATCCCCCCCCTTTTTTTTCTGGATACCGGAGGCAGTCAGGTTAAGCAATGCTGCCTCCAGGGCAGAGCCGAATTTCTCAATTTCTCCCTCTCTTGTTCTTGTTTTTCCTTTGGAAAGGAGCTTTGCTTTTAAAACTGAGCTCTGTTTAGCTTTGGGCACACGTCCTGGTCACTTTGCACTCAGAAGGACCAACGGGAATTGACACGGATCCTGTAGGGAATTCAAGGGGGTCCCCCCGGCAGAAGGATTTCAGGGCTCCGTGGAGGCCCAGGCTGGGCCTCCAGGTAGCCAACATTAAAATTAAAGCCTTAAAACCACCATCACCGAAAACAACAACAATAGGAAAACCCCACAATTTCCATGCACATCCATCTTCCCACCGAGATTTTTAAGTCCATTCTCAATTAATAAATACCCCAAATAAATAAACAGTTCAGCAAATAAATTAAGTAGATGACAGACAGACAGACAGACAGATATTATGGATGGATGGATGGATGGATGGATGGATGGATGGATGGAAAGACAGAGAAAGAATAAATAGATAATAAGAAATAGATAATTTAATAGAGAATGATAGATAGATAATGATAGATAGATAGATAGATAGATAGATAGATAGATAGATAGATAGATAGATAGATAGATAGATAGATAGATAGATAGATAGATAGAATACTGGCATTTAACTCTGATTCCTTTCCCTTCAGCGAGTAATAGTATTTTGGCAACAAAGTTTGCAAAAATTCCTCCCAGTGTTTTTTCCTTAAGCTTCCTCTTAGGGAAGATAATTGAGCAATTAGCAACAGATTACCTTTAGTGGCTCTTTTGCCTTAATGAAGCCTTGTGTAATAAAGTGCCAATTAAAAACTGAAGAGGGAGGGGAGGGGAAAGAGCTGAGAAGATCCCACCCCCATGGTTTTGTTAGCCAGAGCTTCCTGGGGTTTCTTAGCAGCTCAGGCAGTCCCAACCGCTAAGGAATAGGAAGGATTGGGAGCCCTTGGCAGACGGAAAACTGGCAATGGGTTGGCTGAAATTGCCCTCCTCCTTGGCAGAGAGGGGGCACAAGGCCTGGGGCTTCGTTTGGGCTCAGAGCCCCCCAAATTCTCTTGATCTTAACATCCTAAAATCTATTATGGAAAAACCTCATTTGGCTGAGCAGGTACAGAAAAATACTGTTTTCCTCATGCTAAAATGTGAACCCAAAATAGAAGGAAGGAAGGAAGGAAGGAAGAGAGAGAGAGAGAGAGAGAGAGAGAGAGAGAAAGAAAGATGAAAGAAAGAGAAAGAAAAAAGAAAGAGAAAGAAAGAAAGTGAAAGAGAGACAAAGAGAGAGAGAGGAAGAAAGGAAGGGAGGGAAGGAGGGAGTGATAAAGATAGAAAGAAAGAATGAAAGGAAGAATAAAGAAAGAAAGAAGAAAAAAGAAAGAGAAAGAAAGAAAAGAAAGGAAAAGGAAAGAGAGAGAGAGAAAGTAAGAAAGAAGGAAGAAAGAAGAAAAGAAAGACAGGCAGAAATAAAGAAGGAAAGAAAGATGAAAAGGAAAGAGAAAAAGAGAGAAAAAAGAAAGAAAGAAGGAAGGAAATAAGAAAAGAAAGACAGGCAGAAAGAAAGAAGAAAAGAAAGAAAGAACAAATGAATGAATCAGGGGCTTAAGTGAAGAAGAAAAAAAAAAGAAAAAACTTCCAGAATTGGAAATCTCCTAAGGCTGGATTGGTACGCACAATTTTAAGTACAGATAATCCTTGACCACAATTAAGCCTAGCATTTCCACTGCTGAGCAAGTCAGTTGCTAAGTGAGTTTTAGCCCCATTTTATTACCTTTCTTGCCACAGTTGTTAAGTGAATCACTGCAGTTGTTAATTCCCCATTGGCTTTGCTTAACTGACGACTTATCTGACCCCATGACCCCGTGACACTTCAGCCCTCATAAATACACGCTAGTTGCCAAGCCTCTGAATTTAGACGGTGGGACCACTACAACAATCGTAAATGTGAAAAATCATCAGAGGTGTCGTAACTTCGAATGGTCACTAAACAAGTCAAGAACTGCTTGTAAAATACAGTCCTTTATTTCAGAGAGGTCTCCTTTGGATGTCTTTAACTGAATCCATCATTCTCTTGGCCTGGCTCTTGATTTTTTTCTTGGCAAAGCAAAGTTATAAAGAATACCCTTTAAAAAATATATTATGCAATTGTATCACAGTGGCCAGTTGTTTCGCTGGATTTGGCATTGGTTACTAGTCGGGCTCCACCCGGGGGCCTAGGACGTCGTAACGTATTTCCGTAATATGCGTGCAGATCCAAGCAGTGCGGCTTTTTGCATTTGACTGATGGGGATTTTGTCAATTTTTAACTGTTTTAAATGTAATCCCGGTGCTTTTGGAATAGCACCCAGTGTGCCAATTACCACTGGAATTACCACTGCTGGTTTGTGCCATAGTCGTTGAATTTCGAGTTTTAAGTCCTGGTATCTTGCGATTTTTTTCATATTCGTTCTTGTCGACTCTGCTATCCCCTGGTATTGCGGATGTCTATGATTGTGACCTTATTTTTCTCAACCAGTGTGATTCCTGTAGCTCTGGGACCCCAGAGGTAGAAGCCTCAAAGGAAGATGTGCCCCCCCCCTCAAGGTCTGTTGAGATGTCCCCATCTCTCTCTTCCTCCTTCCCTTAAGGCAGTGTTTCTCAACCTTGGCCACTTGAAGATGTCCGGACTTCAACTCCCAGAATTCCCCAGCCAGCATTCGCTGGCTGGGGAATTCTGGGAGTTGAAGTCCGGACATCTTCAAGTGGCCAAGGTTGAGAAACACTGCCTTAAGCTACCTTGAGCCTTGATAGAAGAGGATATTGGTAGCTGAGGATTGAAATATGGTTCAGCCTTGGGGCTCACGAAGCTTGGGGACATCACCAGTGCTAGAAGGGTGTGGGGTTTATGGGAGGAGGAGGAGGAGGAGGAAGAAGGAGAAGGAGAAGGAGAAGGACTACGACTATAGGATCCTGGAAGCCTGGCTGTTTTCTTGCAGACATTTCCTTACCCAGCTGGGTAACAGCATCCGTGCTAGAAGGCAGTGAGGTTTGCAGGGAGGAGGAGGAGGAGGAGGAGGAGGAGGAGGAAGAAGAAGAAGAAGGAGAAGGAGAAGGAGAAGGAGAAGGAGAAGGAGGAGAAGGAGAAGGAGAAGGAGGAGAAGGAGAAGAAGAAGGAGAAGGAGAAGGAGAAGGAGAAGGAGAAGGAGAAGGAGAAGACTATAGGATCCTGGGAGCCTGGCTGTTTTCTTGCAGACATTTCCTTACCCAGCTAGGTAACATCATCAGTGCTAGAAGGAGTGGGGTTTGTGGGGAGGAGGACGAGGAGGAGGGAGGAGGAGGAGGAGGAGGAGGAGGAGGAGGAGGAGGAGGAGGAGGAGGACCTTGGAGCTTGATTGTTTTCTTACAGGCATTTCATGACCCAACTAGGGAACACCATCAGCGGTAGAAGAGAGTGTGGGTTGTGGAA
Source organism: Thamnophis sirtalis (assembly GCF_051295495.1). Taxonomy (NCBI): domain Eukaryota; kingdom Metazoa; phylum Chordata; class Lepidosauria; order Squamata; family Natricidae; genus Thamnophis; species Thamnophis sirtalis. Next base: position 3,273,037 of record NW_028261393.1, read on the forward strand.
TGAAGGAGAAAAAGAAGAGGAGGAGGAGGAAGAAGAGGAGAAGAAGGCTGGGGGGGGGGTTCCTTCGCCTGAGCTTGGGGATTTTCTGGCAGACGTTTCGTGACCCAGCTCGGGAACTCCACCAGGTGCCTTGAGCGTGTTGGGGAAGGGACGCCTCTGGGCCGGTCCTAACCTCCCATCCCAAACAGGTGCCTGGATGGAGAAGAGGAGAAGGGAGGGACGGAGGGGGGCCCTGGGGGGTGTTCATCCGAGGCCGCCCCTTCTCCTGGCGGCAGACCCGAGCCAGGGGGGGGGGTCTGGGCCGCTTCCCGACGGAGCCGAGAGCCGGGAAGAGAACGAGTTAAAAGCGAAAGGCCCTTCGACTTCCGGATGTCTTCGGAGCTGCGGGGAGAGAAAACGCGCATCTTTCTCCGCCGGCCTCCTCCTTCCAGCCAGGCGACGCGGGAGGGGCGAGGGGGGGGCTGGGGTGGGTGGGGGGCGTCGAGGGGAGGGAGAAGAAGAGCAAGCAGCGGCGGCGGCCTTGGAGGGGGGGGGGAGAGGAAGGCAAGCCGCCCCTTTGATCCTCCCCCACATCTTCCTCCTACCAGCCCCCCCCCCAAAGCCAAAGTCTCAAGTCGCGGGGAGGATTGAGGGGGGCAACTTGCTCGTCCATTTCCTTCTCTTTCTTTGACCCCCCCCAATTCATCCCCCTCCCGCCCCAAATAGATCCACTGCTGCTTTAAGGGGAGGAGTGCTGGGGGGGAGGGAAGTGGCAACCCCCGGCTTGTGTGTGTGTGTGTGTGTGTGTGTGTTTCTCTTTCTTTCTCTGCCCACCTCTCCCCCCCCCGCTCTGCTGATTTCAGGGGGCGACTGAGCGCTGAATTCTCGGTGGTGAGGTTGGATAGAGGGAGGGGGCTTTAGGGAACCTCTGAGCCACCCCTAAACCCCAGACCTACCTTCCTTCTTTCCTTTCCTTCCTTCCTTTCCTTCCTTCTCCCCTTCTCTCCTTCCTTCCTTCTTTCTCCCCTTCCTTCGTTCATTTCCTTCCTTCCTTCTCCCCTTCGTTCCTTCGTTCCTTCTTCCCTTCCTTCCTTCATTTCATTTCCTTCTCCCCTTCTCTCCTTCCTTCCTTCCTTCCTTCCTTCCTTCGGCACCTTCTCTAGCTTCCTCTCTCTATCAACACTCCCGCCGCTCCCTCCCCATTTCTCCGCCTTTACATCTTTTGCCCGGATAGGACCGGAGGCGCGTTGAAAAAGGGAAAGGGAGAAAGAGCGACGCGCCGGGCGGGGGTGGGGAGGGGGGGAGGAGGAGGAGGGGAGGGGATGGAGAGGGGGAGGGCGCCCGGTTGGGAGTTGAGGTCCATCTTTTGAAGCCGAGAACGCGAAGAGAAGGGCGGGAAGATTAGAAAGGAGCGTGGAAAAGCGCCTTTTTTCGCCTCTCTCTTTTTTTGGGGGGAGGGGGCTGTTTTCCTTAACCCCCCCCCTCCCCTTTTCCAATTACCACCCGTGTGTGTGTGTGTGTGTGTTTGTGTGTGGGGGCGCGTGAGTGTGTAGACACACGCAGAACCCACCCAGAGGACGAGGCTCATCAATCATTGGAGGCTGACATTTCTCAGTCCTGGATGGGCAGCCGCGGCGGCAAACGGCAGAAGCCCAGATCTACTTGGGAGAAAGCGGGGGGATCTCTCCCCACCTCGGCCCCTCGATCCTCTGCCCTTTGCCCCGGCTGCTCCCCGCTTCCACGCAGACCTCGGACCAAGCCAAGATTTCCTTAAACGCACTTAAAGCGGGTGGGTGAACAATAAACCCCACAACCCGAAAAGGACTTCGGAAAGAGGATGGCGCGGTTTCCTTCGGCTTTTTAATTCTGCTTTCTTTAGTAGAGCGATCCGTTAGATCGCTCCCTTCTCTGCGGGGTGGAGAGGGGGAGACTCGCTCCCAACGCAAAAAACTCTTGGCCAAAGACTTTCCGGCTTCCAACTCTTCTGCGTTCCCGGCGGCTTTGGATTTGATGGGGCGGCAGCAAAGGGTCGAGATGAAGCTTCGGTTTTGGGGAGAGAAGTGACGCCTTCCCTGGCTCCCCCCGAACCCCGCTTCTCCGGGGGGGAGACGCCAGGAGGACGAGGAACCCTGGAGAAAAAACTCGGGAGCGTCTCATGGCCCAAAGGGTAAGTCGGGAGCCTCCCAGCCGCTTCCCCGACTTTTCAGAAGACTGGGGGCTTTTTTTTTGGTTAAAGGAATATTTAAAATAATAATAATGTAATAAACAGGCCCCGAGTGAAAGGTCGGACTATAATTTTAAAGTTAGATCTTCCGGATTGGAGGGTTTTTTTTTGTAGGGATAGAGAGTGGTGTGTGTGTGTGTGTGTTTTTTTGTGTGTGTGTGTGTGTGAAAGGTTAGCTAGGATCTTGGAAAACTTCAGATGCGCTTCAATGGCTTTCTCTGAGATTCGCGCTCCGTTTGTGTAAATCGCTGGTGTTTTGTTGTAGTTTTCCGCCCGCAACTTCTTACTTCCTCAACTGTTGTGCTGGTTCGTTTGTTGGGACACCCTGGTTGGTGAGCTGGGAAGTCTCGGAAGAGATTTGGGACTGTGGTGGTGGAAGGAAGGGAGAAAGAGGAGGGATAGCTAGAAGATGATAGATGATAGATGATAGATGATAGATAGATAGATAGATAGATAGATAGATAGATAGATAGATAGACGATAGAGAGATAGAGAGATAGAGAGATAGAGAGATAGACAGATAGATAGATAGATAGATAGATAGATAGATAGATAGATAGATGATAGAGATAGATAGATAGATGGAGAGAGAGAGAGAGAGAGAGAGAGAGAAGGATATGTAGAGAGAGAAAAAGATAAATAAAGAGAGGATGAATGAATGGATGGATAGATAGGGATAGATAGAAAGAGAGAGAGAAGGATATGTAGAGAGAGAGAAAAAGATAGAGGATGGATGGAGGGATGGAGGGAGGGATAGGGATAGATAGATAGATAGATAGATAGATAGATAGATAGATAGATAGATAGATAGATAGATAGATAGATAGATAGATGATACAGATAGAGAGAGAGAGAGAGAGAGAAGGATATGTAGAGAGAGAAAAAGATAAATAAAGAGAGGATGAATAAATGGATGGATAGATAGGGATAGATAGAAAGAGAGAGAGAAGGATATGTAGAGAGAGAGAAAAAGATAGAGAGGATGGAGGGAGGGAGGGAGGGATAGGGATAGAGAGAGAGAAAGAGAGAAAGAAAGAAAAGGATAGGTAGATAAAGAGTGAGAGAAAGAGAGTGGGATACAGATAGATATACATGTATAGAAAGACGAACAGACAGAAAGATAAAGAGATATAGATAGATACAGAGAGAGGGAGGGAGGGAGAGAAGGATAGGTAAATAGAGGATAAATAGATACCGTAGGTGATAGCTAGCTAGCTAGATACATAGGTAGATAGATGATAGATATACAGAGAGACAGATGCACAGACAGAGAAATACATACATACATACATACATACATACATACATACATACATACATACATACATACATACATACATGGAGGGAGGGAGGGAGGGAGAGGGAGAGACAGACAGAGACTTTTTTCCTTTTAAAAAGTCATTTCTCTCTTTCAAATGAACGCAGCCCTTGTCCCTTCCCGAGCAAACTCGAGGCCCCAACTTCTCTTCCCTCTGCATTTAACTTTGTGAGTCGAGAACTTTCCCCCCCCCCGCAAAAAGCGTTGTGGGGAGGGGGGAGGTTGGGGGTGGGGGAGGGAAGAGAAGAAAGAAAACCCCTCCAAAAACCCCAAACACCGACTGACTGCCGCGCTGGGGTTGGTCTCCATAGCAAACTCTGCCCAAGAAGAGAAACGCAGAAGAATTGAAAAAGCCAAGGAGGAGGAGGAGGAGGAGAGCTTGACTTTCTCTGCGCCCCCCCCCCCGGCCCCTTTGAAGTCCGGCTGCTCATTTGAAAGCTTCGTTCGGCGGGGAGAGGTTGGGGAAGCCTTTGGGGCGCCTTTGGAAAGTTTTTGCGGTCCTTTCCCACCCGCTCCCCCTCCTGACCCCCCTCCGGGGAGCAGCAGGAAAGAGTCAGGAGTTAATGGCTCTGCAGTTTGGGCTTGTAAGAAATTCGGGTCTTTTCCCTGGGAGCCTAAATCTCTCCCGCCACCGTTTCTTTCGAATTGGAGGAGAGGGTGGGATGCTGATATCCCCAGGTCTGGAATCTCAACTAGATTCATAATTTAGATTTAGGTGTGGAGTTGTATTTGGGGGGCAGGTATAATTCCAGACATCAGAAGGGGGGGGGACCCGGTATTTTCTGCTAAGTATTAAGGGTGTTATTATTTCCTTGGTATTAAATCGACTGTTTCATTCAAACAAAATGTAGCTTACATTTTCTTTCTTTCTTTCTTTCTTTCTTTCTTTCTTTCTTTCTTTCTTTCTTCCTTCCTTCCTTCTTTCCTTCCTTCCTTGCTTGTTTTTTCTTTCTCTTATCTTTCTTTTTCTTCCTTCCTTCCTTCTCTTTCTCCTACTTCCTTTCTTCCTTCCTTCTTTCTTTCTTTCTTCCTTCCTTCTTTCCTTCCTTCCTTGCTTGTTTTTTCTTTCTCTTATCTTTCTTTTTCTTCCTTCCTTCCTTCTCTTTCTCCTACTTCCTTTCTTCCTTCCTTCCTTCTCTTTCTTTCTTTTTCTGTCTAAAATATAAATGCATATAAATGTTATTAAATTCAAAATTATTAAATTCAAATTTCTTACTTCCTTCTCTTTCTCCTACTTCCTTCCTTCATTTCTTCCTTCCTTCCCTTTCTCCTATCTGTTTCCTTTCTTCCTTTCTTCCTTCTCTTCCTTCTCTTTCTTTCTTTTTTCTTCCTTCTCTTTCTCCTACCTCTTTCTTTCCTTCCGTCTCTTCCTTCCTTCCTTCCTTTATCTCTCTGTTTCTTCCTTCTTTCTTTCTCCCTTCTCTCTTTCTTTCCTTCTCTCTCCAAAACTGTCTGTAACAATACTTATTATTATATCCAGTTCTTTTCCGTCTAACTTTCCAAGGTCTAGAAATCAATTGTTTCTGGTTTTTTTTAAAAAGGAAAGCAGGGAAACATCCAAGTCAGTTACAACTTATTAATCCCAAAATCAGTAGGATCAATACTTTCCAAAGCACGGTCTGAATTATGATTTCCCTTTAATGTCTTTTTGTGAACATATAACGTTTGTTCGCCTGTGTACGTGTGTATTCAGGCTTCCAAAACGCTTCCCCTCCGAGTATTTTCTTTTTTTTAAGTGTATTCTGAAAAGTCAGTGGAGTCTTTGCAGGACTGAGTGAAAGGGAAGAAAAGAGAGGGAGGGAAAGGTTAAACGGATCGGCTCCTCTTGGCTCATAGCTGAGCTGCAAGAGATGATTTAAATAAGAATAGCTGTTTGGCAGGCTGGAAAAATCCCGCACTTCTCCCCACCCCACCACCACCACCACCAAGGGAGGGGAAGTTTTGCTCCGTTTTGCTTTTTTCTTTAAAAAAAGAATTGTAAAGTTTAAAGTGCAATGCAGGATTTAAAGCCATTTATAAAGACGGTGACCTTCTAGAAAGAAAGAAAGAAAGGAGAGAAAGAAGAAAGAAAGAGAAAGAAGAAAGAAAGGAAAGAAAGAAGGAAGAAAGAAAAAAAGAAAGAAAGAAAAAAAGAAAGAAAAAATAGGGAGGGGGAGAAAGAGAAAGGAAAAGAAAGGAAAAGAAAGGAAAAGAAAGAACGAAAGAAAGAAAAAGAAGGAGGAAGGAAGGAAGGAAGGAAGGAAGGAAGGAAGGAAGGAAGGAAGGAAGACTCAGCACCATAAAGGGGTTGTGTGAATTGTGTGAAGACAGAAAAGGAAGGGAGAGAGCAAGGGAGGGAGGAAAATTAGTACATGTTGATTTCATTTGGGGACAGCAACTAGCAAAAAAGTGGGCTAGGACAGACTGAAAAAAAATTGGGAAAAATTGAACATGAAAAAGATCAGGGTTGGTTTTTATTCTTCTTTTTCAATGCCCAATTGCAGAGAGGCGGAAACATAGAGGGTACATTTTCTGTGACAAAATCCCATTAATAAATAAATATACAAAGAATAAGATGTAAGCAGGAGTGGAGATCCTGAATTCTGTCTCAAAAGTTGTGTTTCTTTCACGGAAAAAGAAGTGTCTATTTTTTAAAAAAAGGAAGGAAGGAAAGGGAGAAAAGGAAGGAAGAAAAGGAAGGAAGGAAAGGGAGAGAAAGAAAGAGAAAGAAAGAAAGAAAGAAAGAAAGAAAGAAAGAAAGAAAGAAAGAAAGAAAGAAAGAAAGAAAGAAAGAAAGAAAGAAAGAAAGTTTTTCAAACACCCACCCAGGCGCTACTGGCTTCCGTTCTAGGAGCCAACCTGGGAGACGTAATTCATGAGAATAATGCTCTTTTTTTGGGTGTGGAGATGTGCATTTAGTGAAAGCGAGGTTTTGTGTGTGCGTGTGTGTGTATGTGCCACATTTGTGAGTTGGGTGAAGTGGAGGGTTTCAGTTGAAAAACTGCAAACTGAACGGCCTGGATTTTCCCAGCCAGATCTGCGTGGTGCAAACAGATTGTCTCGTTGAGTTTGGAGTTGAGATAGTTTTTTTTTAAAGCATCTCTCTCTCAATTGCGTACGTGTGTGTGTGTGTGTGTGTGTGTGTGTGTGTGTGTGTTTTGGGGAGTCCTTGCTTCGGTCCCCAAAATCGAAGGCGCAAAGGTGGGAGGGTGGGGGGGGATGAGAGAGGCCTGAAGTGGTGCTTGAACTCAACCAGCCCTCCCCCCCACACCCGTCTCGTGAAATTGACCAGCCGCCGCGTGAAATTGACTTAAGTGGCGAAAGGTGCAGAAGGTGGGCAATAACCCTGATCAAAAACCGGGGGGTGGGGGTGGGGGGGCGGAAGTTTGGGGTTTGTTTGTGGGTTTGTTCTTTCAAGAGTGAACCGGCTACCTGAATTCACACGCGCAAACACAACCCACCACCAGCCGCGTTTTAAGGGGTATTCGGGACGGGTGGGGAGACGGGAATATGAAGGATGCGAGGCCGGGTTTAGGGGGAAAGGGGACAGGTTTTTGGCCTGTGGGGTGTGTGTGTGTTGTGTGTTGTGTGTTGTGTGTGTGTTTTGAGGGAAGGACTTGAATGCCCATGCGGATTCTCAGCCATCCAGGTCAGCGTTGGTTGCCTCAAAGGTGCTTTTTCCAAATGCAACTGGACTATATATATATAAAAATCTAATATATATATATTTGTGGTGTTTTTTTTTAATTTGTGCTGATAAATAAATAAAGGGAGACTAGCATAGATCTATTTCAAGCTATTTAGCTCTCATCAGCTAGCCATACCCTTACTGGGATTTGAACCTTAGCTTCCTCCCATAATTGGGGCTTACCAGGGGTTGTAAAAAAATCTAATATACATACATACATACATACATACATACATACATACATACATACATACATACATAATACATATATAATAAAGGCTGATAAAGGAGGAGAACCTTGTGGCTTAGTGGTTAACACATCTGCTTAATATGTAATACAGCCCAGGTTCGAATCCCAGTAAGGGTATGGCTAGCTGATGAGAGCTAAATAGCTTGAAATAGATCTATACTAGTCTCCCTTTATTTATTTATCAGCACAAATACAACACACATAAATAAATATATAGTATATAGTAGTAGTAGTAGTTTCGCTTCTCATCCAAGAAGCTTCATCACGAGTAGCGAAGCGTTTCCCAAGGAATGCCAAGGAATATATATATATATATGGGAAACGCTTCGCTACTCGTGATGAAGCTTCTTGGATGAGAAGCGAAACTACTACTACTAGTAGTACTTCTTCTTCTTCTTCTTCTTCTTCTTCTTCTTCTTCTTCTTCTTCTTCTTCTTCTTCTTCTTCTTCTTCTTCTTCTTCTTCTTCTTCCTCCTCCTCCTCCTCCTCCTCCTCCTCCTTCTTCTTCCTCCTTCTCCAGGGGAAAAGAAAACACATTTTCTCTTTGGAATTTGCCTTTGGAAAAAGCACCTTGGAGGAATAAGGACTGGTTTGGCGCCATTCCTCTCGCCTCTGCCCCCTTCTGCCCCCCCCTCTCCCCAAATAATTCACCCCATCTTGGGAACAACAACCCTACGGAGATGCCTGCTTTGAAAGCCCCACCACCAATTTCTGTTTGAGCGAAAATGTCTTAGTTAGGTCAGCCTGGATCGGGGCCAGCAATTTCCTCGTTGTAGGGCGGGGGATGATGGGGGTGGGTGGGCCAGGAAAAGGGGGCTGCTCTGCTTAAATCGGGAGTCTGAAACTTTCTTTTTTTCCCCTTCTTTTTCTTTTCTTTCTTTCTCTCTCTTACCCCCCCCCCCTATTTACATCTGCCACACAGTACGATGACTTGGTACATTACGCCGGAATGGACGGAGGGGTCTCTCTGCCGGCCTTCGGAGACCCCCACTCGGGCAGGGGTCTGCAACACCACGCTTTGAACCAGGGAGGCCCCTATGGATCGGCGGGGGTTAACCACCGGCCGGGGATGCCTCCGGGACTGGGCTCCAACGACGCCTTGAAGAGGGAGAAGGACGAAATTTACGGGTGAGTTTGGCTGGCGGTGACGGGGTGGGGGTATCCTCTTGGCCGCGCGAAGGGGGTCTCTTCTCCCCTCCTTCCCTCCCCCTTTTGGGCCGTCCGGACCAGAGCTTCCTTCCCCCTCCCGAAAAAAAACAGATGACGGCGACCTGCTAACTCGCGACGTACGTCGGAACCCCTCTTCCCGCGAAGCGGCCTTAAAACACGGGTGTCCAGGAAGTGGAAGGCGCCCAGGGCTGGGGAGGGGGATCTTTATGAAGAATCCCCTTCCCCCCAAAAAATCGTGTCTGGTCTCAAGGAGTCAAGAAAGACCGAATAGCTCAGCTTGGCCAAATGAAGTCCAAGTACAGGTTCGATTCAGCTGGACTACTGGATCCAGAAGGCGGATTTCCCTCCTGGTCTCTCCTCTCTGTCTCTCCGAGAGAGATCTGGCCGCCCGCCTTATTCGCCCAGGAACCAGGACGGCTCGTGTTTTGCCTTCCGCAACCGACTCGATCCACACACTTCCGTCGGAAAAGCAGCAGATCCATTCCTGCTTTTAAACTCGTCTTCCCAAACGCCAGATCCTTGGTTTTTAGCTTGGCCGAATTGCTCTCCTCGACCTCCGATCCTCTTCTTTCGGTTGGGGGGGGGGATCCACTTCTACTGGATCTCCTTTCCCCTGGGATCTTTTTTTAGCCTTAACTTTCGGGAGATTCTTCCAATTTAGGTCGCTTAACTAATTGAAGATCCTTCTACTGAGGCTGGGAAATCGGAAGGATTTTTCTCACCTTGTTGCTAAGATATTTTGTTAGTGGGGGATCTGACTTCTTTTCGGGTTGGAGGAAGATCCAAGAATCCACTACCCCAAAGATTTAGAGATTTACCCCTTGCTCAGAAATGGATTTTTTTCTCTCTTTCTTCCTCCTGAGTATCTTTTTTGCTTAGGATCCCCTTCTTAAGAAGGCCATGGTGAGAGCTGGGCCAGTTTTATCCTTAGTGGGGGAAATACAGCCCCGCCCGTTAATTGACCATTTAGAAGCAGTGTTTCTCAACCTTGGCAGCTTGAAGTTGCGTGGACTTCAACTCCCAGAATTCCCCAGCCAGCATAGCTGCCTCTAGGGCCAAATCCTTGCAAAGATCCAATTTTTACAACTGGAGTAACGTTGCAGAAGGAACGAGGATCTGGATGTAGTATCATCTGGATATAGTATTCATTTTCCACCCAGAGTTGCCTCAAACTGAATATGTGTCAAATAAATTTAACAGATCAATAGATAGATAGATAGGTAGGTAGGTAGGTAGGTAGGTAGGTAGGTAGGTAGGTAGGTAGGTAGGTAGGCAGGCAGGCAGGCAGGCAGGCAGGCAGGCAGGCAGGCAGGCAGGCAGGCAGGCAGGCAGATGGATGATAGAGATAGATAGATAGATAGATAGATAGATAGATAGATAGATAGATAGATGATAGATAGATAGATAGATGATAGATAGATAGATAGATAGATAGATAGATAGATAGATAGATGATAGATAGATAGATAGATGATAGATGATAGATGATAGATAGACAGACAGACAGACAGACAGACAGACAGATAGATAGATATAGATAGATAGATAGATGAATGATAAATGATAGATAGATAGATAGATAGATAGATCAGATCAGATCAGATCAATAGATAGATCAGATCGAAAGAAAGAAAGAAAGAAAGAAAGAAAGAAAGAAAGAAAGAAAGATGGAGGATGGATGGATGGATGGATGGATGGATGGATGGATGGATGATAGACACAGATAGAGAGGGACAGGCAGACAGACAGAAAGAGAGAGAGAGACAGACAGATAGATGGATGATAGACACAGATAGTGAGAGAGAAACAGGCAGACAGGCAGATAGATGATACAGAGAGAGAGAGAGAGAGAGGCAGGCAGGCAGGCAGATAGATGTATGATAGATAGACACACACAGAGAGAAAGAAAGACAGACAGACAGAGAGACAGACAGACAGACAATAGATAAATACAGCATGCCTTTGGTCAAGCTTTAGCAGCCCATACAGGAGGATAAGCTACTTTGGGCAACAGATTGAAAGGGCAGCACAATTAGGGCTTGATGGAGCTTCCCATTTCAGGGGCAGTCTACCTCACACCACAGGAGATCGGGAGGGGGAGAGCTGTTGCCCCCCTTCCCTCTTCTGAACCTCCCATGCGATAGACTGGGGTTGCTTCCCAGGGAAAACGAAATTCAGTCGATGCCCCTTAATCCATCCTCCCCAATTGGTAAGAATTTCTAAGACAGAAGTAAAGGGGGGGGGGAGAGAGAATGATAAACTACTCGCTCCCTGCTCAGCCGAGGGGTTACTTTCCCCCCTCCCTCCTTCGTTTAATTAATGTGATTTATCATTCCGAGTTTTTGCATTTAGATGGTTCCACAAACAACAATTTGATTCCTTCCTGTATTGTTTGAGGTGGAAACTTTCAAGGGGGGGGGAGGGGAGGAGGAGAGTGAATTTGGAAATGTTAAATCACTGTGGCAGGAGTGAAGCCTTTGTGTGTGTGTGTGTGTGTGTTCGTGTGTGTGTTTGTGTGTGTTTATGCAGACTTTTGTCAGACCAAAGAATAGATCTGAATCTCAGCCTCTCCAAGGTCAGTTTCCTTCTTATGGAATATATGAGTAAAAGAATTCCATTTATCACCCGGAGAGACGATTTAAAACGGAAGCCCAACTAGGAAACTCGGAGAGGTTTTTCATTTTGTGGCAAAGGGAATGAAGCACAAAAGGCTTGGGGAATCACTGAAATGGGGTGTCCTGAGTCCGTCCAATCGGTGTCTTTTCATTCTGGCCAGGCAATGTTGCAAGCCCACAAAGAGAAGCTGGGAAATTGCCCAGATATTCTGCTACTGGACCTGGAGGCTCCACTTCTCCCTTGGTATTAATCACTGCTGTCGTGGCTTTTCTCCACGGTTTTGCCCAAATGCAGCCTTTGGCAGATCCTTTGGCAATACTGAAATAACGGAGAATAGAATAGAATAGAATAGAGAATATATAGAATAGAATAGAATAGAATAGAGAATAGAGAATAGAGAATAGAGAATAGAGAATAGAGAATAGAGAATAGAGAATAGAGAATAGAGAATAGAGAATAGAGAATAGAGAATAGAGAATAGAGAATAGAGAATAGAGAATAGAGAATAGAGCAGAATATAGAATAGAATAGAATATATAATAAAATAGAATAGAATATAGAATAGAGAATAGAGAATAGAGAATAGAGAATAGAGAATAGAGAATAGAGAATAGAGAATAGAGAATAGAGAATAGAGAATAGAGAATAGAATAGAACAGAATATAGAATAGAGTAGAATATATAATAAAATAGAATAGAATATAGAATATAGAATAGAATATAGAATATGGAATATGGAATAGGGAATAGGGAATAGAGAATAGAAAATAGAGAATAGAATAGAATAGAATATAGAATGTAGAATAAAATATAAAATAAAATAAAATAGAGAATAGAATACAATAGAATACAATAGCAGAGTTGGAAGGGACCTTGGAGGTCTTCTAGTCCAACCCCCTGCCTAGGCAGGAAACCCTATACCGTTTCAGACAAATGGCTATCCAACATCTTCTTAAAGACTTCCAGTGTTGGAGCATTTACAACTTTTGGAGGCAACTTCTGTTCCACTGATTGTTCTAACTGCCAAGGAAGTTTCTCCTCGGTTCTAAGTTGCTTCTCTCCTTGATTCGTTTCATGCTATTTCTTATGCCGTTAAGTCGTTAAGTGAATCACTGCAGTTGTTCCGTGAGGACACGCGGCTGTGAGGTCAAGGCGGCTTCCCCTTTGACGTTGCTGGCCAGAAGGTCGCAAAAGGGGAATCACGTGACCCCGGGGACACGGTGACCGTCACAAGTATGAATTCAGTGGCCAAGCCTCTGAATTCTGAGTATGTGGCCATGGGGATGCTGCAAAGGTCGTAACTGTGAAAAATGGTCATAAGTCACTTTTTTTCCAGTGCTGGGGAAACTTCAAACAGTGTTTCTCAACCTTGGGGACTTGAAGTCCTGTGGACCTCAACTCCCAGAATCCCCCAGCCAGCATAGCTGGCTGGGGAATTCTGGGAGTTGAAGTCCATAGGACTTCAAGTCCCCAAGATTGAGAAACACTGCCTAAATAAATTGTTATAAATTGAAGTTTACTTTTATACACCATTGTTGCTTCTGCCTAGTTCAACACATCTGGAGTGAAAGCTCACTGAAGTCATTTTTAGCACATGTAAAAAGCATTGGACATTCTACTGATTAGGTAGGTCCTTGTCTTACAACCATTCATTTCGCAACTCCTTGGGGCTGCCCCTGAAAAGTGTTCGGAGACTGCAACTAGTCCAGAATGCAGCCGCGCGAGCGATACTGGGTATGCCAAGGTACACCCACATCACACCTATCCTCCGCGAGCTGCACTGGCTGCCCATTGGTCTCCGAACATGATTCAAGATGCTGGTTATCACCTTTAAAGCCCTACATGGCCTAGGACCCAGATACCTGCGAGACCGTCTTCATACCTCCCTCAGACCAATAAGATCACACAGTATGGGCCTTCTCCGGGTGCCGTCAGTGGGACAATGCTGGCTGGCGACGCCTAGGAGTAGGGCCTTCTCTGTTGCCGCCCCGGCCCTATGGAATGAGCTGCCCCCAGAGATCCGGGCCCTCCCCACTCTCTTGGCCTTTCGCAAAGCCATTAAAACCTGGCTTTTCCGGCAGGCCTGGGGCTGTTGACCCCTTGATTGAGGTCCAGCCCCCTTTCGATTGGGTGTTTGTTGTGTTCCTTTTTAACTTTGTGCGTCCTGTTGTTTTTAAGTTCTTTTAAAAGAACTTAAAACTGGGAGGCCCTTCAGATAGTCACTCACGCCCTCGTGACCTCAAGACTGGCTTACCGTAACACACTCTACATGGGGCTGCCCTTGAAGAGTGTTCGAAGACTTCAGTTAGTCCACAACGCAGCCGCGCGAGCGATTGTGGGTGCACCTAGGTACACCCACGTTATACCTATCCTCCGCGAGCTGCACTGGCTGCCCATTGGTCTCCGGATACGCTTCAAGGTGCTAGTCGTTACTTATAAAGCCCTACATGGCATCGGACCTGGGTACCTGAGAGACCGCCTCCTGCCAATTATCTCCCAAAGACCGATTCGATCGCACAGACTGGGCCTTCTCCGGATCCCATCTGCCAGCCAATGTCGGCTGGCGACCCCCTGGGGGAGAGCCTTCTCTGTTGCAGCTCCGGCCCTCTGGAATGAGCTCCCCGTGGAGATCCGGACCCTTACTACCCTCCCGGCCTTCCGTAAAGCCACTAAGTCTTGGCTGCTCCGGCAGGCCGGGGAGCTGTTGAAATATCCAGCCCCACAGTAACTATGAATGTTGTTGTATTTTAAATTGTTGTTTTGTCTTATTTATCCCCTTCCCCTGTTTATTGTAAGCCTCCCGGAGTCCTTCGGGAGTGGGCGGCATACAAGACCAATAAACTCAAACTCAACTCAAACTCAAACTCATTTTTATTTTTAAATTCTGTGAGCCGCCCAGAGTCCTTCGGGATTGGGTGGCATAGAAACCTAATAAATTCAATTCAACTATCTGAAATTACAACAGCACCGGGGGTGGGGGGAGGGAGACTTATTTATTTATTTATTAGACTTATATACCGCTTCATAGGGCTATCAGCCCTCTCTAAGCAGTTTACAAATTTTTTTTAGCAAATTGAGTCAGCAACTTGCCCCCCCCACAGTCCGGGTCCTCATTTCACCCACCTCGGAAGGATGGAAGGCTGAGTCGACCTTGAGCCGGTGAGATTTGAACCGCTGAACTGCAGATAGCAGTCAGCAGAAGTGGCCTGCAGTACTGCACCCTAACCACTGCGCCACCTCGGCTCCTACTTACGACCATTCCTCACATTTACAACACTCGCTGCAATCCCCATGGCCACCTGATAAAAAATGTGGGCACGTATTTCTGACAATTGCAATATCCCAGAATGTGATTCCCCCCGTTGGAGACCTTCGCAGCCGGTTTCCCGACATACAAAGCCAAAGAGGAGGGGAGTTGGATTTGCTTAACGACTACACAGCCCACTTTACAACTGCGGTGATTTGCCGAACGATTGCGGCAGGGCAAGATGCCAAAGGGAGTGCGAATCCCTTTAACAACAAGCACACGAATGGAAGAAATGAATCAGGATGTCTTTTAAATCGCGGTGTTTCCCCCCCCCCCCCCCCCCGAGTGCCAATCCTGAATTATTATTTTTTTATTCTCCTAGTTTCCCAACCCGATTATTCTTTGAGTTGAGATGCATTGCTGCATTGTTGGCATTTCTTTTTCTCTGCTCACAAATGGTAAATATTTGCGCTGCTGGATATGCAAATTAGGGCTCTCTAATTACAAGTTCTTTTTTTTAAGAAAAAGCTTAAAAGGTGGACGGTGTAGAAAATTGAATTCTGGAATTGCGGAAGGGAGCTCAGCTTCCCTTTCTGATCACTTCCTTTCTCTAGGGTTAGGAACTGAGACTAGAATAAAGAAAGCTTGGAAGGGACGTTAAGAGGTCTTCTAGTCCAACCCCCTGCTCAGGCAGGAAACCCTTCTATCATTTCAGACAGTCACTTCTTAAAAACCTCCAGTGCTGAATGTCTATGGAGATCTTCAGTCATGGGGACGAAGTCCAGTTGCCTTTTGAAAAAGCACCTTTGGGACTCCAGTGGGACCCACAATTTCTGGTGGCAAGTCGTTCCACTGACGAATTATTCTCACTGTCAGGAAATTCCCCCTTAATTCCAAGCTGCTTCTCTCCTTCGTTAGTTTCCATCCGTTGCTTCTTTGCCCTGCCTTCTGAGGCTTTGGAGAATAACTTGACTCCCTCTTCTTTGGGGCAGCCCCACAAACGCTGGGACCCTGCTAACATGTCACCCCGAATTCTTCATTTCACTAGACTAGACATCCCCAATTCCTGCCACCCGAGAAAATTGCACCCAGGGTGGCCCATCCTAAAAGGCAGCCGAGAAAACAGCGAAAGAGACAAGCTCTCCCCTTTTTTCTTGACAGCTTCAAACGGCTTCAAAAACATTTTCAAGTGGCTCTTGAGACTAAAAGACCCTGAAGAAGATTGACAGATTTCTTTCCGTCTTCCCCTTGGATCTTAAGAGACTGGAATAGCAAGCTGTGGTTTTGATTTGCTATTTAACTCCCCGTAAATCATTGGACCATTGCAAGATTAACATACACACACAGACACACAGACACATATACAGATACACACACACACACCCTTGTTTTGTTTCTCCTACGAAATCAAAATGTTCTATAAGAGCCATTCACTTAACAGTTTACTCCATGCCGGGCCTCTGCTGCAAATATTTGTGTAACATGCGGTGCGTGTAACTTGTATAATGTCTCGCTGGGAACATGCTGTCTCTCCTTTAGCTGTCCATCCAAATTCAGCTGGGGGAAAAAGAGGGGGAGGAGGAGGAGGAAGAAAGGAATGGAGGGGTGGACTTTACGGGTTGGACACTCACCACGACATAAATCAGGGCGAGGAGAAAGCCTGTGTGCCCCCCACCACCACCACCAGCAAGCACAGTCTTTCAAATAACTTTAACCCTAGGCAGACCCAAAAGTTTCTTGTGGCGCATGAAGACTTGGAATCTTTTCTTGAAAATAAATAAATAAATTCAGCATTCATTCTCTTCTTGCAAAGTTAGCGATCCGTGCCTCGTTTCCAATGTAGAGAGGAATGGAAGAATGAATAGTAACTGTGAGTAGTAACTGTGAAAGGGATCTTGGAGTCCTAGTGGAGAACCATTTAAATAGGAGCCAGCCGTGGGCAGCAGCTGCCAAAAAAGCCAACACAGTTCTAGGCTGCATCAACAGAGGAATAGAATCAAGATCACGTGAAGACTTAATACCACTTTATAAGGCCTTGTGGGAAGGCCACACTTGGAATCCTGCATTCAGTTTTGGTCACCACGATGTAGAAAAGATGTGGAGACTCTGGAAAGAGTGCAGAGAAGAGCAACAAAGAGGATTAGGGGACTGGAGACTAAAACATATGAGGAACAGTTGCAGGAACTGGGTATGTCTAGTTTAATAGAAAGAAGGACTAGGGAGACATGATAGCAAGTCTTCCAATATCTCAGGGGTTGCCCCAAAGAAGAGGGAGTCAAACTATTCTCCAAGGCACCAGAGGGCAGAACAAGAAGCAATGGGGGGAAACTAATCAAGGAGAGAAGCAACTTAGAAGTAAGGAGGAATTTCCTAACAGTTAGAACAATCAATCAGTGGAACAGAAATTGCCTCCAGAAGTTGTGAATGCCCCAACCCTGGAAGTCTTTAAGAAGAGGTTGTCTGGAACAGTATAGGGTTTCCTGCCTAGGCAGGGGGTTGGACTAGAAGACCTCCAAAGTCCCTTCCAACTCTGCTATTGTATTGTATTGAATGGTTTTTTTTTTTTTTTAAAGGTTGCAAGCCTAAGAAAGGCTAAAATAAGTTTTTGGTTTTGGGGGAAATAAGGAGGAATTTCCTGACAGTAGGAATGATTAAGCAGCGGGATAGCATGCCTCCTGGAGGTGTGAGTGCTCCCATTGCTGGAGGGTTTCAATAAAAAAAATTGGACAACCCTTTGTCCAATAACGTTTGCTGTTTTGGGCAACGGGCTGGACTAGAAGACCTCCAAGGTCCCTTCAGTTTTAGGATTCTATGATCCCACGATTTTGTTCCCCACCCCATATTTTTCTTTGGGGGGCGGGGGCAGGAAGCCTTGCTCTGGTGTGCAGGTGGGAATTCTGCACCAGTAGTGGGATTCAAATTTTTTTTACTACCGGTTCTGTGGGCGTGGCTTGGTGGGTGTGGCAGAGGAAAGAATACAGCAAAATCCCCATTCTGGGACTCGGGAGGCAGAGAATAGATGGGGGGCGCGGCCAGCCAGAGGTGGCATTTGCCGGTTCTCCCAACTACTCAAAATTTCCGCTACCGGTTCTCCAGAACTGGTCAGAACTGGCTGAATACCATCTGTGGGCTGCACAATGATGACAACATGATGTACATTGGGATTCCTTGACGGAGGCGCTGGTTGCATCATGTCGGAAGTGGTGATTGCTGTGCTTGGAGTTTTCAGCTGTTGGTGGGATGACCAAGGATGGGAGAAACGGAGAAGAGATGGAGCTGGGAGAAACATTTTGTGATTGATTTATTTTTTTGTCCCTCTGACTTTCTGCAAACCTTCTACTAAATTTAGAAAGTTTGTCTATAGCAGGGATCCCCAAACTTGGCAACTTTAAGACTTGTGGACTTCAACTCCCAGAATTCTGGGAGTTGAAGTCCACAAGTCTTAAAGTTGCCAAGTTTGAAGACCTCTGGCCTATAGCGTCCGGTTTAATTCCTGGAGCCTGCCCTTTTGAAATGGGGGTGGGGAGAGGTTTTTAAGAGAAGCAGGCAGAGAGGGGGGGGCTATGAAGTCTTACTGGATTATGGGGGTGGACTTTCTTTCAATGGCGGCTGTAGGAGGCCTGTGGAGATGGCAAAGGTTGGGACTTTGGGGTCCTTCTGTTTCCCGGATTGCAAAATATGTCCCCCTTCTCGTGAAAAAAGTCTTGAAAAATTCAAGATTTGTTTGTGGGAGACATTGGTGCTCTCTGAGCCTGATGGTTTCCTTGCAGATGTTTTGTGACCCAACTAGGGAACATCATCAGTGCTTGAAGGAAGGAGGGGTTCCTTTCTATTTGTGAACCTCATTCCTTTCTAGCACTGATGTTGTTACTTGGTTGGGTCAAGAAACACTTGCAAGAAAACAACCAAGCTGAGAGAAAACTAAGGATCCCACAGAACTACTCCTCCTCCTCCTCCTCCTCCTCCTCCTCCTCCTCCTCCTCCTCCTCCTCCTCCACCTCCTCCTCCTCCTCCTCCTCCTCCTCCTCCTCCTCCTCCTCTTCTTCTTCTTCTTCTTCTTCTTCTTCTTCTTCTTCTTCTTCTTCTTCTTCTTCTTCTCCCTCCTCCTTCTCCCCTTCTTCTTCTTCTTCTTCTTCTCCTCCTCCCTCCTCCTCTTCTTCTTCTTCTTCTTCTTCTTCTTCTTCTTCTTCTTCTCCCTCCTCCTCCTCCCCTTCTTCTTCTTCTTCTTCTTCTTCTTCTTCTTCTTCTTCTTCTTCTTCTTCTTCTTCTCCTCCTCCCTCCTCCTCCTCCTCCTCCTCCTCCTCTTCTTCTTCTCCCTCCTCCTCTTCTTCTTCTCCCTCCTTCTCCTCCTCCTCTTCCTCTTCTTCTTCTTCTTCTTCTTCTCCCTCCTCCTCCTCCTCCCCTTCTTCTTCTTCTCCCTCCTCCTCTTCTTCTTCTCCCTTCTCCTCCTCCTCCTCCTCCTCTAACTCCACTCCCTACTAGCACTGATGATGTTCCCAAGTAGGGTCATGAAATGTCTGGAAGAAACCACCTCCCCAATTCAGTGGGCACCCATAGTTCAACCGTGAGCTACCAATATTCTCTTCTGTGGGTAAAGATTTGAGTTTCTTCCCACCAAGAGCTAGGATGAACCAAGGTTTCAACTCTTGCAGCTGGCTCACCCAACACTGCTCCTTCTTCTTCTTCTTCCTCTTCTTAGGCACCCCTTGTTCCCTCTGCTGGCCCTGGTCTTTGAGAAATGTGAGCTGGCCACCTGTTCTCCCCGAGACACCTCTGGCTCTTATCCGGGAGGAGACGTCTGCTCATCGGATTCCTTCAATGAGGACATCACTGTCTTCGCCAAACAGGTTGGTTTCCGGAGAAGGGATGGCATCACACAGAGAGAGAGAGAAAGAGTGAGATGAACGGGTCTTGGCAGTAAAAGATAATAATAAAATATACCTATAAACACATTTCCTACTTTAATAGCCCAAAAGAATATTTCTTAGCCCACTGGTGAGCTGTAAATTATTTGTGGCCCCCTTGGCTTTTTTTAAAAACAGCTCTTCATTGGAAGAGTTCTAAACTCATGGCAGGTGACCACGTGATGGACTCTTTATAAGCCTGCATTAAATTTAAAGTCTTGGAATAAAATCTGAAGGACACATTTCATATTTTGATAAAGATCTGTGGTACAAAGAAGTGGTGAGCTGTAATGTATTCCAGAAGACAAGGAATTCAGATGCGATGATAGATAGATAAGATAGATAGATAGATAGATAGATAGATAGATAGATAGATAGGATGAGAGAGAGAGAATGATAGAAAGGTAGAAGATATATAGAGATGATAGAATAAAAGATAAGATAAGATAAGAGATAGATAGATAGATAGATAGATAGATAGATAGATAGATAGATAGATAGATAGATAGATAATAGACAGACAGACAGACAAATAAAGATGATAGATTGATATAGAATGATGGATAGATAGACAGATAGACAGACAGATAAATAGATAGATAGAATGATAGATAGATATAGAGATGATAGATAAACAGATAAGAATGATAGATATAGAGATGATAGATAATATAGATAGATAAATATAGAGATGATAAATAGATATAGAGATGATAAATAGATATCTAGATGATAGATAGATAGATAGATAGATAGATAGATAGATAGATAGATAGATAGATAGATAGGATGAGAGAGAGAGAGGATGATAGAAAGGTAGAAGATATATAGAGATGATAGATAAAATAAAAGATAAGATAGATAGACAGACAGACAGACAGACAGACAAAGATGATAGATGATAGATCGATATAGAATGATGGATAGATAGACAGGTAGACAGACAGACAGATAAATAGATAGATGGAATGATAGATAGATATAGAGATGAAAGATAGATAGATAATAGAGATAGATACATATATAGATGATAGATAGATATATAGATGATAAATAGATATATAGATGATAGATAGATAGATAGATAGATAGATAGATAGATAGATAGATAGATAGATAGATAGATAGATAGATAGATAGATAGATAGATAGATCCATTTGTTGAACAGTGTCAAACATTGGCAAGCAAAAAGCTATAGGAAGCTGATCCCACCAGGAGGCAGGGATAGCGTGCCCCCCGCCGCCAGTACCATAAAGAGTCAGGGATAGAGTGCCCCCAACCCCGTGGAGATAGAGGGACAGTGGTCGCCTTCTCCCATCTCCCATCCATTTCAATCTGTGGATTCAGGAACATTTCGCTGAAATCATGAAGTGTTTTTCTTTCCCGTCTTGATTCCGATCATAAAAATCATGACGTGGCCGTCGCTGTAGAATGGCTACAGGCTTCCCCATCGACGTTGCCGATCAGAAACTCACCCCAGTTGATCACATGACCCCAGGACTCTTCAACCGTCATAAATATAAGTCTCTTGCCAAGTGTCCGGATTTTGACCATGTGACTACAGCGGGGGTGGGTTCTTGCAGTCGCTACTGCCGGTTCGCTGGTGGGCGCGCCGCGCATGCGTGGCAGGCCCGGGTCACTGCCGGTTCCAGCAACCCAGGCCGCCAAACCGTTACCAGTTGGGTTGAACTGGTCTAAACTGGTAGGAACCCACCACCGGACTGCAAGGATGCTGGGAACGTTCGTAAGTGTGAAAAACGGTTGTCCCTTTTTCCCGTGGCCGTTGTAACTTTGAAACGGTCACTAAATGAACTGTGCGGTAAGTCGAGTGTGCAGGCCAAGGAAAGAAGGTGTGTCTCGAAACAGCATTTCTCCTGAGTAACGTCATCCGTTTGTACGCCAATCGCATGGTACTTCAATTCCTTTGGCTGGCTCTGCGAAACTTTTGCCAAATTCCCCTTTTAAAGCAGTTATAGCAATAGCATTTAGACTTATATACCGCTTCATAGGGCTTTCAGCCCTCTCTAAGCGGTTTACAGAGTCAGCGTATTGCCCCCAACAACAATCCGGGTCCTCATTTTACCCACCTCGGAAGGATGGAAGGCTGAGTCAACCCTGAGCCGGTGAGATTTGAACAGCCGAACTGCAGAACTGCAGTCAGCTGAAGTAGCCTGCAGTGCTGCATTTAACCACTGCGCCACCTCGGCTCTTCCAGTCCCATCTGCAAAGGGGCTCTGACTGAGCAACAGCTGTTGGTGACTTCTTACAGGACTCTGCCCAAAGACGAGGCATTCCTGAGCATGCCCAGAGTGCCTTTACTTTCTACAGAAAAGGCAAAATTGGTGCAGCTGCTGCAGAGAGGTGGCCTCGAAGTAGGAGTTAAATAATACAGGCCCAAAGATGAGGTGTAGTAGGGACGCGGTAGCTTAGTGGCTAAGACGCTGAGCTTGTCGATCAGAAAGGTCGGCAGTTCGGCGGTTCGAATCCCTAGCACCACGTAACGGAGTGAGCTCCCGTGACTCGTCCCAGCTGGACTACTGCAACGTGCTCTACATGGGGCAGCCCTTGAAGAGCATTCGGAGACTCCAGCTTGTCCAGAATGCAGCCGCGCGAGCGATCGTGGGTGCACCTCGGTTCACCCACGTAACACCTATCCTCCGCGAGCTGCACTGGCTGCCTATTGGTCTCCGGATACGCTTCAAGGCTAGTCGCCACTTATAAAGCCCTTCATGGTATTGGACCTGGGTACTTGAGAGACCGCCTGCTGCCAATTACCTCCAATAGACCGATTAGATCCCACAGATTAGGCCTCCTCCGAATTCCATCCGCCGGCCAGTGTCAACTGGCGACTACCCGGAGGAGAGCCTTCTCTGTGGCTGCTCCGACCCTCTGGAATGAACTCCCCGTGGAGATTCGAACCCTCACTATCCTCCAGGCCTTCCGCAAAGCCCTTAAAACCTGGCTGTTCCGACAGGCCTGGGGCTAAAGAGCTGTTGCCCCCGTCTCGAATGGTATGACTGTCGTGTGTTTTAAATTATGCATTGTTATGTGTCTTTTTTAAAAAAAAATTGTCTGTATCCCCCTTCCCTGGTTTGAGTTGTGAGCCGCCCTGAGTCCCCTTCGGGGGAAAAGGACGGCATATAAATATAATAAACAAACAAACAAAGCTTCTGCCAACCTAGCAGTTCGAAAGCACGTTAAAAAAATGCAAGTAGAAAAATAGGAACCACCTTTGGTGGGAAGGGAACAGCGTTCCGTGCGTCTTTGGCGTTGAGTCATGCCGGCCACATGACCACGGAGACGTCTTCGGACAGCGCTGGCTCTTCGGCTTTGAAACGGAGATGAGCAACCGCCCCCTAGAGTCGGAAACGACTAGCACATATGTGTGAGGGGAACCTTTGCCCTTAAAGACAAGGCTCTCTTGAGCATCTCCTTTCTGCGGAAGAGGACAATTAAAGTGGCGATAAGAGAGAAGGAATTTCAGCTCTGGCTAAGTAGGAGTGATGAGGGCAGTTTGGGGGAAGAGAGAAAATGGCTTCCCACCCACCTCCTTGATGTGAGAGTATAGGTATTTTCTCGGCTCACATTCAGTCCAGAAGCCCCCGTGTTATTTCTAGCTGAGAAACCATCGTTCCAACCTAAATTATATACGTGGTTTGACCTTGACGTCTTGTATGGAAAGGAGGAAAATCTTCGTACCTCTCGGCTTGATATTCAGGCCAAAGGAATGAAATTCTGCTCCCCCTTCCTGAGTGAAATACTGAAGGCACCCATTGACCTGAGACAGTGTTTGATTAAAAATCCACATTTAGGATGATTCATCGGCTTGCTAACCCCGATCCATCCATCAAACGTCTCAAAGCCGAATTCTCCCTCGCTTGCCCAGGCTGAGTTTGGCTTTAGCAAAAAAAAACAACACCCCAGTTTCTGTGCCTGGAACAAGGCAAAGGGCATTCGTAGGTTAGAAGATGGAATAATGATAATTTTACCTTTATGTTCTTTAGATTGGAAAACGGGGTTTAAGGGGAGGAGGGAAAGAGGGTTGAGAGCTTTCTGAAAAAGGGGGGGGCAGCTAAATCTTTCCCTGCAAGGATTTGAAAACTAAGTTTAAATGTCGTGTCGCAAGATGCTTTAAAAATGCCCGACACAAAAAAAGTGAGTGATGGAAACACACAGCATCCTTGCTTGGGCGTTGGAAGGCTAAACGGGCCCCCGTTGCTTTTCAATTCTCCCAAGTCCTTTAAAAAGAAAAAGAAAAAAGAGGATTTGAAGCTCCTGTTTTACAAATGGTTTTGTCCTTGAGGGAGAATCTGGCTTTCTTTCTTTTTTGCAATTGACCGGACTGGGTTTTTATTTTTTATTTTTATTTTTTACAGACGAAGCCAATTCAAAGACGGAGATTTAGCCTCTTGGCTTCCTTGAGTGCTTTTTTTGTAAAAATAATAAAAAAATAGAAATAGACCTTATAGATTAGGGGTTCCCAAACCAAGGATGCAGCCCACTTACGGTGCTGGGGCCCATTCAGAAGTGGGCCACAGAAGCGACAGGTGAGAAGACCCACAGCTCCATTTGCACGAGGGACAGGTGCACCAGCTCGTGCAAATGGAGCTCTGTGTGTGTGTGTGTGTGTGTGTGTGTGTATGCTCACCCACCATGCGCATGGATCCGGCATGGATCCGTCCTCTCTTCCCACCCCTACCCGTGTCAGTTCACGAAGCTGGAAAGCTTGGAGACCCCCTGTTATAGACCAGTGTGTTTCTCAGTTTGGACAACTTTAAGATGGGTGGATTTTCAACTCCACCGGCTGGGGAATTCTGGGAGTTGAAGTCCACCCACCTTAAAGTTGCCCAAGTTAAGAAAAACTGGACAAGAGACGTTTTTTGGGAGGTTTGATACCCTCCCTTCGGTCGGAAGCATCCAAGAATCCCTGGATGGATGAGATTCCCCACCGCAGGGATTTGATCAGACGGAGAGAAAACGGACCTTGTGTTTCGAACAGGATGTGTGTGTGTGTGTATGCGCGCACGCACGTGTGAGCAAACTTGGAGGAATTTTACCAAAAGCAGTGGAGAAAAAGACAACTTTGGAAAGTGAAATATGCAATTTTTTTTCCCCCCAGCTGGAATTCTGCAAGGAGGGGAAATGTCACTTCATTTGCCATTTGTTTTACGGGGTTTTTTTTAAAATTATTATTAGTATTATTTTCCTAGGAAATGAGAGAAACAGATTTTATTTCAGGTTTTATTTCCCCTTTTTTTCTTTCTTTCCAACAATGCACGGCTTAGATTTCCCCCTGTGGTGTTTCCCCCTTACTAACGCTCCGTCTCTTCTCTTTCTCCGTCCCTGCTCCTACCTTCCCCATGTCTCTCTCTCTCTCTCTCTTTTTTTTTAGGTTAGGACAGAAAAACCTTTATTTTCTTCCAATCCTGAACTGGATAATTTGGTAAGGATGCTACTTGCTTGCTTTTTTTAAAAAAAAAAACACAACACAAAACAAAGAAGTGATTTTCCCCCGCCCCCCGCGAAGTGTTATCCTTCGTCCAACTTTGTTTTTATTCTCTCTTTATTTCTCTTTTTCCCTCGTAATGATCCCCCTTTTCATTTCTCTATCCGGGTGAATCGGTCCCTCCTCTTTATACATCTATCCATCCGTCCGTCCATCCGTAAGACTGGCTGGGGAATTCTGGGAGTTGAAGTCTACCCATCTTCACGTTTGTCAAGGTGGAGAATCACTACCTAGAATAGTTTCCAAAACATCTGGATCCAGGATTCCTGTTTGCCTAGAGAAGCTTAAAGTGACCAGTTAAAGAGATGGACTAAGGGTGACGTGATA
The DNA here is from genome assembly GCF_051295495.1 of Thamnophis sirtalis. Taxonomy (NCBI): domain Eukaryota; kingdom Metazoa; phylum Chordata; class Lepidosauria; order Squamata; family Natricidae; genus Thamnophis; species Thamnophis sirtalis. Next base: position 3,298,246 of record NW_028261393.1, read on the forward strand.
GCAGTCTTCCAATATTTGAGGGGCTGCCCAAAGAAGAGATGGGGGGGTCAACCTGTTCTCCAAAGCCCCTGAAGGCAGGACAAGAAGCAATGGGTGGAAACTAATCCAGGAGAGAAGCAACTTGGAATTAAGGAGAAATTTTGTTACAGTGAGAACAATTCACCTGTGGAACGACTTGCCTCCAGAGGTTGTGTGTGCTCCACCACTGGAGGTTTAGAAGAGGAGATTGGATATTTGCCTGAACTGGTAGAGAGTCTCCTGCTTGAGCAGGGGGTTGGACTAGAAGACCTCCAAGGTCCCTTCCAACTCTGTTCTTTTGTTATTCTAACCTTCCTTTGAGATCAGCTTCAAAACTACCCCAAAGCTATTTCCTTCTCTAGGCTGGTGAGATGCAGGGATCACATCTGTCTTTCTAGACCATTGTTGGTGAAACCTTTCAGCACCGAATGCTGAAAGGGGAGCACATGCGCGCACCAGGCAGCGGCTCTTCTGTTTTCCGGCATGCGCATGTGCGCATAGCCAGCTGGTCTTTGCGTGCACATGTGTGCCAGAAACCGGAAGAGCATGTGGCCAGTGTCCATGCATGCGTCAAGACCAGCTGGCTGGCGCACCGGAAAACAGATGGCTCTGTGTGCCACTTCCAGCATGCGTGCCATCGGTTTGCCATCACGGCTCTTGACACTTTAATTCACGACGGGTCCGTGATGGTTCTCGTTGAACCTTGTGAATTTCCCTGGATTAAAACCTTAAGACCCAGCTAAGCTCATTCCAACTGAGCCATTATGTCCTGCGAAGTGCGCTGGAATAAGCAAACACAAGTTTGCACGGTAAGCCACAATCCATACTTTTCCCCTTTCTCCTTTTTGTAATTGTAGATGATCCAGGCTATTCAGGTGCTGAGATTTCATCTCTTGGAGTTGGAGAAGGTAAGGGGGTTTCTTCTGAAGTTTGGTCCGTGTCCCTGTTTGTGGCCCACCAGCGGCCAGCAGAGCTGGGAACAGATTCGGACAGTGAGGAGGTTGGGGAGGAAGAGAGGAGGAGAGCCTTCTCGGTGGCTGCTCCGACCCTCTGGAACAAACTCCCCGTGGAGATCTGGACCCTCACCACCCTCCAGACCTTCCGCGCCGCACTTAAAATCTGGCTATCCCGGCTGGCCGGGGGGTTAAAGATTCTAACCCCTACTCGAATTGTATGACTGTTGAGTTCTTAAATGATGTAATGCTTTTATGTTGTAAATTGTTTGTCCTTCCCCCACCCCTTTTGAACTGTGAGCCGCCTTGAGTCCCCCCAGGGAAAAGGGCGGCATACAAATAAAGTGAACTGAACTGAACTGAAGATGGGCCAGTCCTGGAGTCTGGGGAAGGCTCGGATGAGGGCTCTGTGTCGGAGGCAGAGAGGGGGCCAGGGCCGTCTGACAGTTATCAGCTGCCTTCAGGGTCAGACATCAGCGGGGCAGAAGAACAGCTGGAGCCTGTTCCCAGTGTGCGCACGCGTAGAGTTGCCGGATGAACAGCTAAAGAACAGGGGTCGACTTGGGAGTAAGGCCACAGGTGGACAATGAATGGCCCCTCCCAGGGGGAATAAAAGAGGAGCAAAAGGGGAGGGGAGTTTGCAGGAGACAATTAGTTCGCCTAATTGGTTCGTGACTCTCCGAGACTCCTTGCCAAGTTCTGCAGATATCGGCCTGGCAGCTCTCCAAGCCGGATAAGGTCTGTGACTGTAAATCCTCCCTGGAAAGACTTTGCTGGATATGAATGAGCAGAATTCACAATAAATTAATAAAAGGGTGTGTTTTTTCGGGACAAGAAGTTTGCTTCAGGCTCTTGGGAAGCCTCGGTCAAAACAGATTCTTTCTGATATTTGATTCGTATCTCCTCCTCCCCTCCCCTTCCGTTTTCCCCACTACCCTCCAAAAATTTTAAAAAAAAAACGAGACTAGCAATTTTGCAAGCAATAGCAATAGCAGTAGACTTATATACCGCTTCATAGGCCTTTCAGGCCTCTCTAAGCGGTTTACAGAGAGTCAGCATATTGCCCCCAACAATCTGGGTCCTCATTTTACCCACCTCGGAAGGATGGAAGGCTGAGTCAACCCTGAGCCTGGTGAGATTTGAACCGCTGACCTGCTGATCTAGCAGTAGCCTGCAGTGCTGCATTTAACCACTGCGCAAAGCAGGAAATCTCTTTTATGGCGTGTGCGTATGTGTGTTTGTCCCCTTTGAATCAGTTTCTTGGCAAGATTTCCAAAGTCCTTTGCCATTGCTTACCTCTTAGGGCTGAAAGAGAGCGGCTGGCCCAAGGCCACCCAGTTGTCTCCTAAAGGTGGGAGTAGAACTCAGGACATCCCAGATTGTGTGATTTTACTTTGTGGTTTTTTTTTCCCCTTTTATATTTTATTTATATCCTGTCTGTATTATTTTGTTTTACAAAGAACTCAAGGTGTAAAACAGACCAAGTGATGGTTTGCTATAAGCGGAAAAGCTGCGAGCGTATGTGATTGATCTCCGTGGAAACTCATTTAAGATTCTGCAGATATGAAAACCTGCATTTTTTTCAGCCCACACACACAGGTTCATGTTCTGCAAACGACATCAATTCTGAAGCACACTCGCATTTTAAAATTTTCGTGCATTGGAAGTGTTGGATGAGAATCGTCTGATTCTGTCGCCTAAGAGCTGGACAGAGTTTTCTATCCAGGCAACGGTCAAAAGCCTCTGCAAATGTTATTTAGCACCCATGCCTAGCCCCTAAAACTTCAAATGGCCCCATCTGGCCCTCATGAGGACTAGAACCTTTGCTTTTTCCTTTCTACAAAGCAAGCAGACCTCAGATGTTCCAGCGGTATCTAACCATGCCTCATCTCCATGTGTTCTGACCGAGCCTGAAGCCAACTCCTTGTCCCGACAAAAAACCCTTTTATTAATTGACTGTGAAATCTGCTCATTCAACTCCGGCAAAGTCTTTCAAGGGAGGATTTACGGTCACAGACCTTATCTGGCTTGGGAGGATTTAGAGTCACAGACCTTCTCTGGCTTGGAGAGCTGCCAGGATGATATCTGCAGAACTTGGCAAGGAGTCTCGGAGAGTCACGAACCAATGAAGCGAACTAATGGTCTCCTGCAAACTCCACTCCCCTTTCGCTCCTCTCTTATTTCCTCTGGAAGGGGCCATTCACCGTCCACCTGTGGCCTTCCTCCCAAGTCGACCCCTGTTCTTTAGCTGTTCCCTTCCCCTGGCAACTCTGTGCATGCGCACACTGGGAACAGGCTCCAGCTGTTCTTCTGCCCCACTGATGTCTGACTCAGAAGGCAGCTGATAACTGTCAGATGGCCCTGGCCCCCTCTCTGCCTCCGACACAGAGCCCTCATCCGAGCCTTCCCCAGACTCCAGGACTGGCCCGTGTTCCTCCCCAACCTCCTCACTGTCCGAATCTGATGCCAGCTCCAATGGCCACTGGCGGGCTACAACACCATGCATTTTTCCATGTTTCTGTAAAATTATAATCACCACTTTGTCCTGGGGAAAAAATGTATGTTTTTGAGATGTCTCCTGGAACAGTGAAGCAAAAAACAAATCAGAATTTTATTTAGGGAGGAGAGGAAACCTTTTTATCTGCAATGATGGAATTTAAAACAAAACAAAAACCAAATTCTCCTCCGGCAACAAACAAACAAACAAAAGAAAATGCAAATAATCCCCCTTTTCTTGCTCTGAAATTTCCAAGGTTGCAGACACTGAAGATTTTAAGAGGAAGTTCTATCATTTCTATATTTGTTTCTGCAATTTGTATCCGGGTCAGTTCTAGAAAGATTCTTATCTTCTTCTGTTCTCCTTCCTCTTCTTCCTTTCCTTTCCTTCTTCTCCCTTTCTTTCTCTTTTCCTTTCCTTTCCCCTTCCCTTCTCCTTTCCTTCTCTTTTTGTTTCTCTTCTCTTTTATCTTCTTCCCTTCCCATCATTGACCCCGCTCCTTCTTCTTCTTCTCCTTCCCCCTTCCCCTTCCTTTCCTTTTCTCTCCTCTCCTTCCTCTTTCCTTCCTCCCTTCCTTCCATCCTTCCTTCCTCTATTCAATATTCCTTCCCACCTCCCTTCTTCCTTTTGTCCTTTCTTATTTACTTCTTCCTTTCCTTTCTTTCCTCCTTCCCTTCTCTTTTCCTTCTCTTTTTCCTTCTCTTCTCCTTTCCTCTTGTCTCCTCTCCTCTCTTCCCTACTTCCCTTCCCTTTGCCTTTTCCCTTCCTTTTCTTTCTTCTCCTTCCTCTTTCCTTCCTCCCTTCCTTCCATCCTTCCTTCCTATATTCAATATTCCTCCCCCCTCCTTTCTTCCTTTTGTCCTTTCTTATTTACTTCTTCCTTTCCTTCCCCTTCCCTTCTCTTTTTCCTTCTCTTCTCTTCTTTTCACCTTTCCTTTCTTCTCCTCTATTCTCTACTTCCCTTTCCTTCCCTTCTCTTTTTCCTTCTCTTCTCTTCTTTTCTCCTCTCCTTTCTACTTCCCTTTCCCTTTCCCTTTTCCCTTCCTCTTCCAGGTTCATGACCTCTGCGACAACTTCTGCCACCGCTACATCACCTGCCTGAAGGGGAAGATGCCCATCGACCTGGTCATCGACGACCGAGACGGAGGATCCAAGTCAGACCTGGAAGACTTTGGGGGGCTTGTCTTTCCGACCAGGTGGGTCCAAAGCCGAGGTGGGCAACAGCCCCACTTTGACGGCAAAATGCCCGGGGCTCGGGGTGGGCAGAGGCAGGAGGGGGGGGGCATGGATAGCCCCCTCCCCCCTTGAGCAGAAATTGCAGACCCCAAATAAAGGTCCCTTCTCAGAAGTGGCGTTTTTGTGGGCCGCGATCCCCGCGAAGGGCCCTTGGCCGGGTTGAATGGCAGCATCTGCAAAGTTGGGGAATCCCTCTGACTTCCATGCCTCTTTCTTCTGACAGCCACGCCACATGTGGAAGCCTTTATCGGCCCCAGCAGATGTGCCGGTTTTGGCAGGAATCGGATTTCTTTCACAAAGGCTCTGGGGGAGGTTGTGGGTTTGGTTTTTTTGAGCCACACAAGTTTGTGTGTTGTTGTATTGTTGGGCCGTTCAAAAGAGAAGCGATTGGGCAGCCATCGTACAATGACTTTATTGCTTCTCTTTATTCATCTTTGTTCTTATTTATTATTCAATCGTTTATTTTTTTTCCTTCCTTCTTTCCTCTTTCTTTCTATTTCTTTTCTCCTTTTCTTTTTTCTTTCTGTCTCTCTGTCTCTATCCCTGCCTCTCTTCCTTCCTTCCTTCCCTTTCTTTCTTTTTCTCTTTTCTTTCTGTCTTTCCCTCCCTCCCTTTATTCTCTTCCTTCCTTCCTTCTCTTTCTTTTTTCTTTCTTTCTGTTTCTCTCCCTCCCTCCCTTTATTCTCTTCCTTCCTTCCTTCTCTTTCTTTCTTTTTCTCTTTTCTTTCTGTCTTTCCCTCCCTCCCTTTATTCTCTTCCTTCCTTCTCTTTCTTTTTTCTTTTTTCTTTCTTTCTGTCTCTCTCCCTCCCTCCCTTTATTCTCTTCCTTCCTTCCCTTTCTTTCTTTTTCTCTTTTATTTCTGTCTTTCCCTCCCTTTATTCTCTTCCTTCCTTCCTTCTCTTTCTTTTTTCTTTTTTCTTTCTTTCTGTCTCTCTCCCTCCCTCCTTTTATTCTCTTCCTTCCTTCCTTCTCTTTCTTTCTTTTTCTCTTTTCTTTCTGTCTCCCTCCCTCCCTCCCTCCCTTTATTCTCTTCCTTCCTTCTCTTTCTTTCTTTTTCTCTTTTCTTTCTGTCTCTCTCCCTTCCTCCCTTTATTCTCTTCCTTCCTTCCTTCTCTTTCTTTCTTTTTCTCTTTCTTTCTGTCTCTCTCCCTCCCTCCCTTTATTCTCTTCCTTCCTTCCTTCTCTTTTTTCTTTTTTCAAAGCTGCAGCCCCTTGAGCCCCCCCTTCCCATCGAGGGTCCAAGGGCAGTACCGATAAGGGTTAGGGACAAAGCAATATGATCTATTAGATGCTGAGGCTTCCATTTCTAATTTTGATTGGAGAAGAAAAGTGATTCATTCTCAAACAGAAGCCAAATTTTTCCCCTCTTTATTCCAGGCTGCCAGGACTTCACACACACACATGAGAGAGAGAGAGAGACAGACAGACAGAAAGAAAGACAGAAAGACAGACAGAAAGACAGACAGAAAGACAGACAGAAAGACAGACAGAGACACACAGAGAGACGCAGAGAGAGACAGACAGAGAGACAGAGACAGAGGGAAAGAAACAGAGAGACAGAGACAGAGAGACAGTGACACACAGAGAGACAGAGAGACAGAAAGACAAGAGAGAGAGAGAGAGAGAGAGAGAAAGACAAGAGAGAGAGAGACAGAGAGACAAGAGAGACAGAGACAGAGAGACAGTGACACAGAGAGAGACAGAGAGACAGAAAGACAAGAGAGAGAGAGAGAGAGAGAAAGACAAGAGAGAGAGACAGAGAGACAAGAGAGACAGAGACAGAGAGACAGTGACACAGAGAGAGACAGAGAGAAAGAAAGACAAGAGAGAGAGAGAGAGAGACAGAGACAGAGAGATAAGGGAGAGAGACAGTGACACAGAGAGAGACAAGAGAGACAGAGAGACAGAAAGAGAAAGAGAGAGGAAGAGAGAGAGCTAAGAAGAGAGACAGACACAGACAGACACATACACACATATATACGAACACACACATGTGCACACATGCACACAGACAGAGCAAGAGAAAGAGAGAGAGAGAGAGAGAGAGACAGAAAGAGAAAGAGAGAGAAAGAGAGAGAGCTAAGAAGAGAAACAGACAGACAGACACACACACACATACATACGCGCGCACACATGCACACAGACAGAGGAAGAGAGAGAGGGGGGGGGTGGCTCACCATCTCCACTCTTGCAACATTCATAAGTTGCAAAGAAAAGGGTCAGGGGCTTGTAAATTAATCACCCCTGACAGTCAGCTGGTAATGAAGGAGACGTGGTTGGCCAGTGTGGTCTTTCCCACCCCTCAATTCTTCCCCCCCTACCACAAATTCCCCCCTCTCCCCCCCTCTTTTTTTCTCTTCCAAGCACGCTAATGCATCGAAGTAGTTTTCTTGGCTGCGAGCGACTTGCCTGAATTTTTAATGCACCCGCAGGCTATGGGGCTGATTGTTGGGAGGATTTGAGGGGGCAGAGGGGCTTTTTTGGGGGGGGGAGAAGAGATACAGGAGAGGAGGGGCAACGTGGGGAGGAAAAGGCCCTTCCTGGCCATTTCAGAGAGCGGATTTCCAAGCTGGGTACCGAACACGGGAACAAAACAGCTGGAATCCTAAAGAAATGAGCTGCATTAAGTTTTGCTTCAAAGCCTCTTTTTCAGGCAGCTGTCTTAACACAGGCAGTCCTCAACCGACGACGGTTCATTTAGTGACCGTCCAAAGTTAGGCTCCCTTTTTCACACTTACGACTGTTGTAGCATCAACATCTAGTTCCGCCTTAGGAACAAAAGCCAGCTGGGTGACTCTGCGCCAATCATCAGGAAGTGGTGAATTCTAGTCCGGTTTTAGGCATACAATCTGTCTGGGTGACTTTGGGCTGATCACCAGGAGACTGGGAGTTCTAGTTCCATCGTAGGCATGAAAGGCAGCTGGGTGACTCTGTGCCAATCACCAGGAAGTGGTGAATTCTAATCCTGTTTTAGGCATACAATCTGGCTGGGTGACTTTGGGCCAATGACTAGGAGGTGGTGAATTCTAGTCTGGCTTTAGGCATATAATCTGTCTGGGTGACTTTGGGCCGATCACCAGGAGATTGGGAGTTCTAGTTCCGCCTTAGGCACGAAAGCCACCTGGGTGACCCTGCGCCAGTCACCAGGAAGTGGTGAATTCTAGTCCGGTTCTAGGCATACAATCTGGCTGGGTGACTTTGGGCCAATGACCAGGAGACTGGGAGTCCTAGTTCTACCTTAGGCACGAAAGCCAGCTGGGTGACTCTGTGCCAACCGTGTGAATCCCACTCCCTTAAAACCCCCTTCCGCTTCAAAACCCCCTCTTGCTGCGTGCGTCCGGGATCCCTGTCCCTTTTTAAGGGGCGATGGGATATCGCAGGGGGAGGGGGGTCTCAATTGCCCAGGCACTGATCAAGGGGCTCCAAGTGAAGCCGTTGGGTCTGGTCTTCATTAACTGGGAGTGTTGCTCCCTTCGCTTCCCAGAGCTCCTAACAGTGACCCCCTGACCCACCCACCCCATGTCCCCCTCCGCCTTCCCCCATTTACTATGGGCTGCAAGTGCCGAATCCCCCTCCTCTAAAGCCGCAGCTCCTTAACCCCTTGAACCCCCCTGCCCCTTCTTTGCGGGACTCCTGTGATCAGCCGGCGGCGGGTTAATCAGGCAGGGCAGCGGGGCTGGGGGAAAGCTCTCCCCCACCCCCCCCCACCTGGCCAGGGGTGGGGGGTGGGCTGCAACCCAAGACCCTTCGGTAGCTGCTGGTTCCTCCCCAGAGCAACCCGCAGAGTCCCCCCCCCTTTGTACCCCTTTGAACTCAGTTCAATGGGTTGAAATGAGGAGGGGGGCCCAAGATAATGACCCGTGGGGGGGGAGTGCGGCGGGGAGGGGGGAATCCCTGTGAAAGCTGCAGCAGCCCTCTTGAAAGAGGTGGGGGAGAGGGCAGGGGGGGGGCTAGGAGAGAAGGAGGGTGGGAGCACACACCCCCAAATCAGGGAAGTTTTCCTGTGTTTTCCACTGCTGGGTGGTAGGCAGAAATTCATCAGGTGAGGCTGTAGCTGTCGGAGGAGCGATAGCCTTACCGATGACGAACGGGTGCAGGAATTGGGTAGGACTACTCGAGCGAATCAATGGCTAAGACGCTGAGCTTGTCGATCAGGAAAGGTCGGCAGTTCGCCGGTTCAAATCCCGAGCGCCGCGTAACCGAGTGAGCGCCTGTTACTTGTCCCAGCTTCTGCCAACCTAGCAGTTCGAAAGCAGATAAAAAAATGCAAGTAGAAAAACAGGGACTTCCGGTCGGCTCCAGAATTGAATGGGGGGGGGGGGCCTTCCGGTTAGGACCTTTGTGGCTCTTTGAGTGTTTAAAGTTGCCATCCCCTGTTTTGGAGTCTCGACATCTGGTTATTTTTTTTTAACATTGAGGGGGACCCCAAATTGGATGACTTGAACCCCAGGGTTTGGTCTCTGTGAAGGATTCACCTGTCAGGCCTGCAGCCATCTTTTCTTTTGGATCTTTGGCCTGACACATTTTCTATTATTCTGCTATGCGTTTTCTATGGTGGGGAAAAATGGGAGGAGGGATTGTACGGAGTTAGATGATATGTAGTCATAACAACATTCTTTCCAGAAAGCCAAGGTCACCCTTTGTCTCTGCATCTCTGCACCTGACCGGAACTGTTTCCAAGTTTAATAAAATTTGTATGCCGCCCACTCCCATTGGGACTCTGGGCAGCTCACAACAAGACAAAAAACATTTAAAATTTAAAAATAGAAAATACAATGTTAAAATTCCACATCACCCATTCCATCTAAGCGGGGCTGGATATCAATCAACAGCCCCGGGCCTGCCGGAACAGCCAGATCTTGACGGCTTTACGGAAGGCCGGGAGAGTGGGAAGGGTCCGGATCTCTGCGGGTAGATCGTTCCACAGGGCCAGCGCAGCAACAGAGAAGGCCCTCCCCCGGGGAGCCGCCAGGCGGCATTTTCCGGTTGACGGCACCCGGAGGAGGCCTGGATGGGTGGAAGCTGCCAGCATGGCATTGGAAGATCGGACCATGGGATGGACTTGTGGGTGTGGGGGCGAGATCTTGAACTTTCAACTGGGTGGGGAAAACCGGGAAGCCTTCAGATTCAGGTTTCCCCAGATGTGCCAACATGTCTCTCTTCATCAATTGGAACTTAGAGCAATACTTTGCCTTGGACTCTGGTTTAATTTTGGGTGCTATTTGGAATCCTGACAGCACCATTCTCTTTGTGTGTGCAGAGCAACTCCTGGATCCGAGACCACGATGAGACGGGGTCAACGCCCTCAGGGACGCCGGGACCCTCCAGTGGTGGGATTGCCTCCCAAAGTGGAGACAACTGCAGTGACCAAGGTACCAGAAGGAGGGTGCAGAAGGAGGCGGTGGAAGGCTTCCATTTTCACTACGAGAGTGCAAAATGCACAGACCGTGTTTCACCGAAAATAAGACCTAATGGCTCTTTCGGAACCCCCCCAAAATATAAGACTGGGTCTTATTTTCAGGGAAAGACGTCAGGAGAAAGGGAATGGTGTGGTGGCCTAAAGGTGGAGCTCTTGCCTCACAATCAACAGGCTGTGAGTTTGATAGAGGCAGATATTTCTTTCTCTGGGTGCACTGAGAATATATCTGCTGGGGAAAAAAACTCTGCATCGGCGACAGAGGAGGGCATCCGGCCAGTAAACACTCAGCTCCAGTCAGTTACCCAGACTCCACCACGCAAGGGATTATAAAATCATTAAAAGAGGATGGTGATGACGGTAGGAGAAGGGGACATTTTATACAAAGGATAAGTCTTAACCCAGAGATCTTCAAACTTGGCAACTTTAAGACTTGTGGACTTCAACTCCCAGAATTCTACAGCCAGCTGGCTGTAGAATTCTGGGAGTTGAAGTCCACAAGTCTTAAAAGTTGCCAAGTTTGAAGACCTCTGCTTTAGCCCGTAGGAAAATTCTGGGAGTTGAATTCCATACTTAAAGTGGCTAATTTCTGGGGAATTCTGGGAGTTGAAATCCATCCCTCCCAAAGTGGCTAACAGCTCAGGAATTTTGGGAGTTGAAGTCCATACCTCCCAAAGTGGCTAATTTCTGGGGAATTCTGGGAGTTGAAGTCCATACCTCCCAAAGTGGCTAATTTCTGGGGAATTCTGGGAGTTGAAGTCCATACCTTCCAAAGTGGCTAATTTTGGGGGAATTCTGGGAGTTGAAGTCCATACCTCCCAAAGTGGCTAACAGCTCAGGAATTCTGGGAGTTGAAGTCCATACCTCCCAAAGTGGCTAACAGCTCAGGAATTCTGGGAGTTGAAGTCCATACCTCCCAAAGTGGCTAAGGATGTTCTGATGAAGAGTTGTGCCGTTTTTCTGATTCTCTTACATGCCCGCTCCAGTTGTGTGACTTTGCACAACTTCTTGGGGTGGGGTGTGTGTGTTAGAAAGAATCAGGGTAGGGTCAGCGCTCATATAGGGGCTGATGAGGAGGCCTGAGGGATGCATAATTTACATCCCCTCCAGGCAAGGCTTTTAAGCACATTTTTAGCCAGAGGATATAAGAGCGAAGCAGCTGTTTGAGGGGGTTGGAATTGTCAGAAGGAAGAAAAAACTTGGACTTGAGACTTGTTAGGTAGGACAAGAAAAGTGCTTGTTACACAACAGAAGTTCCAACCATGCATGGCATTTTCTCTTTTTTGGAGTGTGGAAATGACCCAGTTTGAACGATTTAAAAAAAAAAAAAAATCAGCAGGAATAAAAACCATCCCTTATACAGGTTGTTCAATTTCAAGCTGCCAAGATTGTTGGCTGCGCAGGGACAAAAACAGCCGGGGAAATGATTGAAGCTTGGGAAACGGGCTCCTTGTCAGTCAACTATTCACCACTAGTTTATCAGAAGAGCTTGGAGAGTGAAGAGGTTGGGGAGGCACATGAGGTCCTCCCATGGGAAGCCCGTTCACTTCCCCTTCCTTGGGAGGTGAAGCTCCCCCCCCCCGAGGAAATAAAAGAGGGGCGAAAGGGGAGTGGAGTTTGCAGGAGACCATTCGTTCATTCCTGCATTCTTGCCAAGTCTTGCGGCCTCTGAAAGATATCGGCCTGGCCAATATCTCCAAGCCTGAGAAAGGTTGGTCATTGTGAACTATCTTGAAAGACTGCGGGAGAGGAAAGACTTTGGTGGAGAGGAATTCACTGTACATTAAATCAAAGGGGTTTCTCAGGACGGGGACTCAGCCAGCCAAATGAATCCTGAAAAGCAATGCTGGTTTGCCTTCCCAGTTTCTCTCCTGCCGCTGCATTGCGTGGCCAACTGTGGGCCTCTGTGGGGCAGCCGATGAAGGGAAGAGAAATCTGGTTTGTTATTGAATAGGATGTTGGTTTATTGCTCTCCTGTGAGAGGTGCAGAACCTCTGGCTGGCCTCGAGAGGGCGCTGCCTCTTCTGACCGTGATCACACTTGGTAGAGTTTCAACGCTTGCCATTAATATAGCTTTCAATGGGCACCCACCCCCCAATTCCAGATGTACTGGAATCCCATCAACCGTGCCCAGCTGGAGGGCCTCATCCTGTTTCAAGAGGACCCCCACTGTCCAAAATCTGAATTTTGCTGTTTCCTTTAGAGATCTAGCTAAAGCTCTCTTCTCCTTCTCTTCTCTTCCCCTTCTCTTCTTCATTCTCTTCCTTTTCTCTTCCTCTTCTTCTCTTCTTTCCTCTCTTCTTATTCCCTTCCCTTCTCTTCCCCTTCTCTTCCTTTTCTCTCCTCTCTACTTTTTCATTTCTCCCTTTTTCTTTTCTTCTCTCCCTTTCTCCCTTTCTCTTCTTTCCTCCTTTATTCCCTTCTCTTCCTTTTCTCTGC